>NC_041382.1:748026040-748038026 GCF_002162155.2 Triticum dicoccoides | reverse complement strand
CCCCCCAAGTCCTAATCCAACTAGGGAAAAGGGAGGGGAGTCCTACTCCCAGTAGGAGTAGGACTCCTCCTGCGCGCCTCCTCCTAGGGCCGGCCGCACCCCCCCTTGGCTCCTTTATATACGGGGGCAGGGGCACCCCTAGACACACAAGTTGATCTCTAAGATCGTTCTCTTAGCCGTGTGCGGTGGCCCTTCCACCATAGTCCTCGATAATATTGTAGTGGTGCATAGGCGAAGCCTTGCAACAGTTGAACATCAAGATCGTCACCACGCCGTCGTGCTGACGGAACTCTTCCCCGACACTTTGCTGGATCGGAGTTCGGGGATCGTCATCGAGCTGAACGTGTGCTAGAACTCGGAGGTACCGTAGTTTCGGTGCTTGATCGGTCGGGCCGTGAAGACGTACGACTACATCAACCGCGTTGTCATAATGCTTCCGCTGTCGGTCTACGAGGGTACGTAGATCACACTCTCCCCTCTCGTTGCTATGCATCACCATGATCTTGCGTGTGCGTAGGAAATTTTTTGAAATTACTACGTTCCCCAACATCAACACCAATTTTCTCCCCCTCTATGCAGCGGTGTAACACCTCTTCTCCCCGTTGTAATCTCTACTTAAACATGGTAATCAACTCCATATAGTATTTCCCAATGATCTATGGTTATCCTATGATGTTTGAGTAGATCCGTTTTGTCCTGTGGGTTAATCGTGATCTTGGTTGGTATGATTGTATATTTTATTTATGGTGTTGTCCTACGGTGACCTCCATTCTCACACAAACGTGAGGGCCCCCGCTGTAGGGTGTTGCAATATGTTCATGGTTCGCTTACGGTGGGTTGCGAGAGTGACAGAAACTTAAACCCGAGTAGGTGGGGTATGACGTATGGGAATAAAGAGGACTTGATACTTAATTCTATGGTTGGGTTTCACGACCTTAATAATCTTTAGTAGTTGCGGATGCTTGCTAGAGTTCCAATCATAAGTGCATATGATCCAAGTAGAGAAAGTATGTTAGCTCATGCTTGTCCCTCATATAAAGTTGCAAGAATGATTACCGGTACTTGTTATAGATTGCCTAGGGACAAATAAATTTCTTGTTGACACAAACCCTTTTTCTAAACACCTAACTTTTATTATCTTGCAAAGTACTTCTAGTTTTATTCTTGCAAAGTAGTTCTAGCATCACACCTACAAAATAGTTTCATACTTGTTCTAGGTAAAGCGAACGTCAAGCGTGCGTAGAGTTGTATCAGTGGTCGATAGAATTTGAGGGAATATTTGTTCTACCTTTAGCTCGTCATTGGGTTCGACACTCTTACTTATCGAAAGAGGCTACAAACGATCCCCTATACTTGTGGGTTATCAATGCACTTGTGAGTGAATCGGCTACTATTTTGGGTTTTTCATCTTCTTTGTCACTCACGTGTTTGAGGACCAAGTGAAGAAGAGGCTCGAGAACAGGCTAGTATTCGTGTGGGCCCTTCACGACAATGCATGTAGGCCAACACTTTGCGTACAATAAATTGCAACCATGTGTCCCTACCAATAGTTTCAATCACAATATTTCAAGTTAAGTCTTATAGGCTGAGTTTTTGTACATGGAGGATTAGTGAAATCAAGGAAGAATTTGATAAGGAAATGCTTGCTGCAAAATCTCTGGAAGTACAAAGTGATAGTGATATGGACAATGAAATTCATGTGTCTCTGAATTTGTGAGAAAATTTTGAAGCAGCTGAAGGCTTCCCAAGGAACCTGACTGATATATCTTCCCTGGGTACCTCGAAGACCTGCCTGTAGTTCTCTTCCTGGGGGTCACACTCAGCAGTAACCCCTAGGGCGCAGTCGACAGACGAGGGAAGATATTTTTTTCTCCTCACGCCACCACTGAGATAAGAACAATACTTGGGTGGCAAGCCTGAAGGAAGGACCGAGACGTCAGGGATGACATCAGCTCGGGTCCGCCAGGGAATAGGCTGGCGACAGCCGTTGCGCCATGTTCCCTCTCCTGCATGAAGCATGCACGTTTCATGCTCCCACCAACCCGAGAGCGGGAAAATGAGGATGACGACATCTTTCCACGGCCTTACAAAGCCTTCGGTAGGCTTCCAGAGACGGTGTTTGGGCGGGAAGCTTCGGCCCACTGGCTGTTGCTTGCGTGACCCATGTAGTACCCCCTGGCCTATAAAGGGAGGGCCAAGGTCACTAGGAAAAGGGGATCAGATCCAGAGGGAGCTTTGTTGGGGAACGTAGCCGAATTTTAAAATTTTCTACACATCACCAAGATCAATCTATGGAGTCATCTAGCAACGAGGGAGAGAGGAGTGCATCTACATACCCTTGTAGATCGCGTGCGGAAGCGTTCAAGAGAACGGGGTTGATGGAGTCGTACTCGACGTGATCCAAATCACCGATGACCAAGTGCCGAACAGACAGCACCTCCGCATTCAACACACGTACGGTTGGGAGACGTCTCCTCCTTCTTGATCCAACAAGGGGGAAGGAGAGGTTGATGAAGATCCAGCAGCACGACGGCGTGGTGGTGGATGCAGCAGGATCCCGGCAGGGCTTCGCCAAGCGCAAGCGGGGAGGAGAGGTGTAACAGAGGGAGAGGGAGGCGCCAAGAGCAAGGGGTGAGGCTGCCCTCCCTCCCCCCTCTTTATATAGGGGGCTTGGGGGGCACCGGCCCTAGGAGATGGATCTCCAAGGGGGCGGCGGCCAAGGGGTGGCTTCCCCCACAAGCCAAGTGGGGGGCGCCCCCACCCCTAGGGTTTCCCAACCCTAGGCGTAGGGGAGGCCCAAGGGGGGGCGCACCAACCCACTAGGGGCTGGTTCCCCTCCCAACTCAGCCCATGGGGCCCTCCAGGACAGGTGGCCCCACCAGGTGGACCCCTGGGACCCTTCCGGTGGTCCCGGTACAATACCGATGACCCCCGAAACCTTCCCGATGGCCGAAACTAGACTTCCTATATATAAATCTTTACCTCCGGACCATTCCGAAATTCCTCGTGATGTCCGGGATCTCATCCGGGACTCCGAACAACTTTCGGGTTACTGCATACTAATATCTCTACAACCCTAGTGTCACCGAACCTTAAGTGTGTAGACCCTACGGGTTCGGGAGACATGCAGACATGACCGAGACGCCTCTTCGGTCAATAAACAACAGCGGGATCTGGATACCCATGTTGGCTCCCACATGCTCCACGATGATCTCATCGGATGAACCACGATGTCGAGGATTCAATCAATCCGTATACAATTCCCTTTGTCAATCGGTACGTTACTTGCCCGAGACTCGATCGTCGATATCCCAATACCTCGTTCAATCTCGTTACCGGCAAGTCACTTTACTCGTGCCGTAATGCATGATCCCGTGATCAACCACTTGTTCACATTGAGCTCATTATGATGATGCATTATCGAGTGGGCCCAGAGATACCTCTCCGTCACACGGAGTGATAAATCCCAGTCTCGATTCGTGTCAATCCAACAGACACTTTCGGATATACCTGTAATGTACCTTTATAGTCACCCGGTTACATTGTGACGTTTGGCACACCCAAGGCACTCCTACAGTATCTGGGAGTTACACAATCTCATCGTCTAAGGAAATGATACTTGACATTCGGAAAAGCTACAGCAAACGAACTACACGATCTTTGAGCTATGCTTAGGATTGGGTCTTGTCCATCACATCATTCTCCTAATGATGTGATCCCGTTATCAATGACATCCAATGTCCATAGTCAGGAAACCATGACTATCTTTTGATCAACGAGCTAGTCAACTAGAGGCTCACTAGGGACGTGTTGTGGTCTATGTATTCACACATGTATTACGATTTCCGGATAACACAATTATAGCATGAATAATAGATAATTATCTTGAATAAAGAAATATAATAATAACCATTTTATTATTGCCTCTAGGGCATATTTCCAACAGTCTCCCACTTGCACTAGAGTCAATATTCTAGTTACATTGTGATGAATCAAACACCCATGCAGTTCTGGTGTTGATCATGTTTTGCTCTAGGGAGAGGTTTAGTCAACGGATCTGCCACATTCAGGTCCGTATGTACTTTACAAATCTCTATGTCTCCATTTTGAACACTTTCACTAATGGAGTTGAAGCGACGCTTGATATGCCTGGTCTTCCTGTGAAACCTGGGCTCCTTGGCTAGGGCAATAGCTCCAGTGTTGTCACAGAATAGGGTCATCGGGCCCGACGCATTGGGTATGACTCCTAGGTCGGTAATGAACTCCTTCACCCAGACTGCTTCTTGTGATGCCTCTGAGGCTGCCATGTACTCCGCTTCACATGTAGATCCCGCCACAACGCTCTGCTTGCAACTGCACCAGCTTACTGCCCCACCATTCAAAATATACACGTATTCGGTTTGTGACTTAGAGTCATCCAGATCTGTGTTGAAGCTAGCATCGACGTAACCCTTTACGACGAGCTCTTCGTCACCTCCATAAATGAGAAACATATCCTTAGTCCTTTTCAGGTACTTCAGGATATTCTTGACCGCTGTCCAGTGTTCCATGCCGGGATTACTTTGGTACCTTCCTACCAAACTTACGGCAAGGTTTACATCAGGTCTGGTACACAGCATAGCATACATGATAGACCCTATGGCCGAGGCATAGGGGACGACACTCATCTTTTCTCTATCTTCTGCCGTGGTCGGGCATTGAGCCGTGCTCAATCTCGTACCTTGCAATACAGGCAAGAACCCCTTCTTTGACTGGTCCATTTTGAACCTCTTCAATATCTTGTCAAGGTACGTACTCTGTGAAAGACCAATGAGGCGTCTCGATCTATCTCTATAGATCTTGATGCCTAATATATAAGCAGCTTCTCCAAGATCCTTCATTGAAAAACACTTGTTCAAGTAGGCCTTTATGCTTTCCAAGAATTCTATATCATTTCCCATCAACAGTATGTCATCCACATACAATACGAGAAATGCTACAGAGCTCCCACTCACTTTTTTGTAAATGCAGGCTTCTCCATAAGTCTGCGTAAAACCAAACGCTTTGATCATCTCATCAAAACGAATGTTCCAACTCCGAGATGCTTGCACCAGCCCATAAATCGAGCGTTGGAGCTTGCACACCTTGTCAGCATTCTTAGGATCGACAAAACCTTCCGGCTGCATCATATACAATTCTTCCTTAAGGAAACCATTAAGGAATGTCGTTTTGACGTCCATTTGCCATATCTCATAATCATAGAATGCGGCAATTGCTAACATGATTCGGACGGACTTCAGCTTCACTACGGGTGAGAAAGTCTCATCGTAGTCAACCCCTTGAACTTGTCGATAACCCTTAGCGACAAGCCGAGCTTTATAGATGGTCACATTACCATCCGCGTATGTCTTCTTCTTAAAGATCCATTTATTTTCTATGGCTCGCCGATCATCAGGCAAGTCAGTCAAAGTCCATACTTCGTTTTCATACATGGATCCTATCTCGGATTTCATGGCTTCCAGCCATTTGTCGGAATCCGGGCCCGCCATTGCTTCTTCATAGTTCGAAGGTTCACCGTTGTCTAACAACATGATTTCCAAGATAGGGTTGCCGTACCACTCTGGTGCGGAATGTGTCCTCATGGACCTACAAAGTTCAGTAGCAATTGATCTGAAGTTTCATGATCATCATCATCAACTTCCTCTCTAGTCGGTGCAGGCACCTCAGGAACATTTTCTTGAGCTGCGCCACTTACCGGTTCAAGAGGTAATACTTCATCAAGTTCTACTTTCCTCCCACTTATTTCTTTCGAGAGAAACTCTTTCTCTAGAAAGGACCCATTCTTGGCAACAAAGATCTTGCCTTCGGATCTAAGGTAGAAGGTATACTGTCGGTATCAAAACCGGCGGAACTCGGGTAGGGGGTCCCGAACTGTGCATCTAGGCCGGATGGTAACAAGAGGCAAGGAACACGATGTTTTACCCAGGTTCGGGCCCTCTTAATGGAGGTAAAACCCTACGTCCTGCTTGATTAATATTGATGATATGGGTAGTACAAGAGTAGATCTACCACGAGATCAAGGAGGCTAAACCCTAGAAGCTAGCCTATGGTATGATTGTTGTATATATCCTCTATCGACTAGCCTGGCCCTGGTTTATATAATGCACCAGAGGCCTAGGTTAACAAGAGTCCTAGCCGAATACGCCGGTGGGGAGAAGTCCTTGTCTTGATCGCCAAGTCTTGTGAAATCTTCCTTGTATGCAGCAATTGTCCGAACTGGCCCATGAGTATACGGCCACGGGGGTCCTCGGCCCAATCTATCAGATCGGGAGATGACGTGTTGAGTACCCCCTAGTCCAGGACACCGTCAGTAGCCCCCTGAACCGGTCTTCAAGTTAGGGGCGCTCCTCGATTCTTCCGAACTGTTCTTCATCTTCGATCGTCGGTCTTGAAAACTGGTTCAACAAATCTTCTCATCTTCGATCTTGAGGATCGCCGAAATGAATTCGACAAGTTTATACATTGGGTATCCGAGGAGCCCCTTTAAGTTTCCGGACTTTATCAATGCCTTATTATTTTTATGCCACACCTCGGGTTTGAAATTGTTCCCGGGCGGCAGCGTCCTCTTGCGTCCGAGCTCCAACGCCGGATTACATTCGAGGCATATTTTGCAGCCGAGCACCAACGCCGGACCGCTTCCCAGCTCTAACACCGGAATGTATCTGAGGTCCAACGCCGGACTATGTATCCGAGCTCCAATGCCGGACTGTATCCGAGGTGTCGTAAATCACCTTGGTTCAAAGAAGTTTGAAGGAGTTTAGCCGAGCTTAATGCCGGAAATGCCCTCTATGGAGCCAGCCACTAACGCCCGAGCTTTATGCCGGACTGCTTCCGAGGTGGTGCACCACCCCGAATGTGGGCCGATTTTTGTTAATATATTTTATTGGTGCAATTTATTCTCTGCCGAGATATATAGCCAGTAGCCCTCAAGGTGTGTATCGGTTTAAAACCTGAGATGCACTTGAGGGATGACGTAAGACTGCTGATCCCAGTAGCCGCTGAGACTTAGGTTGATTTACAAAATCAGCCTGAGGATCAAGTCCAAGCTCCGCAGAATACTTCGGGACACTAAAAGCGGCGTGCTCAGTCCTCGAGACTCAGGTTGGGTGCGGCCGACCAACCTGAGGATCAAAATCTCCTCGTAAACTATATTGCACATAAAATTTTCTGCATTGGACAAGCAATGCAGTAGCCCCCGAGACACTGGTCGGGTGGTAACACCAGATCAGGGGATCAATGTGCCCCTTTAATATTTGTAAATAATAAGCCCGAAGCCCAGTAGCCCCCGAGCCTTAATGCGGGCACGGGTGGCCGAATTAAGGATCAATATCTATAGTAAAATCATAAATTATGTGCAATGACTCTATGTTTCCAAGTACTTTACGTCATTAATGCTCGGATCCGCATTGTATAAAACTTTGTTGACCGACCATCGGCTTCCACCTCCTCGGCCAGTAGCCGAAGAGTGTTTGTCCTACTTTATAAAGCCTTTATGAGGGCAAAGATTTACAACAAACAAGGCAATCTGGCCATACGGTTTTATAAACAAAGGTACGCAGAGAGTTATATTACTGTTAACAGAAGAAATGTCTTCCAAAGAAAATAGTCCCGCTATCGGTTCCTTTCTTTGGGTTGTCATGCTAAGCATGATCATTAAACCTCAGCTCTAATGTAAGAGCAAAATATTGAGGATTTAGTTTGGGAGGCCAGTTAATAGCCCCCGGTAGTGTTCGGCGACAGTCGGGGTCAAGCCGTAAACACTTCGGCCAATGTTATGAATGGCCCATCATTTAACATAGTCATCGGATCGCTGACCAGTTTACGCTTATTGTGAAAGTCAGTTTTCGGCTTTCTCCACTGAGGTGCTTAACCATGTGAGCTAGAAGCACAATCGCAGTGGTTCTCCCTTTGCATGCCTAGCCGAACAAAACGGAACGTAGGAAGCAAGTGCAGGAGCCGGGCAACCCAGCTATTGACCGAAGACACAATTCGAAACCGATGCATATATAGCAATATCTGAGAATGTTTTTGCCGAATCCCTAAAGGTGTCCGGCGTTGCACTGCGAGACTAATGCTGGAAAAGAACAAATAGTTTAAAAGTGCCATAAGCTTGGAAAACCAAAACAAACGTCAGTAAAAACTTGACGTCCGAACAAGATCAAGTGTTCGGTGCCAATCCGAAAATTGGTCTTAGAAAAAAAGGAGTGCTTCTGTCGCGCTTTAATATGACACATCCTATCTCAAGACTTCAAGCGGGTCAGCCTACGGCTTCAACCTCCTATCCCGAAGGCGGAGTACTTCTCCTTAGGCCAGTTTAGCAAACTAAACTCTAGCGGCCTTGAGAGAGAAATTAGGCTCCCCGGCTAGTGACCACACACACTTGTGTCAAAAAAAGGAGTGATAAATAATAATAATAATAAAACTTTGCAACGACTAAGAAGAAGAACACTTATTATAAAACGGCTCATATAAATTTTAAGAGCCCCCAAGTGACTTGGGTAGAAGAATGATTGCATGTACCGAAGTACTTATATCATATCTATGTTCAACCGAACTTTAAACGCGTCTTAACCGACCGTCAGCTTCTCCCTCTTTGGTCAAGGACCGAAAAGTGTTATGTACTCCATCGGTCGAGAATATCGACGGTGTTTCCAATAACCAGGCAATCAGGCCATAAGGCTGTAACAGACAAAGCGCGCTCAGGGAACTTATGCTATATTACCGTGAAGTGTAAGAAGCATCTTCAAAGAAAATAGTACCCCCACCGATACCTTTCTTCGGTGCTCATTGTTATTATGAGACTTGTGCAATAGATTTTTGTACTCATGAGTTCCGTTGTGTGCCGACCATCATTGAAAACTATAAGAGCGCTAGCTTTCGGCTTCACCCAGTCTGAGGTCCGTCTCGGGCGACCCGATCATGACAATCGCAGAGGTGATCCCTTTACTCCCTAGCTGAACAATCGGGAACGTAGGGGTAAACACAGGAGTGAGGCAACCCAGCTTGCAAATCGCTTAAGTCAATATGGTGCATATTCTGGCGTAATACACGAACAAGGAACGAAACTGTACAAGTATAATCATATGCAAGTGGAAAAGCTTCATGTAGGAAGCCCCCAAATGAATTGGGTATTTGAATTTATGCGTCACGAACAAAGTTTGGACAAGGAAATTTTTTACAAGCAACTTTTTTCTAAAAAAGTATAATGCTTGGTCGAACCGGACACAAGTTAGAAATTAAATCTTTGAGCATGAAAGCGACTTAGCTGGTTAATGTGTTCGGTATTGATGACGCGGTCCGAGCTTGATGCGGGGCAAGGTTCCATCCCCCAAGCTGGTCCCGAGGTGGCGGAGCGGAGAGCTCGACATGCCGAAGTGGTGACATAGCACGGTCAATGCAGACCGGCAGAGTGACGCCGAAGTCCCCAGATCATTTTCCTGTGCACAAAAAATAGTGCAAATCGGAGATAATAGTAGTAATGATAATTAAAAAAATGTTGCACAATAAATAATTTATGCAAAGTGAGGAATAGAAGAAATATGGCCTGGCGCCAAAGTCAATGTCGATGCAGGGCGTCGGCGTGATGTAGTAAAAGTGTGGCAAAGCCTGAATTCACAGGTCGGTCCAAGCTCTGAATGCGGCGTTTGCCGGACTATATACAGAAACTGATCGAACCACCACGCGACCGTCGTTAATGCGGTCACCATTTGATAGACCTGTGTACATATCATGGACAAACCAGAGTAATAATTCCTTGGGAAAAATGAACCCAAACAAGCAAAAAATACTGGGATTAATAGCACCTGGTTTATTTGTTGTAGCAATCCAAAGGAAGGTGATTCCCAAAATTGGGACTTGCTCCGCACACCCATTGCCTGATGGGTGATAAAACAACGGTATGGCAATGCTGGTAAAGGTTGACTCGCCGAGGCAAAGCCCTCGGCCCAGCTAACGTGACGGAGCTGGTCGGCTAGTGACACCGAAGTGTCCGGAGTAGGTTGATGAAGAGATGGCGAAGCCCCCGGTCCAGCCGAGATGTCGAAGCCTCGACGTCAGCCGATGAGTCGAAGTAGGTCGGCGTGATGGACACCAGCTTGAAGAAGCAATAGTGCAGCCCTGTCGATGCAGGTCGTGACGTGGTCGATGCTGGCTTGATGAAGCGACCGTGCGGCGATGCCGGTATGCCCGCTCCGTGTAATCCGTGGGGCGGCGATGTTGATGATGATTTATCCTTCGCGATGCCGGATTCTTGTTTGGCTTGTCGAGATGATGATCCGAAGAAGTTGAGCTCGGCTAAAGTGACGACGTGTCTAGCGCAGGTCGGCAGCCGTGGAGTAATATTGCCGGACTGGTTTGACACCAGCATGATGTTGAAGATCATGTTCAAAAGATCTTAAGGTTAGTGGGATGTGTTCGGGAACAAAACACAATACCCCATACAAAACTTCTTTCAAAAGGGATGTCCGAAATCCCGTTCATAAAAAAGATGAACTCGGGTAGGATTCGTTTTCGCGCAGAAAACAGATCCGAAAAGTGATGCACTAATCGGAAGGTTCCCGGAGTTTGGACGGTCGGATCGAGCTGAAATTTTGAGAGGTGGTAGATATATGAATTCCGCAGCCGATCAACGGTTGGATCTTCCAAAGGACGTGCAAGCTAGAAGCTGGACACCACGCTCTAAACTCATCCAAATTCCCATCCAGATTTGACAGGGCTCCGGTATATCGTGGATTGCCAGAGATTCCTCCATCAAAACTCGACGAAATTTTCCAGGGTTGTTATAGACTCAATTCCGCAAAATTCCACCAAAGTGATCGTCAAAGCGATAATCGAAGAGGTGGTGGCGGCAGATACGAGTTCGCTGTCCAAAAAAAACAGCACGGTCGCTAGAGGGCAATGTTGACGTTGAGCCCCCGAGCTCCATAGATGATTCCTCCGTGATCTTGATAGAGATCGGAGTTGATGTTTAATGAAGGCCCTCGTCCGAACATGGTGATCCGAACACGGGGGGCAATTCTTGGTCGAACCAAGGTGACCAGTCGAACTGGTGACGAAGACGCCGAAGTCGCAGTTGATCTGCAGGCGAGCCATCGATCCTTTTGTCAATCACATAGCGGAACTCTCAATGAAAGCACCAATGTCGGTGTCAAAACCGGCGGATATCAGGTAGGGGGTCCCAAACTGTGCGTCTAGGCCGGATGGTAACAGGAGGCAAGGAACACGATGTTTTACCCAGGTTCGGGCCCTCTTAATGGAGGTAAAACCCTACGTCCTACTTGATTAATATTGATGATATGGGTAGTACAAGAGTAGATCTACCACGAGATCAAGGAGGCTAAACCCTAGAAGCTAGCCTATGGTATGATTGTTGTATATATCCTTTATCGACTAGCCTGGCCCTGGTTTATATAATGCACCAGAGGCCTAGGTTAACAAGAGTCCTAGCCGAATACGCCGGTGGGGAGAAGTCCTTGTCTTGATCCCCAAGTCTTGTGAAATCTTCCTTGTATGCGGCAGTTGTCCGAACTGGCCCATGAGTATACGGTCACGGGGGTCCTCGGCCCAATCTATTAGATCGGGAGATGACGTGTTGAGTACCCCCTAGTCCAGGACACCGTCATATGCCCAATAGTTTCTTTAGGGTATCCTATGAAGATGCATTTTTCCAATTTGGGTTCGAGCTTTTCAGGTTGAAGTTTCTTGACATAAGCATCGCATCCCCAAACTTTTAGAAACGACAGCTTAGGTTTCTTCCCAAACCATAATTCATACGGTGTCGTCTCAACGGATTTCGACGGAGCCCTATTTAAAGTGAATGCGGCAGTCTCTAAAGCATAGCCCCAAAATGACAGCGGTAAATCGGTAAGAGACATCATAGATCGCACCATATCTAATAGAGTGCGATTACGACGTTCGGACACACCATTATGCTGAGGTGTTCCAGGCG
>NC_041382.1:748014700-748025631 GCF_002162155.2 Triticum dicoccoides | reverse complement strand
ATTGCAAGAACTTGATTTTTCTGTCACGTTGATTCTCAACCTCACTCTAAAATTCCTTGAACTTTTCAAAGTCTCAGACTTGTGTTTCATTAAGTAGACATACCCATATCTACTCAAGTCATCATTGAGGGTGAGAACATAACGATAGCCACCGCGAGCCTCAACACTCATTGGACCGCACACATCAGTATGTATGATTTCCAATAAGTTGGTTGCTCGCTCCATTGTTCCTGAGAACGGAGTCTTGGTCATTTTACCCATGAGGCATGGTTCGCACGTGTCAAATGATTCGTAATCAAGAGACTCTAAAAGTCCATCTGCATGGAGCTTCTTCATGCGTTTGACACCTATGTGACCAAGGCGGCAGTGCCACAAGTATGTGGGACTATCATTGTCAACCTTACATCTTTTGGTATTCACACTATGAATATGTGTAACATTACGCTCGAGATTCATCAAGAATAAACCATTCACCAACGGAGCATGACCATAAAACATATCTCTCATACAAATAGAACAACCATTATTCTCGGATTTAAATGAGTAGCCATCTCGAATTAAACGAGATCCTGATACAATGTTCATGCTCAAAGCTGGCACTAAATAACAATTATTGAGGTTTAAAACTAATCCCGTAGGTAAATGTAGAGGCAGTGTGCCGACGGCGATCACATCGACCTTGGAACCATTCCTAACGCGCATCGTCACCTCGTCCTTCGTCAGTCTCCGTTTATTCCGCCGCTCCTGCTTTGAGTTACAAATGTGAGCAACCGCACCGGTATCAAATACCCAGGAGCTACTACGAGTACTGGTAAGGTACACATCAATTACATGTATATCACATATATATATACCTTTAGTGTTGCCGGCCTTCTTGTCCGCTAAGTATTTGGGGCAGTTCCGCTTCCAGTGACCACTTCCCTTGCAATAAAAATACTCAGTCTCGGGCTTGGGTCCATTCTTTGGCTTCTTCCCGGCAGCTTGCTTACCGGACGCGGCAACTCCCTTGCCGTACTTCTTGAAGTTCTTCTTACCCTTGCCTTTCTTGAACTTAGTGGTTTTATTCACCATCAACACTTGATGTTCCTTTTTGATTTCCACCTCTGCTGATTTCAGCATTGAATATACCTCAGGAATGGTCTTTTCCATCCCCTGCATATTGAAGTTCATCACAAAGCTCTTGTAGCTTGATGGAAGCGACTGAAGGATTCTATCAATGACCGCGTCATCCGGGAGATTAACTCCCAGCTGAGTCAAGCGGTTATGCAACCCAGACATTTTGAGTATGTGCTCACTGACAGAACTATTTTCCTCCATCTTACAGCTGAAGAACTTGTTGGAGACTTCATATCTCTCGACCTGGGCATGAGCTTGAAAAACCATTTTCAGCTCTTCGAACATCTCATATGCTCCGTGTCTCTCAAAACGCTTTTGGAGCCCCGGTTCTAAGATGTAAAGCATGCCGCACTGAACGAGGGAGTAATCATCAGCACGTGACTGCCAAGTGTTCATAACATCTTGGTTCTCTAGGACAGGTGCGTCACCTAGCGGTGCTTCTAGGACATAATCTTTCTTGGCAGCTATGAGGATGATCCTCAGATTCCGGACCCAGTCCGTATAGTTGATGCCATCGTCTTTTAACTTGGTTTTCTCTAGGAACGCGTTGAAGTTGAGGACAACATGGGCCATTTGATCTACAAGACATATTGTAAAGATTTTAGACTAAGTTCATGATGTTCATCTAATCAAATTACTCAATGAACTCCCACTCAGATAGACATCCCTCTAGTCATCTAAGTGAAACATGATCCGAGTCAACTAGGCCATGTCCAATCATCACGTGAGACGGACTAGTCAACATCGGTGAACATCTTCATGTTGATCGTATCTTCTATACGACTCATGCTCGACCTTTCGGTCTTCTGTGTTCCGAGGCCATGTCTGTACATGCTAGGCTCATCAAGTCAACCTAAGTGTATTGCGTGTGTAAATATGGCTTACACCCGTTGTATTCAAACGTTAGAATCTATCACACCCAATCATCAGGTGGTGCTTCGAAACAACGAACGTTCGCAACGGTGCATAATTAGGGGGAACACTTTCTTGAAATTATTATGAGGGATCATCTTATTTAAGCTACCGTCGTTCTAAGCAAATAAGATGTAAAACATGATAAACATCACATGCAATCAAATAGTGACATGATATGGCCAATATCATTTGCTCCTTTTGACCTCCATCTTCGGGGCTCCATGATCATCGTTGTCACCGGCATGATACCATGATCTCCATCATCATGATCTCCATCATCATGTCTTCTTGAAGTTGTCTCGTCATCTATTACTTCTAATACTATGGCTAACGCTTTAGCAATAAAGTAAAGTAATTACATGATGTTTATGTTGGCACGCATGTCATAAATAAATAAAGACAACTCCTATGGCTCCTGCCGGTTGTCATACTCATCGACATGCAAGTCGTGATTCCTATTACAAGAACATGATCATCTCATACATCACATATATCATTCATCACATCCTTTGGCCATATCACATCACAAAACACTTGCTGCAAAAACAAGTTGGACGTCCTCTAATTGTTGTTGCAAGTTTTTACGTGGCTGCTATAGGTTTCTAGCAAGAACGTTTCTTACCTACGCCAAAACCACAACGTGAATTGCCAATTTCTATTTACCCTTCATAAGGACCCTGTTCATCGAATCCGATCCGACTAAAGTGGGAGAGACAGACACCCGCCAGCCACCTTATGCAACTAGTGCATGTCAGTCGGTGGAACCAGTCTCACGTAAGCGTACGTGTATGGTCAGTTCGGGCCGCTTCATTCCACAATGCCGCCGAATCAAGATAAGACTAGTAACGGCAAGATAATTGACAATATCGACGCCCACAACTGCTTTGTGTTCTACTCGTGCATAGAAACTACGCATAGACCTAGTTCATGATGCCACTGTTGGGGAACGTAGCCGAATTTTAAAATTTTCTATGAATCACCAAGATAAATCTATGGAGTCATCTAGCAACGAGGGAGAGAGGAGTGCATCTACATACCCTTGTAGATCGCGTACGGAAGCGTTCAAGAGAACGGGGTTGATGGAGTCGTACTCGACGTGATCCAAATCACCGATGACCAAGTGCCGAACGGACAGCACCTCCGCGTTCAACACACGTACGGTTGGGAGACGTCTCCTCCTTCTTGATCCAGCAAGGGGGAAGGAGAGGTTGATGAAGATCCAGCAACACGACGGCGTGGTGGTGGATGCAGTAGGATCCCGGTAGGGCTTCGCCAAGCGCAAGCGGGGAGGAGAGGTGTAACGGAGGGAGAGGGAGGCGCCAAGAGCAAGGGGTGCGGCTGCCCTCCCTCCCCCCTCTTTATATAGGGGCCTTGGGGGGCGCCGGCCCTAGGAGATGGATCTCCAAGGGGGCGGCGGCCAAGGGGTGGCTTCCCCCCAAGCCAAGTGGGGGGCGCCCCCACCCCTAGGGTTTCCCAACCCTAGGCGCAGGGGAGGCCCAAGGGGGGGCGCACCAGCCCACTAGGGGATGGTTCCCCTCCCAACTCAGCCCATGGGGCCCTCCGGGACAGGTGGCCCCACCCGGTGGACCCCCGGGACCCTTTCGGTGGTCCCGGTACAATACCGATGACCCCCGAAACCTTCCCGATGGCCGAAACTGGACTTCCTATATATAAATCTTTACCTCCGGACCATTCCGGAACTCCTCGTGATGTCCGGGATCTCATCCGGGACTCCGAAAAACTTTTGGGTTACTGCATACTAATATCTCTACAACCCTAGTGTCACCGAACCTTAAGTGTGTAGACCCTACGGGTTCGGGAGACATGCAGACATGACCGAGATGCCTCTCCGGTCAATAACCAACAGCGGGATCTGGATACCCATGTTGGCTCCCACATGCTCCACGATGATCTCATCGGATGAACCACAATGTCGAGGATTCAATCAATCCGTATACAATTCCCTTTCTCAATCGGTACGTTACTTGCCCGAGACTCGATCGTCGGTATCCCAATACCTCGTTCAATCTCGTTACCAGCAAGTCACTTTAGTCGTGCCGTAATGCATGATCCCATGATCAACCACTTGGTCACATTGAGCTCATTATGATGATGCATTACCGAATGGGCCCAGAGATACCTCTCCGTCACACGGAGTGACAAATCCCAGTCTCGATTCGTGTCAACCCAACAGACACTTTCGGAGATACCTGTAATGTACCTTTATAGTCACCCAGTTACGTTGTGACGTTTGGCACACCCAAGGGCGCTCCTACAGTATCCGGGAGTTGCACAATCTTATGGTCTAAGGAAATGATACTTGACATTCGGAAAAGCTACAGCAAACGAACTACACGATCTTTGAGCTATGCTTAGGATTGGGTCTTGGCCATCACATCATTCTCCTAATGATGTGATCCCGTTATCAATGACATCCAATGTCCATAGTCAGGAAACCATGACTATCTTTTGATCAACGAGCTAGTCAACTAGAGGCTCACTAGGGACGTGTTGTGGTCTATGTATTCACACATGTATTACGATTTCCGGATAACACAATTATAGCATGAATAATAGACAATTATCATGAGCAAAGAAATATAATAATGATCATTTTATTATTGCCTCTAGGGCATATTTCTAACAAGCTTAGCCTAGCAAAATAGAGGAAAGGTGAAGTAGATAGGTGATCAGCCCCGGTTTGGATCTACTCTTCTTCAACCTCGTGTCTTTCCCCATCAGGAGCGATCGTTCACCGTGAACACCCCTGTAACACTATCCTATACACCATGAATGCAGTGAATGTAGGACGTAGGGATGTTAGCCTCCGGTCGTCCTGAATCTGGGTAAACAAAGTGCCCCTTGCTAGATCTAGGCAGCCCGACATACAAGGCATCTCAACCTCTCCTTGCGGCCCTCACCAAATCTACAAAGGGGATTCCCAACCTCCGGTGTTCATGAATCTTGGACATGACCGTGTCAGCGATCGACCTTATGTTTTATTAGCACTATTACGCTTATGGATGCGTCTACTGGGAGTCCATCATGATGGAGAAGACAAGGTTGCTCGTGCTTGATACCCGTACGATGGAGTTCTCCATTTCTAACCTGCCACCAAAATGATGGTCTACTCAGGTCTAGCCATTGTGGAGGCAGGGGAAGGCAGGCTTGGACTGTTTTGTATCCTTGATGCAACTTTAGCTGGTAAAGATGGTCTTTGTTATGACATAAGGGGAAGCGAAGGTGAGAGTTCTAATCAGTGGCAGCTGCGAAGACAATCTCACTAGATTTTGGGTGCCACAACTATGTTATCAAAGCTACAACCAAGAAGTACTTGCCCCTAGGAAAGTTTGGAGCCGAGTGGTTTGCAGGCTCAACTCCACAGACGCTATACTCAGAATATATCTATGTTGATGTGAAGACGTTGTAGCTTGAGAGGGTTTGTAAAATTTCTGGGTTTGTCATGCCCGAGACATGGATTTATACCAACTTCCCACCATCTCTTCGCCGACAATATAAACTGGTAAACTTTTCTATTCATCTTTTTGTGTCCTTCTCTTCACATTCTTACACAGCTTGTCCAATGCTTAATAGTTTGTTATTATGATTGTTCATTCTTGTTTATACGCTTTAGCACTGGTAGTTTTCTTGTGCTTGTGGGTAAGCTAATCAAGATCGGGAACATAATTGAGGCTTTTTTTTGTTTCAATCACCGTCTGGAGGGAATCTGGCGTGAGAAAAGATCTTTCACATAGCTTATGCATCCATTGTTATTTAGGCTTAATGAAATCACAAAAAGGCTATATCAGGACAATTATTTTCAATGAATACGTTATGTTCAAGATGTAGCAGGAATACTAGTATAGATCATGTTTACCTTCCATGATTGCTTCGCTCATCTCATGAAAATTCGTTTCGTCCAAGACTGACTCAGAAAAGAAAGTTTTATTCTAGACTTTAAGTCACCTTATCATATACTCCCTCCGTTACTAAATATTTGTCTTTCTACAGATTTCAATAAGTGACTACATACGAAGCAAAATGAGTGAATCTACACTATAAAATATGGCTATATACATCCATACGCGGTAGTCCATTTGAAATCTCTAAAAAAGGCAAATATTTAGAAATGGAGGGAGTATAATTTTATTATCCATCTGGTTTTGAAATAAATCTGCATAATTGCTATGGTCACAAATAAAAGCCCGACTCACTGCTCTGTATAGCAAGAACATCTTTTCATCACAAGCTGTTTGATTTGAATCAGCCTCATAAGGTCCGTTATTCTTTTTCTTTATTCTGTAAGATAGTCTAAACATTTCACCTGCCTCTTTCTGAGTTTCCCAATACATGCCAAATATATGAATTAATCTCTGTAGGATGGTAGAGGGCACACACAGTTTGTCGGTTGTGGCTATGAGGACCCCCTGATTAGTTTTTCCTTCGGTCATGTAAATTCTTAGTTTTTAATTCAAACTGATCAAGTTAGAAGTTTGCTCAACTACTATGTAACTAGTATAACGCCCGTGCGTTGCCACGGGCTCTTCAAAATTTATAATCACTATTTTTCTTTTATCATCCCTTCATATTGGGTGATTATGGGGTGCTCTAATTAGAAACACAACAATCAAATATTAGGAAATTTCACCGAACGAACAACAACGAATAATACGATATCTATCAAACGAATAAAATGAGGTCATATTTTTGGTCCGTCATGCACTTCTGTTGAAAAGTGCATATCCCTTTTAGAATCAACCCACTGTTTGCTCGCACGCAAAAAAAAATACATCTCTAAAGTGGGGAGCCGATCGGTGCCAAAAAGAACTCAAACTCCTATCCAATCTCGACTTCGTGCTCTTCCACTTCCATTGATAAAGATGGGACGTCAAGGGTTTCATCATGATGACCTCGAGCAGCCGCCGACATCCCTCCCCACATCTACCCCTACCCCCTGCTGCCGCTTGCACTGTCCTTGCTCCTCGAGGGAGCTAGGGACACAATGTTCTCTAGGATGGGCATGACCAGATCCACGAGGAGTCCACATTCTTCCATGGGAACCCAACCAAGCACACCACCCTCCGCAACCATCCAATCCCAGCCTAACAAAGTCAAGACCCGCCATCGATCCACAAATCAGGCTCGCCGCATCCAGGTTCACTGCAAGTCTGCGACGAGTCTGTAGTCGACATCTTGACTTTGGCTATCCCCACGGAAGAATCATCGGATCCTGCTTATTTTTACCATCACTTCGTCTCTTCCCAAGACAGCGACACCACCCAGCCAATCACCACCACCGCTTGCGGCTTGCCTACATAAAATCATATGAGAAATCCCCACGGCGGTGCTGTAAGATCACCTTGGCGACCTCGACAGTGACCGACTGGTCTAAGATCTAAGCTAGCCGCTCTTTGTAGAAACCAATAGAAGTAGGCATGTGACTCAGATTTGTTCTTTGGTGTGCATGCGTTTCTTGCTGCCCACCAGCTCTTGTCTACAACTCGCCTATATCTGTACCAGCTCTTGGTCTACAACTCGCCTATCTCCATGCTCGAGAATCTGGAGTGTAGTAGTTAAAAAAAAGACCAACTTTATACTCATTTGATAATTCAACATGCATGGGCATGCACCGGATGGAATTCACGCTCTATGTAAAATCTGGAGTGTAATGACCGTGGTTGATGAATGAAAGTCTTATTTCCGCAAAAAAAGAAGTTAAAGGTGAATATATTCCTCATGTGTAGAGTACAAACAGAGCATATAGTGATTGAGGTGAATACATGCCAGTACTAAAATCTTCTAATTTCTTTTGATTGAATCCAAGTTGTCTCTTTTCTTTTGATTCAGCAAAGCTAGTTCGAATAAATAGGATTGTCTATATCTTAACTCCTTTGCCAATTAAGCTTCAAATTGCAGTCTGATTCAGAAACAATCGAACGATTGTGTCGTTAACTCCAGGAGATTCTCGTTAGATCTTAGGAACGCTGCAAGCCATCATATCATATAAGAATAAGATCGACAATTGATATGGACAGATCTTACTACAATCATATTACTACTACTCGCACACTGATATGGACAGATCATACAAGATCGAAGGTACATAAGACAAGGTCCTCTAGATTATGAAAAACTGTTTGCTTCGCCTCATGTGAGACGGACCCCGAGCTATTCTTCAATGGCGCACCGCGCGCACATATTTGGCGGCGAAGTAACTCGTTATTCTAAGGACGTCCCCGTCAAGCCCGTCGACAGCGTCACCCTTTTCCATCTCCCCGGCTGGACCTCGCCGAGTTTCCACCGTCGACGGCCTGCCGCCGCCGCATTCTGCTGCACGAAGGAGATCAACGGCGGTTTAGACGTGCACGGGTGCAGCAGAGCAGATCGACCGACAGATCGGTTGACAACACGTACCGTCGCAGGCCGCGTGGCCGTGGTGGGGGGCGGCGGCGCTCGAGGTGCCCTGCGCCTCGCATTCGCAGGGCGAGACGGCGCTCGTGGCGCTGGTGCCGATCTCCTCCGGACGAACGAGGAGCCAACCGTCCAAGCTGGGCGAGGGAGCCAACGGCGGCCTGCAGCGCTGCCGGCTCGACTCCTTGCGGTAGGCGATCGCGCTCGCGACGGCCTCCTCCCTCGCCCGGGCGGTGCCGTCCTCGCCGGCGGCGACCCTCCCGTCCGGCTTCGTCGCCCAGCCCTTCCGTCTCCCGCACCCGTCTGGCCGCTCGTCCGCAGCACCGGCACGCTGCAGATTTCTGGCGAACCTGCGCAGGCACCGCCTTAGCGCGTGGCCCTTCCGTGCGGCCGTGTCACCGCCCTCCCTCACCGGTGAGCGCGCGCTGTTCGACGAGCTGCTTCGGGCGCCGAGCAAGGAGGAGGAGGTGGACGACCTCGACGCCGGGGAGGAGCCCGGGTCGGAGGCCACCTTAGCGTCGCCAGGGCCGAACGCCGGCGACGAGGAGCTGCCCTGCTCAACGCTCGAAGCGCCATCCGTGGTCGCTGCCGTCGCCACGGCCGGCGCCATCGCCGCTCACACGGCGCACGGGAACATCCACGCCATGACGACCTGGAAGAAATGCATGGTGATCAGGAGCACTGGGGTTTGCTTGCAGGCCCTTGTGCACGTAGTACGTCCTTGTATATATATACACGTCGCGATTGCGATCGCGTTCGCCTCCGACTCCGGCGGTGGTTGCAGGGGGGGCACGGCGGCGTCTGCGGGCGCGTGATTTCCGAAATCCGAGATGCCACAGCGAGATTGCCAAAATCCTGTGGCTAATCTATGGAATACTCTAGCGGTTCCTTCCATATATGGAGGGAGTACTAATTACTGCACGGTTTAATTACTCGATCGCTGATTTATGGCCTTACCATACCTGGATTGATTTATTACTATACGTGGATTAATTATGATTTATTACTATATGATTTATTACTATACGTGGATAGCCTTACCATACCTAGTGGTAATTTAAATTTATTACCATATTCGATATTTCCCGAGTTATGGCCTTACCATACCTGGATTGGTAGCCTTTGGGGTAATTTAAATTTATTACCATATTCGATATTTCCCGATTTATGGCCTTAACATACCTGGATTGATAGCCTTTGGGGTAATTTAAATTTATTACCATATTCAAATTTTCCTGAGTTATGACCTTACCATACCTGGATTGATTTATTACTATACGTGGATTAATTATGATTTATTACTATATGATTTATTACTATACGTGGATAGCCTTACCATACCTGGTGGTAATTCAAATTTATTAACATATTCGATATTTCCTGAGTTATGGCCTTACCATATCTGGATTGATAGCCTTTGGGGTAATTTAAATTTATTACCATATAATTGCCATATTCAAAATTTCCTGAGTTATGACCTTACCATACCTGGATTGATTTATTACTATACGTGGATTAATTATGATTGATTACCATAAATACGTTGGGTATTGCCGGTCAGACGAGAAAAGAGAAAAACCGGTGGGAGGGGCTGGTGGGAGATGGGAGGAAGAAAAACCGGTTAAAAATAAACCGGTTGAAAGTGGGTGGGACTATTCAACCAATTCGTCCATTAAGAGTAGAGATATAAAAAGTTTTGCAACACAAAGGTACCACTTTTGCATGATCCAAGTTTTCCAAGACTCTGTGTTCCAACTTGCAATCCTAGTTACACTGCTAAGCGCATAAAAGGAGTATTTGCAATTACATGTTTCAAATTCAGTTGAGGTCAATACTACGACTGTGACAGATGCTATTCTGCTTCAGCCTGCAACACTATATACTATGTAGCCCTCGATAATTTGTTCCATTTTACTTGTAAACTCTCGAATATGTACAATCTGAGCTGAAATTTTGTATATGATTATGTCTACCTTATTTTAGACTTTATTAGTCATACTTTTATCATTGTTGTTGTTCCGAAATGAATCTGTAGGATTCCAATGCATGCCATTAATCGTTGTAGGATGGCAGAGGGCACACATACACAGGCAGAGTCTGCTTTCTTGGTGTCCTAGCCATGTCATGATTTGTTTTTCCTTTGGTGGTGTGAATTCTAAGTTTTTCATTCGAACCGACCGAAGTTAGGTTTGTTTCCTGGCCATGTCGTGCCCAGCGAGGAGCTTCCCTAGGACATCTGTTTGGTTACAATAGATTCTAGCTTTTCGTGGACAACCCCGACAACTTCATATCCTGGCTTAGGTGCTTGGGTGAGCAGAAGTTGCGTCCGAGGTGCTAATCCCACTTTATTAGATAGAATAGTAGATGGCCAACCTCTCTTTTGTTTCTTCTGGGTGCATCCACCACATCTTTATGGTTTCATGGATCACTTTGATGCAGAGGCCGGGGGTTATCCTAATTTTCAAAAAAAAAAAAGATTCGCCACATCT
>NC_041382.1:748010275-748014368 GCF_002162155.2 Triticum dicoccoides | reverse complement strand
ATATACATCACAAAAGGGCAATGTTTTGGGCAGCCCAAAAAAACTCTGGACACCATATAGGGATGGGGCATCTGTTGGAGCAACGCTTTTTGTCCCAGATGCCCTAAAAGATATGTTTTGGGCACCTGCTCAATTTTTGGGCATCTGCTGGAGATGCTCTTATGAATCTATGGTTGATCACTGTCGGTGTGAGGCCTGCTTTGTTCTTCCTTCCATGCTCTAGTTGTCTAGATTCGGACTTGTGTCGGTCATGTGGCTGTTCACCCTACCTGATTTGGAATGATGACCATGTTCGATTTAGAACGAGAGACTGCGCTTCGCCAGAGATGTGCCGACATGGCTACAGTCTAGCCTGTTCTACTTCGATTTAGAATTGAATGGCCTGGTTAGTGGACCTTATCTGAGTTATATATGTTCTGTTCTGCCTAGCTAGGATTTTGTTGATCAATGCATGTATATGCTGATGGATGGCTGGACAGAGTTGGTTTGTTTATAACTAGGCCCTGTTCGGAGACCCGCCACTCCACCACTCCGCTCCCGGAGTTGGAGTCAAGAGGCACGGAGCTGGGAAAGAGATGCTCCAGCTCCTCGTATTTTTAAGAGTTGGAGTGACTCCGAACAGGGCCCTAGACTGGACTAGATGATCTCTCAAGGTACGGTTTGTTGATCATGGAATCGGTCCGGGACCTCCAACTTGCAAGGGTTTACACGAGAACTATACAATTAAGTAGCACCTCCTCACTGGTCAGATGAGATTGACTGGTTGAAATCAATGGAGCCACTACGTGACCTCAAACCTTTGGAGCGCATATATAATGTGGAGATGTACACACTTTTTTTCCTCCAGAATTTTTTGACATTTTGAAATGCACTTTTCGGCAGAGGGAGCATATGCTCCTAGAGCCATAATGGTTGTTCACAAGTTGTTTCTCCACTACCTGTCACGGATTTTCCCGAATTGACGAGACTGGGCTTGAAAGCACACATCAGAAAAGCTGTTGCTATGCCAATGTTTACTTTAAGGGAGGAATGGCTTGTGCAAAATAGTCCAGAAAATAAAAAAGATAAGAATGCACGTCTAGATAAAAAGCAAAGGATAGTTGGGTTGATGTATTTGGAACGAAGAATCGCTGAATTACACTTTCTTAGTTCCAAGCGTAGGGATATATCCACTTCCTCCAAAAAACCATTTTGGCTCATAGGAGCATATGCTCCCATCGCCAGAAAATGCATTTCAAAATTTCCTGAAATTCTGAAATAAAATGTTCAGGTTGGTACGTTTCCCCAAAAACCCATCCAAATTCTATCTGTTTTCATATAGCACATAATTTCGGATGGTTTTATTCTGCATGGTAAAACTTTGGATAGTTTCAAATATAAATGACGTGCAAATTTGGATGGCTTTCAAGTTTCTTTTTATTTTAGGAAAGGGGTTCCATGTTGAACTTTCAACATTCCACCACGAAGAGTTTGGACTTTCAAGGGAACTTTCAATCATGCACGGCGGACGGCCCGGCCGAAGATGGCCCGTTACACACATTCGGACAGTGCAAGGCCCATCTCGGCCCAGTTCAGAAAACAAAGGTCCATCTCGGCAGCACAGAGCACACTCTTCTCTCAGCTCCAGTAGGCAGCAGCTCACTCCCATCTCTTAGGGTTTCCGGCGGCTGCCTCCTCCGACGCCGACGGCCAGCTCTTCCGCCGCCGCCGCCCGCGTCCAGCTACCTTTCTGCACTCCTCCACGCCAATGGCGACCTCCAAGCCGCGCCGTTCCAGTCGTACGAGGAAAACGGCGACGACTCTGACGGAGATCCCCGACCACATCATCGCGGAGATCTTCCTCCGGCTGCCCGCCGCGGAAGACCTAGCCCGTGCCTCCGCCGCCTGCGTCTCCTTCCGCCGTCTCGTCGCCGACAAATCCTTCCTCCGCCGCTTCCGCCGCCTCCACGACCCGCCCCTCCTCGCCTTTTTCGACCGCAACGGGTTCCACCACCCCCTCCCGCCTCACCCCTCCGCGCCAGCCGCCAGCGCGCTCGCCGACGCCGCCGACCTCTCCTTCTCCTTCTTCCCCAACCACGGCCGGTGGTCCGTCCAGGACATCCGCGAAGGACGCGTCCTCCTCCTCCGCCCTGGCGCCTGCAAGCAGCCCCAGATCTGCATGGAGGCCGCGGTGTGCGACCCCTTGCACCGGAAGTACGTCCTCCTTCCCCCAGTACCTGACGACCTGGCCGCTTCGATGATGCACCCGGCCACGGCACACGAACCCTGGTGCGAGGCTTTCCTTGTTCCCCTTGATGAGGAGGCGGAGACGGCATTCGGTGTGATGTGGATGGTACATTTCACAACTAGGCTGGCAGCGTTCGTCTACTCCTCGACCACTGGACAGTGGCAAGCTGTTGCATCCAAGGAATGGAATGAGTTGCTCCTTGGACAGGGCGAGTCGACCATGGTGTCACCGATCGACCGTGACTTTTATGGGCGCTATTACGCCTATGGCTGCTTCTACTGGGAGTCCACCGTGATGGGGAAGAAAGATTTGCTCGTGTTTGACACCCGGAGAATGGAGTTCTCTAGTTGTGACCTCCCACCAAAAGAATTGTGTCCGCTAGATCTGGCCATTGTGGAGGCAGGGGAAGCCAGGCTTGGCTTGTTCGGTATCCATCTTGAAGCTGGAAAGTTTGATCTCTGTTATTACATCAAGGGAAACAAATGTGAGAGTTCTAGCCAGTGGCAGCTGGAGAAGACAATCCCAATATGTTCGGGCTGCCGGCCTGATATCAAAGCTGCAACCGGGAGGTACTTGCTCCTAGGAAAGTTTGGACCCATGCGGTTCGTAAACTCAACTCCACACCAAGATTTGGAATATATCTCAGTTGATGTCAAGACATTGCAGCTTGCGAGGGTTTGTACCAAATCTTCTGGGTTTGCCTTTTCCAAGACGTCGATATATACCAACTTCCCGCCATCGTTGTCTTCACCAAAAATATGATGTGGTAAATTTTCTATTGCATCCTAGTTATGTCCTTCTCTTCTTCATAGTTCGCATGCAGCTTGTCTAATGCAGTAATGCTTAATAATTTAATATTATGATTGGTCATTCTTTTTTACACGATTTAGCACCGGTTGTTTTTCTTGTGCTTGTGGTAAGCTAATCAAGCTCAGGAACACGATTCTGATTTCTTGTTTTGTTTGTTCCAACCGCTGTTTGGAGGGAATATGATAAGAGATAAGATCTTTCACATAGGTCATGCATCCATTGTCATTTTAGGCCTAATGAAATCATGGAAATTTTATATAACGACTATGAATGCTTTATGTTCAGGGTGTAGAAGGAATACTGGTATTGATCCAGTTTACCTTCCGTTTACTTCGCTGACCTCATGAATATTCGTTTCATGCAAGCACGGCTTATCTTGTTTGTCTTTTCTTTTATAAATATAAAGATGTAGAAGAGAGAGTCTTTTAGTCATCTTCACATCTATATTCAATGTGGTTTTGAAATAAATCTGAGTAATTGCTACGGTCACAAATAAGAGCCTGACACCTGACTCACTCCTCTGTATAACAAGAACAGCTTGTGCTCACAAGCTGGTTCATTTGAATCAGCCTCATAAGGTCAGTTATAGGCGGGGCACCCAGTTTTTCTTTCCTTTTTAAGATAGTTTGAACATTTCACCTGCCTCTTTCCGAGTATCCAATACATGCCAAACGTAAGCATTAATCTCTGTATGAGGGTAGAGGGCACACCCAGTTTGTCGATTGTGACTGCCAAGACCCCTGATTCGTTTTCCTTTGGTGATATAACTTCTAAGTTTTTTATTCAAACCGACATAAGTTAGAAGTTTGTTAGACTACTTAGGTAGTATAGGAAGTCCTGCAACACAAAGGTACCACTTTTGTATGATCCTAATTTTCCAGGACTCAACTTATTTATGTTTGCAGTAACATGTTTAATATTCAGTTGAGATCAATATTATGACTGGGACGGGTGCTATTCTGGAGGGATGCTATTTTTCTTCTGCGGTTCAGCCTGTAATTCTGTATACTATGTATGTGGCCCCTGATAATTCGTTCCATTTTGCTTATAAACTCT
>NC_041382.1:747904916-748010147 GCF_002162155.2 Triticum dicoccoides | reverse complement strand
TCTTTTCTTTTAGACTTTTAGTCATCTTCACAGCTATAATTTTATCTACGATATTATTTTGAAACAAATCTGCATAACTGCTACGGTCACAAATAAGAGTCTGAGTCACTCACTGCTTTTTATAGCTAGAACAGACTGTGTTCACAAGCTGTTTGATTTGAATCAGCCTCATCAGATCAGTTGTATGTTCCTTGATGGACCATGATAGTTTGAACATTTCACCTGCCTCTTTGTGAGTCTGCCAATGCATGCCGGATATAAACATTAGCCTCTGTAGTATCGTAGAGGGCATACAGACACAGTTTGTTGATTGTGGCTACCAAGACTCATGATTCTGTATTTTTTCCCTTGGGTGACGTGAGTTATAAGTTAATTTTTTAGATTGAACTAAGTTAGAAGCCTGTCACTTGTTAGACTCATCTATTTATGTATATACATACCTCGGCCTGGCTGCGTATTCCAACTTTACGCTGTGAAATGCATAAAAGGATATGTTAGCAGATACATATCTTGAATTCAGTTCAGATCAATACTGTTACCTGTGGGACAGATGCTTGTGCATTTTAACACCATGTATATGTAGCCTCCACAATCTGTCCATTTTGCTTGCTCTTGAATCTGTGTGATTTGAGATTAAATCTTTTCTATTGTCTGGATATTGATTTTTTGTCTCTTTTGCACAGATTCGACGGAGCTGTGTAGCCAGAGACTATTCTCATCCTCGGAGCTCCATGTCTTTTTTTGTGATTCCGGCAGCATGGACTTGGCGCAGATGCCTTCGCCTTGCCTACGAGACGTGACTCATAACTAATCTAGGTTTGACGACTTGATTGATGGTGCTGGTGAATTGTGTCCGACATTGTTCATGAGCTCTAGCCGTGTCTAGGTTTAGAATTCGGTCAGTGTTATGTAACCGACGTCGCTCATATGGTTGATGTCCCCGCCTATTTTAGAACGTAGCACTGGGATTTAAACAGTTGTGATCAGCATTTGCACGATGTAGTAACATGGCTACAGTTTAAGCAGCCACTTTCAGGAGGCTTTTGCACTTGTATGTGTCAGTGCTTGCAGTGACGAATTGAAGCACCTGGTTTGGTTAGCCGACCTTAATTATCTGATCTGATATGTTCTGTCTAGTGTAAAATTGTGTGGATGTTCTTGAGAGTGTGACATTGGAATAGACAGTGCATCACTTGTCTGTGTTCATGCTTTTTTTGTTGTTCCTTTCGCTTCCCAATCAATCTTCAAGTCTTAGGACTTCTTGGCGGCCAAACATACAAATATATACGAGTTCTATTTGTTTTTATACGCACGTGCTTGAAACTAAAGTAATGTGGCACACCTTGTCAATCCTGGATCGAATCTGAGGCAGGTTGAAGGAGAAACAAGTTGATACATTTTAGACAAAGTGGATGCAAGAAAATCCGTGATAGAGATCTTAGATGGAATTGGAAATGGAAGTGATTCATGTTCGGCAGCAGTCGAAGGCTCCATTCTCCATGTCCAAGACGTGGATATATTCCAACTTCCCGCCATCCTTCTCTTCACCCACGATATGAAGTGGTAAATTTTCCATCGCATCCTAGTTATGTCCTTCTCTTCATAGTTTTCACACAGCTTGTCTAATGCTTAATAGTTCAATATTATGATATGGTCATTCTTGTTCACAACAGTTATTTTTTATGAAGACTTTATGTTCGAGGAGTAGAAGGAATATACGTATAGATGCAGTTTACCTTTCGATTTTTTTGCTCTTGTCATGAAAATTTGTTTCATCCAAGCACGGTTCATCTTGTCTGCCTTTTCTATTATAAATATGAGGATGCAGAAAAGGAAGTTCTGTTCTACACTTTAGTAATCTTCACATCTTATATTTGTTGTGGTTTCGAAATAAATCTACATAATTGCCTGACTCACTGCTCTGTATGGCAAGAACAGCTTGTGCTCACAGGCTGTTTGATTTGAATATATGCCTCATAAGGTAAGTTAAAGGCGGGGCACACCGTAACTTCCCACCTTCGTTCTCTTCACCTACGATATGAAGTGGTAAATTTTCCATTGGAGTAGTTATGTCCTTCTCTTCATAGTCTTCACACAGCTTGTCTAACGCTTAATAGTAAAATATTATGATTGGTCATTCTTGTTTACACGATTTGGCACTGGTTGTTTTTCTTGTGCTTTGTTTGTCATTCTTGTGCTCATCAAGCTCAGGAACATGATTGAGATTTGTTGTTTTGTTTGTTCCAATCTCCGTTTGGAGAGAAGCTGACAAGAGAAAAGATCTTTCACGTAGCTTATGCATCCATAGGTATTTTATGAATAATTAAAATGCTATATCACAACAGTTATTTTCGATGAAGACTTTATGTTCAAGGTGTAGAAGGAATATACTAGTATAGATCCAGTTTACCTTTCGATGTTTTTTTTTTTGCTCACATCATGAAAATTTGTTTCATCGACGGTTCATGTTGTCTGCCTTTTCTATTATAAATACGAGGATGCAGAAAAGGAAGTTTTGTTTTACAGTTTAGTCATCTTCACATCTTATATTCGTTGTGGTTTTGAAATAAATCTGCATAATTGCCTGACTCACTGCTCTGTATATCAAGAACAGCTTGTGCTCACATGCTGTTTGAATTTAATATGCCTCATAAGGTTTGTTGAAGGCGGGGCACACCGTTTCGATTTTTCTTTATTCTGTATAAGATAGTTTGAACATTTCACCTGCCTCTTCCGTCTCCCAATACATGCCAAATATAAGCATTAATCTATGTGGGATGGTGAGGACAGACACAGTTTGCAGGTTGTGGTTGCCAAGACCCCGATATAAGTTTTTCTGAGGTGATGTAAGTTCTAACTTCTTTATTTGAACCGGCCTAAATTAGAAGTTCTTTAGACTACCTGGATAATATAAAAAGGTCTGCCGCACAAAGGTGCCACATTTGCATGATCAAGTTCTTCAGGACTCATTTATTTATGCTTATTACATTCCTTTGTCTGGCTAACTTCTACGGTCACAGATAAGAGCCTGAGTTAACTCTCTTCTTTTTGTAGCAAGAACAAACTGTGTTCACGAGCTGTTTAATTCGAATCGGCCTCATAAGATGAGTTGTATGCTCCTAGGTGGGCCGTGATAGTTGGAACATTTCAGCTGCCTCTTTCTGAGTCTGAAAATGCATGCTGAATATAAGCATTAATCTCTGTAGGATCGTAGATGGCACACACAGACACACACATAGTTTGTTGATTGTGGCTGCCAAGACTCATGATTCTGTTTTTCCTTGGCTGGCCTAAGTTCTAAGTTAATATTCAATTAGAAGTTTGTCACTTTGCTAGACTCATATTGACCTAAAAACACCATGCACTATCACAATCTGTTCCATTTTTCTTGTGAATTCTTGAATTTGTGCAGTTTGAGCCGTCTGAATATTAATTCACTGTCATGTTTGCACTGACAGGTTGGACGGATGCCATGGTCTTGGGCGCTGATGCTAGACTCATGGTCTTGGGTTCTGAATACTAATTCACTGTCATGTTTGCTAGACTCATATTGACCTAAAAACACCATGTACTAGCCAGAGCAGCGTTCCCATCCTATCCTCGGGGTTCCATGTGTTTTTGTGTGATTCAGGCAGCGTGGACTTGGGCGCTGATGCCATGGTCTTGCCTACAGGCCAAGACAATATAACTAAGGAATCGATGGTTGACGAACTCACTTGTCGATCGATGCTCATGAATTGTGTCCGCAGGTGTTGTTCCTTTCATGGGCTCTAGCCGTGTCTAGATTAAGAACCTGGTCGGTGTAGTGTGCGGTCGTGTGGCTGCTGCTGTCCCGACCTAACTTAGAACGTGACACTGAAATTTAACTGTTGTGATGAGCTTTTGGAAGATGAACCGACACGGCTACAGTTTAAGCAGCCACTTTGAGAGGCTTTGGCAGTTTGTAGTGTGCGGTAGTGTGTGATCGTGCATGAAGCAATTTCGTTTGAAGAGCCTACAACAGTTAGCCGACCTTATGTGGTCTGATCTGATTTGATCTGTCCTGTCTTGAGTTGGGTAGGATTGTATCGATCGATGCACGGTGCGACGTGACTTGGGCGTGGGACAGGAAGAAATGTACTCGTTCCTGTCACGTCACGTATGACTTTTGTGATGGAATAGATCGTTATCCCCTGCGGCGCCGCGCAACCGATGGATGATGGATGGATGTGCGTAATAGGCACGTTGTATTCCACCCACTCGGGCATTGGCCACGTGCTGTCTAATGGAGTCCAGCCAGGACTCCAAATGCCCACGCCTGTCTAGCTCTATAAAAGCTCCGGCAGACCTCCACACCAAAACAACCCACACAAGGCATAAGCAGCGAGTGAGTGCATCGACCTTCGATCAGCTATATCCAGCATCGATCTGGTCATGGCAGCAGCAACGCTCCCGAGGCTCGTTGCCGTGGCGGCGCTGGTCGCGCTGATGTGCGCCGTCGCTGTGGCGCAGGTACCTGCCGCCGGCGGTGCGCCGGTGTGTGAAGGTGTCGATCAGGACGTCGTGAATGCGTGCTTCAAAAGCTTTGGAGAAGGTATGAAAAATGCCATTGCAGACAGGCATCTTTCGGGGGGTAGGGTCATTAAGGTTGGAGTGGACTGCTGCGTAGCCTTTGGAGGCCACTCGTGCCTCTGCAAGATGAAGAAGGTGTGGAAGGATCAGGGCAAGAGTGCCCAGGATAATGTGCAATGCGTCAGGGAAAAGGCCTGCTAGTGAGCGCGCGCGGGAGGTCTCTTCGTGCATGCAAGACCTCTAGTTCGTCGGATATGTGTGTTTCTTGCATGTTGGTTTCAAGCGGTCGATGTCCACCTACTCCTTGCTTGCTTTTTTTTTTTTTTGCTTGTGTGTGTCATGTGAGTGTGTCCTGTTTTTCTATGTATGAGAACGTTGATATGTCAGTCAAGTCTTTTTAATTTGAAATAACAATCAGAAATAAATGTGGGTGGAATTTCTTGTTTCATCCTGTTTTGTTTGTATATTATTCCGTGCATCCCAAAACAAACTATATTATTCCGCTCTGCTGTCTGTCGACATGGATGGAGTGGCCAAAGAGAACTCCGATCTCCATGCTATCTGCACGACCCAAACAACCCATGGGATCGCCGGGTCTGCGAGGGAAGCTACCTGCGGGCCGGTCTACCGCGAGTGGGTTGCCGCGTGCCACCAACTAGGCGTCTTCCACTACCCGCGTGCGCCGGCGCTGCGCCTCCACTACTCCAGCGACGACCGTGAAGGCGACGCCTGAGCCGCCTGACACCGTGTGTCACGATGCTTGGAGCTAGCTTGCCGACTTGGACGGCCTTTTCATGTCCTCATTGGGCCGGAAGATTGTGTGTTCTGCATAAGTGCAGAGCCGGTACATATGCATGTAATCATTGTTGTTTTTTTCTGGAAGATGCATGCAATTGGTTGGAAAATCATTTTGACATATGAAGTTGTGGAAGTAGTGATGATATTCTTACTACCTTCTTTCGTTTGTCAGATGCACTTCTTTTCTGCTGAAGCGGCACAGCAAAATCATGAGGACGTGCTCATGTATCTCCGATTTTTGTTTTACAATATATGTATATTCAATGCTTGTGATCCTGTTTTATAGCATCGTAAAAGACTGAAACGGGAGTAGAACACGGAAGTAAAATAATTCATTTCATGGATGTACTCGACGGAAGCATCACACTCAAGAACCGAACACATGAAGTGCAGTCTTCACATGAACAGCCTCTGCGAACCAGGTTGAGTGAAGTCTACACAGCTGAAGATTGATTGAGCACAAGCACAACTTCAGTGAAAACGCACTCAATTTTCTGTCAGGAAAAGCGAACCCGGGATTTTGGAACTTATTTTTTTTGTGGGGATTTTTTGGGGGGAACTTGTTTGAGTACATGGGCTACCTAAAACAAACTTGTTTCTGACGGGGTGATGTGAGGTAGAATATGTATTAGCAGAATCAATAACTGATGTAAAAATAATTCAGAATGAAATCCTTTGCTCCTCCATCCAAACATCTTCATAAAACAAATGCAGTTAGATAAGAACTTGCCACTTTATTGAATAACTGATAGTCGTAATTACTCACTTTTCTATATTTCAGGGATTTCATCGGTACACACAATCACCACGGTGAGATGCTTAAGCTTAAGTGATTCTTAAGTGGCAAAATGATTATTAGTTACAAATATTTTTGCATATTTATATAAACTACATAAACACATTTAATATTAATAATGATGTGATAATATAATGAATGCCGCCTTGTGAACCGTCGCATCATGTCACCACACATCTCGCCTAGAAGTGCCATGTTTTAATAAAGCACGCACTGGAGTGTGAGTGCACCCACCTTCACTTATATATTCTTTTGTGTCCACAACAATCGGGGAGGGGATGTGCTTACAGGCACGAATGCACGATGATATTCCTCAGCTCACTTGGATCCTCAGTGCATATATAGCGACGTGTGCCTAACTCACTATGATCATGAGATCCATTATCCTGCCTTAGAAACATGAGATCCATTTATAGAAGGATAGATGGCGATTGGTAGCTAATGTGTAACACGTGATTCGTCATGTATGAAAGGAGCGCGACACGAGGAATAATATCCCGTGCTAGGTGGTGATTGGTAGTACACATGACCAATGGCATGATCAAGTTGCTTTGTGCTGGCCGATTGAGTCCAGCACACCAGCTAGGACTCCAACTTATCAAGCTCTATAAAGGAGTGCTCCGTAGAAAAATAACTCGGGCATAAGCGATGAAGGAGTGCATTGATCGAGCTATCACTACACCACGGTCAAAATTTAGAGGCACTTTGTTGGGGCATTTTTTTGAAGTGCCCTAAAAGCTTCCAATTAGGGGCACTTTGCCAAAGTGCCCCAATAATTATGACATTTAGCACTTTGCCAAAGTTCCCAAATAGATTGATCTTTTGTGGCACTTTGACAAAGTGCTTCAATAGCTATTAAGCTTTTTGTGGCACTTTGCCAAAGTGCCCCAATAGGTTTGACTTTTATGGCACTTTGCCAATGTGCCCCAATAGTTATGACCTTTTGTGGCACTTTGTCAAAGTGCCCCAATAGGTATGACTTTTATGGCACTTTGCCAATGTGCCCCAATAGTTATGACCTTTTGTGGCACTTTGCTAAAGTGCCCAAATAGGTATGACCTTTTATACCTTTTTGTTATCATTAGAACAATGCCCGTGTGCGTTGCAACTGGATATAAATATTATGGTACGTTTATTTGTGATTTACCTATGAATAATAATACGATTGTGTAAATAATGTTCATCAAATTCTATTTGTGAATTATCTTATATTTTGATTAGAAGTTTGGTAAGTAGATTAAAGTGGAATTCGTTCAGAAGATAAGTAAATTAAGATGATTGATTATCATATACATGTAAAGTTGGACGAAGGGATGGTAGGAAGAAAGATGAAATGGAAAGTTCTTTTTAAGTAGTAGAGATTTTAAACTGGTGCTCTATCCCTTTTCTCTAACAAACATATTCATGTGCTGAGTCGGTTCAACGTACGTGCAATACGTTCCTGGAATAGAAACACGTTGACCGCCAACCTGTAGCCAATATCACCGGGGGTGACGACGCCCGGAACACGAACTTTGCATCAACGAGTCAACATGATCATCTGCAACAACCGCGTCTACCCTGCCGGCTGCCTCAGCTCGCTGCGCCAGCTGCACATCCTCGTCGGTGCCGTCCAATAAGCCCCGTTCTACCGTTAACTCCTAAAATCTGGTGACCATGTGTCTTCTTGGCCTTCCTTCCACCAGCAGTCAGAAGCTTTTCCATCGTCTCGCTCGATGGTCTCGTGATTGTCGGCGCCGCCATCGAGATGTTGCTACTCCCTCTGTTCCTAAATATTTGTCTTTTTTAAAATTTCAAATGAACTACACATACGGATGTATATAGACATATTTTAGAGTGTAGATTCATTTATTTTGATTCGTATGTAGTCACTTGTTGAAATCTCTAGAAAGAAAGACAAATATTTAGGAACGGAGGAAGTATTTGCGAGGGCAAGCGTGTCGTGCCATTGAAATTGTTTTTATCCCGACCGGTGGGGAGTACCGTTCTCGCGGAGTCTTGGCCCGGTGTAACTTGGCAGGTGCTGCCAGATCTTGGGTCGTACTGTAGCAGCAACTCATGAGCTAGACCGCAGCAGCAGCACACAGACTGGTTCCTGCGGTGTGACTGGATGCTTCATAATGGGCCTAAATATTTAGGCCCCTGCAAAATGGGCCAGCTAATGCCACCTATATGATGCATGTGGCCCGATTCACACAGTCCAGCCCAACTGTGTCGATTCTACAAGCGGCGACGCTGGCAGATCTTATATACCGCTTTGATGCAGCGCAGAACTGTCGCGTCGCCTAAATAATTGGGCCGCTGGGCCGGCTCATTTCACTCCACAGTACCTCTTTTTTGCAACGCTAGTTTCGCTGCTTGGTTGATTTTTCTGTTCCGGTTTTCTACGTTGGTTTTGTTATGTTTCTTCTTTCTTCTTTTTCCTTTTTTTCTGTTCTATTACTTTTTTCTTTTATTTCATTTTCTATTCCCTTTTTATGTTTTGTTTCTTTCATTACATTTTCCTTTTCCCTTTTAATTTTTTGATATTAAATTTTTTCCGTGCAGTTTAAATATATATAGGTTCATGGACTTAAAATATAGGCTCATCGATCTAGAAAAAGGGACACGAGTTTTTTTTTTAAAAATTGAGTTTAAGATAAGACGTTCATGGATTTGGAAAATGTTTTGTTTAAAGACTGTTCACATAGTTAAAAAAGTGTTCACGTGGTTTGAGAAAAGTATTCTTGGGTTCAAATTAATAATTTTATGGATTTTAAAAAAAATTTGTTCATATTTAATATTTGTTCACGTCGTTTAAAAAATGCTCACGAGGTTTAAAATTTTGTTCTTGGTTTCAGAATAATATGTTCATGGATTCCAAAAATGTTTCGTTCATATTTAAAATTTGTTCACGTAGTTTTAGAAAAAGTTCATGAGGTTCAAAAATTTGTTCTTGGGTTCATAATATACGTTCATGGATTTGGAAAGTATTATCATTCATATTAGAAAAATATTCACATAGTTGGAAAACTTTTTCATGAGGTTCAAAAAATTGTTCTTGGGTTCAAAATAATGTGTTGATGGATTCGGAGAATGTTTCATTCATATTTACAAATTGTTCATGAAGTTTTAAAAATATGTCCACAAGGTTCTAAAATTTTGAATCCAGAATTAATAAATCTTCAAGGATTCCAGAACAAGGTTCATGGGTTCAAAAGAAATGTTCATGAGTTCCAAAAAATATGTTCATGGATTAGAAAATAGTTTCATCGATTCAAAAAATTGCCCACGAGGTTCAAAAAATTGCTTATGGGTTCAAGAAAATTATATGTTCACGTGTTTAAAAATATTCATGGATTTGAAAAATATAAGTTGATGTATACAAAATATTCATAGGTTAAAAAAGTTCAAAATCCTATATATGTTCATGTACGGGGTTTTCGTACACATTATTCTTTCTTAAATATTTTTAGCACTAGTTCTTTTAACAAACATCAAGTACTACAATTTAGAAATTTTTGTTTGAAGTACGTAATGTTCTTGATTTTGGTACAGATACTAGTATACTAGTGTAGGGAATACTTGCAAAGCTTTGCTTTTTAGGAACGTACCAGTAAGCATTGTTTAGGGAAAAGTACGTGCAAACCCTTTTTAGCGAACGTATTTTTTTTAGTGTTCAACCACTCTTTATTCATTATTAATAATATATCCTTAGGAATACACAAATCGGTCGGAGGATTCAGGAGCCACGGACGGCGTTCAGTTCCTTGGCTTACACTGCTACGAGCCACTCGATGGGCTTCTCCATTGGAGCTCTTCTTTCATGTCAAAACACCGCCTTCTCAAATGAAAAAAAGAGAGGATATTATCGTCTTGATCTCTAAAACAATAAGGTAGATTGCGAAAGGTTGTTGATCACTTCCAGACAGTCCAATGCAATGCACATACGGTTGATGCTAAGGTCCTGCGCAAGAGCTAGTGCTTCACGACACGCTAGGGCTTCGAGCGGTGCAGGGCTTAGGCACGCTACTTTTCCTACTAGTGCAAGCTGCCTGTAGGAAGTGCCGGAGACAAGCCGGGGGGGAGGGGGGATTTATTCCTTTGTAGACTGTAGCGTTTTTACACTGTTGATCACTGTTATTCACTGTAGCCTGGCTCCGCCCCTGCCTGTAGGCATGGGATGTCTGCTTCGCCGCTGCAATGTACTCTTTTCAGGCTTGAGAGCCTTTTTAATGTAAGTGACTTTTGGTCCTATATTATATTCAAAGTATGATTATGATGCTATTTTGTGAGTTGTTCAGCTACTGTTCCAGGGACTAGTATGCAATAATTCAGACTTCCTGGAAGGGAAGGCCTTACAGTGTATGTCTTCATAACTATTAATTAGTTTTTTTGCGGGGTATATTAATTAGTTATGGTTAGAGATAAAAGGAAACGATCGACATAACTATTAATTAATATTATGTTTTCCATGATGAATTCATTAATAGTGGGTATAAGTGTTGTATAGTATGTGTATGTCTTGAGATACTTAGTACCACTTTAGTCTCAAAATAAGCCTATTATTCGTAACTCTAGTCAAGCTAGTTTTTTTTAGGGGCTAGTCAAACTAGTTGTTTGACCAAACTTATAGAAAAAAAATAAAAAATAATGAAATTAAATTAGTATTATTGAACTTAACAGTGTTAATTTGATAATCCAAATATTAGTAGTTTTTTGTATAAGTCTGGTGAAACAACTAATTTGACCAAAGCTACCAATAGATTTATTTTGAGACGGAAAGAATATTAACTACTCCCTCTGTAAACTAAAGTAGTAATTTGAATCTTATATTAGTTTACGGAGGGAGTAGTATATATGTGTGCAGGCAGGCATACAGACGGATTGATAATGTCAGGAACAGTATGGTACGGGATAGATCCGGTATGATCCTGATAAAATAGGAGGTAGTCGGTCGGAATCAACAACCATCCAGATCGGTCGACAGTACGTGACCATACTACACGTATTCAAACAAGGATAGCTTTTTTCCACATATACACGCACAATGGAATGCATGCACAAGAGAGCGTGGGTCGTACAATTATCTTCTCAGAGGATAAAATAGATAAATGGGACGATCCAAAGCAATGGGCAGAGATTTTGTCATCATGCACATATATAGAATATCACGAAGTCCAAGAATATATATAATTAGACATGAGGAATATAAGTACATCCAGATTCAAGCTTTGCTAGGGTGGTACTCCCTCCGTTCGTACATTAATGAGCTACAATTGTACTCCCTCCGCTCTAAAATGTACTCTAGTGCATATGAATTTTTCCAAAAGTCAAATTTAAAAACATTTTATATCTAGAATACCTAATATATGAAATATAAAACTACATTTATAGTAACACTAAATTAAGCGTGAGTGTAGAATAACCACCCTAATAACGGTACATACAAAATATAGTAACACGCTATGGAAAAAATAGTAATTTTCGTAAAATTGTAGTAAATTATAAACTTGGGTAGTAAAATAAATATTTTCTGAATTACTATATTTTATACACTGTTTTACTAGATTTTGTATATAGTGTTACTAGGGGGCGTAGAATAAGCTATTCTACGCTCACACTTAGAATAGCGTTACCCTATAATTTTAAATACATGTTGAATATTCAAAATACAACATTGCCTTTTTTTCAATAATTGTGTACTGTAAGAATGCACTGAAAATACACAATAACTGTGTGTGCTTGTGGTCCTAAATGAAGATACATAATTTTATGATATTTTTTAATATAGGTGAATCATTTCAAAAACATGCTTGCTATTTTTTAATACACATGAAACGTTTTCAAAAATATGTGTACAATCTTGTAATACACGTGAAGCAGTTTCCAAAAACAGGCTCAACATTTTCCTTTAAATGAACTAATACTTTATTTAAGTTTGATGGCAACTAATTTTTTCTTTCATTTCTTTTCCCAAATGGAGAAAATAATATAAAAACATGACCTTGAAAAAATGGAACCTGTGCCAGCCTATATGAGCGCCATATATAAAAATAAAAAATAAAATCTCTTGAAAAGGTACTTAGTACTACCTCCGTCCTAATTTATTGGTCCTCAATGTATTTGGTTCCAAATTTTGGCCAAAGATTTAACTAATAAAATGTTCATGCATGTCACCAACAATTATATCATTGGATTCGTATTTCAACATAGTTTCTGATGATATTATATTTGATGACATTCATTAATATTTGTTAGTTAAATCATTGATCAAAATTTGACACAGTCGCGGATACCATTCCACTCCTTGGAGGTGTCGTGGAGGCGTGCTGTCACCTCCCACACTCACTTGGAGTTGTGGCTGTCTTCGGGCGAAAGCCTCGATTCGGTTGGATCGACACAATGGTGGCGTCCTCTACTGGGAGCATTGTGTTTGGAGACATGGCCGTCTCCTTGTCACTCTCCTCCGGTGTTCGCAACTGTCCTCCTTGATCCTCTGCGGCGCTATATACGCTCGTCGCTGGTGTGTCCAAGACGGCGCCTTCCTCGAACCGGATCGAGTCCTGTCACCCATTTGCCACTTCCTCTTAGGCGATAAGAGTGGATGGTGCGTCGACAAGTGAAGCTCTGCGGAAGTTGGTGTTCTTTGGAGGTGTCGGACGTCGATCGAGACGCGGTGTTGAGTTTCGATTAGGATAGGCCCTTTGTGTTGTAGCTTGCTTTGCGGTCTTGTTGCTCGGGTGTGGTGTTGTGCTATACTCGTTGTTCGCAGTGAGTGTTGTTTCTTGTAATTCAAATTTTGCCTTCTCTAAAGCTATTGTACGCCTAAGCATACTCTAAAAAAAAATTGACACGAATACAATAGGATCAATAAATCAGGATGGAGGCAGTACCCAATATATATATATATATATTCTAGCTTGTTAATTTAACCTAAGCTGTGTTGGTAACCAATGCACGCATGCAACCACAAGTGCTTCCTCTCAGCCAAAAGCAGCGTTAATATCTCAGTTAAACACACGCACAGCTTTCCTAGATATGTTATCTATACAAAATCCAACGGCTCACACCGTTCTAAAGAAGCACACAATCCGTGTGATTCGACCTGATTGGTCGACTTGATAGCGCTGCGTGACACAGTACTCCGTTCTCCGGCCGGTCATGTGCACAAGAAGCAAAATATTTAACCTTGCAAGCCCTTCAATGAGCACAAGAAGCAAAAGAAGGCTTAGCGTGTGATTTACATATGTTTTTTTTAATGTCATGGTTACTTTTGGAGTTTTTTTTGTGCTGCTAATGTGATGTACTCCCTCCGTTTCTTTTTAGTCCGCATATAAGGTTTGGTCAAAGTCAAGCTTTGTAGAGTTTGACTAATTTTATATTTAAAAATATAAACATTCACAATATGAAATCAATATTATCAGATGCATCATGAAACGTATTTTCATACTATATAATTTTAGTATTGTACATGTTCATATTTTTCTATAAAGTAGAAAGAAACGGAGGGAGTACTTGTGGACTTGACCTTATATGTGAAACAGTATGCGATGCATGTGAACTAGTACTGATTTATGTGATGAATGTGAACCTAAATGTAATGTATGTGTGAACATGGATGTTTCTGGTAGTTGTTCATGTTGTGATGCATATTGTGTGTGTGTGTGAGAGAGAGAGAGAGAGAGAGAGAGAGGGAGAGAGAGAGATCTGGGATCAAATTACGGCTCTGCCCAATTTTCATTTTTTTAAATTAAAATCAGAGGTTTTTGGATTGAAATCAGTTCGTTGACAAAATTATAAGATCTCAATTGGTCATTTGACATGACCAAATATGTAACATAATCATAGATATTGTCATGTATAGATTTTTAGTCACCTTATGCATTAGGGATAAAAAGGTCTTTTCATGTTTGTCTTTAACACCGTTAGTGAACACAATGCACTAGGGTGTCATATTGGGAAAGAAATTAAAACTAGATTGTCAAGAAGGGAAGCAATTTTCTCCACAGCTAAATAGGAAATCATATTTTAAAGTAGTATCAAATAAGAAATTTTCTCTCAATTAAATGGCGGAGCTACCCAAAATTTATTGGACAGGCCAAGATGGGTCGAGCTGAAGAAGAACGCGTATTTTTTTCTCTCATCTGGCCTTGCTGTCGCTCCGCCGGTGTCCATCGTCGGCCATCGGGCCATGGCTGCGTCCTTGACCTCGGGCGCCCGCCGCCGACATTCGCGAAACCATCCCCGCCACGGCTCTGTTCTCCTGCCTTCTTGAACCGGACGACCAGTGTTCTCATCTCCGTTGATGGAGTTTGCCGCCTCGGCCAGCACGCCGAGCACCACTGCCAACCTCGACAGCTCCGGCGTCCAGCGTGCCGCCTCCTGTTCACGCCCGTTTGAGCTCCGCCGCCAAGCGCGCTCCTAGACAGCCTCGGCTCCAGCACTGGAAGACGCGAGTCGACGCAGCGCATCCCCGACCACGGTGCACAAGAGAGCGTGGGTCGTACAGTTATCCTCTGACGGGATAAAATAAATAAATGGGACGATCCAAAGCAATGGGCAGAGATTTTGTCATCATGCACAGATATAGAATATCACGAAGCCCAAGAATATATATAATTAGACATGAGGAATGTAATTAGATCCAGATCCAAGCATGAGGAATATGTCAGGTGGCGATTGATAGCCCACGTGATCAGCCACTGATAGCCCACGTGATCAAGCATGGTAGCCACGTGATGTCTAATCGAGTCCAGCTAGGACTCCAAATGCCCACGCCTTATCTAGCTAGCTTTATAAAAGCCTCGGCAGACCTCCACACCAAAACAACCCACACCAGGCATAAGCAGTGAGTGAGTGAGTGCATCGACCTTCCATCAGCTACATCTTTGCATCGATCTGTTCATGGCAGTAGCAATGCTCCCGAGGCTCGTTGCCATGGCGGCGCTCGTCGCGCTGATGTGCGCCGTTGCTGCCGCCCAGAAGGTACCTGCCGTCGGCGGTGCGCCGACGTGCGGCGTTGTCGATCAGAACGTCGTGAATGCGTGCTACGAGAGCTGTGGAAGAGGTATGAAAATTGCCACTGCCGACAGGATTATTTCGACGGGTACGATCAAGGTTCAAGTGGACTGTTGCGTAGCCTTTGGAGGCCACTCGTGCATGTGCGAGATGAAGAAGAAGTGGAAGGCTCAGGGCAAAACTGCCCAGAATAATGTGCAGTGCGTCAGGGAAAAGGCCTGCTAATGAGCACGCGCGGGAGGTCTCTTCGTGCATGCAAGACCTCTAGTTCGTTTGATATGTGTGCTTCTTGCATGTTAGTTTCAAGCGGTCGATGTCCACCTGTTCCTTGCTTGCTTTTATTTGCTTGTGTGTGTGTGTGTGTCGTGTGAGTGTGTTCTTTTTCTACGTCGGCCAGTTGAGTCTTTTTAGTCTGTACCAATCAGAAATAAATGTGGGTGGAAGTTCTTGTGTCATTCTGCTTTGTTTGTGTATTATTCCATGCACCCCAAAACATATTATAGTACAGTACGTACCATCAAACGTCAAATACGGAATTAATTAGTACATGCACACTGCCTCTGTGCTGCAGACCGCACATCGTAGTTCTTACATTCTCTTGAGCAATCGGCATCGCAATATTTCAGGATAGACTATACGTGCCCTGTCTCTGTCGACATGGATCGAGTGGCCAAAGAGAACTTCGATTTCCATGCTGTCTGCACCTTCCTCTCAGTTTCAACTTGACGGGAATTAAACGCAGCGCTAGCTCACAACCCAAGCAGTGCCGGGCGCGACGTCAGACTGGCCCGCTGGCGAGTGCGGCCGGCCGGCTCAGGCTGCGTTGCGAGCCGTTCATGCAGCAAACCACCGTTGCGCGCGTGGGCAGCGGCCATGGCCGTCGTGTGCGTCACCTTAGCTTGCGGATGCAATGTTGGCTGGCCTGCCTGCCCTACATGACAGCGGTCGGTGCGCAGACCAACTATGCCTACGTTGGTCGTCCGTGAACCAAATTTTCACCGAAGGTTGAACATTGGCACAGTCGATAACGTACTATAGGCGAGCAAAGCTACATTTACGTAGAAAAAGAAAAATAACTTAAGGGTGAAAGCTTGATTCGATCAAAGGTTTCCATGACGGGATCTGATTCGTGATAGGAATGAGATGCTATCCAAGTTTAGGCGAGTGAAGCCGGTTTCCCAATTTTGTTTTCACGTTATTTTCTTCTGTTTTTTCGTTTCCTTTTTTCTTCTCCACTTTTTGTTTAGTTTTCCTTTTTCCTTTTTTTTACTTTCTTTTGTTTTTTTTCTTCTCCAGGTTTTGTTTATTTTTGGTTTTCCCTTCAAATGCTTGTTCACCATTTTGTCAAATACTTGTGAATATTTTTTAAAATACTTGTTCAACATTTTCTTAAATACTTGTTCAACATTTTTTCAAATACTTGTACAACACTTTTCAAATGCTTGTTCAACATTTTTTAAATAATTGTTCAACACTTTTCAAATACTTGTTCAACACTTATATATACATGATCAACATTTTTTAAATACTTGTCAACATTGTTTTTCAAATACCTATTCAACATCTTTTTAATAAGTGATCAATATTTTTTGTATACACTTTCAAAATTGTACAAACGTTTGTTTTTCAAATACTTGTTCAACTTTTAGTACTTATTTCAACATTCTTTAAATACTTTTTCAACATTTTTTAAATACTCTTTCAACATTTTCTAATGCTTATGCAACATTTTTCAAATACTTGTTCAATAATTTTGATACTTATTCAATATTTTGAAATACTCGTTCAACATTCTTTAATACTTATTCAACATTTTTAAAATACCTTTTCTACATTGTGTAATACTTGCTCAATAGTTTAAAATATTTGTTCAAATATTTTCAAATACTCATTCAAATTTGTTAATACTTGTTCAATAATTTTTAAAAACTTGTTAAACAAGTATTTGAAAATGTTGAATATGTATTAAAAATGTTGAACAAGTATTTAAAAGAATGTTGAATAGGTATTAAAAATGTTGAACGAGTGTAAGAAAATGTTGAATAAGTAAGAAAACTGTTGATTAAGTATTTGAACTTTTTTTGAATAACTATAAAAATGTTAAACAAGTTTTTGAAAAATGTTGAAATTGCGTTTGGACAATGTTGAATGTGTATACAAAAAATGTTGGTCACCTGTTATAAAAAATGTTTTTGACATGTAAAAAAATTAGAGGGAAAACGAAAACAAACATAAGAAAAAACAAAAAATGAAGAAAGAAAAATGAAAAATAAAAAAGTGAAAAATGAAGAAACAAATGCAAGAAGAATGAAAAAAATGGAGAATAAAAAAGAAAAGAAAGAAAACATAGAAAATGGAGAAGAAAAATGAATAAGTATTAAAAAATAGAGAAATGAAAAAAAGGTCCAATCTTTTACCTCAACTAGGGTTCGACTCCTATGTAAATGTGAAGTGAGTAGTTGATAGCAGCTTTCCGCAGTATACAAACGACCCAAGTTCGAACCCAAGTTCGAATCCCTCGGCCCTCATTTTGTCCTACTTTTTGTAAATGCGAAGTGAGTAGTGGCTAGCAGCTTTCCGCAGTATTCAAATGACCCAAGTTTGAATCCTTCGGCCCTCATTTTGTCCTACTTTTTCTATTCATTCATGGCGCGAGTGGGCCGGCCCGCCAAGGGGAAACGCTTCAGCGAGAGAAACCTGCTCACTCGCTGAATGCGAGAAATAGGTGCTCCTGAGGGGGGGGGGGGGAGGTTAACATGGAAGATTTTGTAATTGCTTCGTAAGGGTTTGTAGGTGTAGCATTATTGTACAACTAGTAATAATGTATATGCAATGCCCGTTTATATCAGGTAGGATATTAGTTGCACCTTATATTAGTTAAGATATATCTGTTGCACGTTGGTATTTGGTAATATATCAATTACTTTTTCACGGCAATGGTAGGATATTAATTACACGACAGATTTCATGGGATAGCGTTGAGCCAAAACATGTTTATAACCAATGGCAGTGATGGGTAATTAGAATGTTAAACGTGTTTGATGCTCAACATTGAAGCGATTTGAACCGCTAGATAACATGATTTAATGGTCTAGATGGTTTGGATCTACCTCTTTGAGTCTTTTTATATTAGTATAGATATAAGCTTAACGACTGCCTCGGCCACACCACCCATAGGATCACCATGGCGTTGTGCGGGTCTGCGAGGAATGCTACCTGCGGGCCGGTCTACCGCGAGTGGGTCGCTGCGTGCCACCAACAAGGCCGTCTTCCTCTGCCCGCGCGCGCCGGCGCTGCCCTTCTACTACGGCATCCTCGACAGCTCCGGCGTCCGGCGTGCCGCTTCTTCTTCACGCGCGTTTGAGCTCCGCCGCCAAGCGCGCGCTCCTAGACAGCCTCGGCTCCAGCACTGGAAGACGCGAGTCGACGCAGCGCATTCCCGACCACGGTGCACAAGAGAGCGTGGGTCGTACAAGTTATCCTCTGACGGGATAAAATAAATATTTGGGACGATCCAAAGCAATGGGCAGAGATTTTGTCACCATGCACATATATACAATATCACGAAGCCCAAGAATATGCTGTATATAATTAAACATGAGGAATATAAGTACATCCAGATCCACAGCTTTGCTAAGTTGGTCATGCCGTTGCGTGGCTAAATTTCGTGTTTTGACCCTTTTCTGAAACCTATTCAAAATTTGACCCTTGTTTGAAAAAAATTCGAGATCTGACCCTTTTGCTACCGCCAGAGTCCATGGCGGTAGGGTATAGCAGCCTACCGCCAGAGACTTTGGCGGTAGGAAACATCGCTACCGCCAGCCCGGTTGGCGGTAGCCTGCACAACCCTACCGTCAAGGTGCTTGGCGGTAGGCACGGGCACACACTGTGTTTAATACTTAGTGTAAGATTGATTTGTGAAAGTGTTCCTACTGCCGATGGGAGTCGCATTGTGTTTATTTATAAGAGACAGGAAAAGCCCTTGCCGTGGCGTACAAGTATGCGACGATCGCTAGGATTCATCGATGAGGAGTCAGAGAAGGAAATGAGAGAAGTTCAGATAGAGGAAGGTTTAGATTACAATAGGTTTAAACAAATATTCTAACACCCTCCCTTAATCTAAACTATCCTATATTCAAATTTCTCTTGAACTCCTCAAAAGGCCTTGCTGGAAGAGCTTTAGTAAATCCATCTGCCAATTGATCTTTGGATGGAATAAACCGTATCTCCAACTTTTTCTCAGCAACTCTTTCTCGTACAAAATGAAAATCTATCTCAATATGCTTGGTTCTAGCATGAAAAACTGAATTAGCAGACAGGTAAGTAGCACCCAAATACACCATAGACAAGATGTACGATGTTGCTTAATTCCTAGCTCATGAAGCAATGATTCCACCTAAATAATTTCAGCAGTTGCATTTGCTAGAGATTTATATTCAGCCTCTGTACTTGACCTTGACACTGTGGCTTGTTTTCTGGCACTCCAAGATATAAGGTTTGACCCAAAGAATACTGCAAATCCTCCCGTCGACTTTCTGTCATCACTACATCCAGCCTAGTCAGCATCAGAAAAGGCACTAACAAGTGTAGAATTCGAACGCTTAAACTGAAGTCCCAAACTCACAGTATGCTTAATATATCGTATAATCCTTTTGACAGACGTCCAATGAGTGGAGGTAGGAGCATGCAGATATTGACAAACCTTGTTTACAATGTTCGACGACTTTTTGTCATTTTTTTTCCAGTGTTCTTATGGATCTCTCGTAATGTATTTTGAATATTTGATGATTTTTCTTTTAAGAGCAGGAAATTTGAGGAAGCATATGTGTATATTTACACATAGACTAGTACGTGCACGTACTAGCTCATCTTTGGCCTTGTCGTTTGTGCATGGGAAAGGGGCTACGTACTGATGCATGCATGCACGTATACTTGTCAATTACATGCATAGTATGAGCTACACCACACGTATTTGATCATGTATCTAGCTAACTATGCAGATGCAAAGGCTCGGTGCAGCCCCCGTCGACGCCTCGCTGAATCGTACATACACCCGAACGCCTGCGCGTCAGTTCCAAATACCCGTATACCGGCGCCCTGGACAGCAAGTATTTATACATCTCCAAATACCCTATGTGTATCTCTAGTGGGGAGATCAGTCATCCGGTTAGAAGGCAAGTATGCGCACAGCGATCAAGTACCCATCCTTTCTCTAGTCTTTGTTTTGCATGCAGGCTTTGTACGTAAGATGGTGTACATCAATACCATCAGGTTGGTGGGACGTGACGGCCGGTGTGTACATAGGTATATTTATTTACTAAGAAGAATACACCCGGGAGCGTGCACGTCAAGAAGAAGAGGAGATAAGTATCGAAGCGGTTGCGTTGAGCACGCTCGTGTCTATCTCTTTCCAAGAAGATCGGAACAACCGAATGGTTCCTCGCGCGCCGTCTATCTCTTTTGCCTATAAATACACACGTCTTCGGCAGCAGGAGGGGTTCACGCATGCCCAGAGAGAAGACCCGCTAGCACCACATCCATCCGTCACCACCGCACTCGCCAGCGACCAAGCACCACATCCATCCGTCACTGCCGCACTCGCCGGCTACCAACGTACACATCCATCCATCAGGAGATCCGTTCACAAGCGCACACATTCATCCATCACGTAGCACACATCCATCCATACCATCTATATCACCCACGCAACGCAAAGTTACAGGAGCAGCTTGAGTTGGACACGATCGCATCTGGCCGAGGCGCTCGTTGGCTACACGCACCCGAAGCAAGAGAAACCGACTGGACGGCCATGGACGACAAGTTGATCTTCCCGGCAGGTAAAATTACCAACTAACTCTCTCTTATCCCTCATGCGTGAATGCAGAACACGGTCACGGTGGAGAAGTCGTCCATCCACACAAAGGAGGGCCTCGCCGAGGGCATGGAGACGACGCCGGCATGATGTACTTGTGCCATGTCTCCTTCCGCTCTTCACCGAGCCCATTATCCTCGCGTGCCACCTTCGACTCGGGAGCAGCCGGAGCTCGCCAACGACGTGGCCCAATCGCTAGCCCCGGTACTCTATCATGGCCCGGCGAATAGGTCATGATTTCAGGTCGCGACGTACAGGTCTCCGACTCTCCGGTGCACATGTCCATCACGTCCCAGTCACAATGAACGGGCCTGGCGTATTGCTTTTCGGAGAAGACGGCGACGAAATCAGAGCTCGGCAGGCAGGTCCATGGCGAACCCAGGTCACCGGCATACAGGTTTTGCATCACACTCTTGAAAGAGACGGCACGGTGGAACCGGAGCTCGCTGACGATGCAGCCCGAGACTCGCCTTTCCCTTCATGGTGTACAGATTCTTGACGGAACCAGCGTCCGCAACGACGAGCCTCCATGACCGGCTCCTCCTTCACGAGGCACGCGTCCCCGACGAACAGGTCAATGGAGTACAGATCCTTCACCGAGCCGGAATTTGCAGCAACACAGTACAAGACCGGTCCCTCCTTCGAAAGGTGCACCTACCGTGGCGAACAGGTCCTTGGCGTACAGGTCCACGGCGTCGCCGACGTATAGGTCACCCTTTGGCGTAGCACCAGTCCAAGGCGACGCGGCCTCTACAACGCCACCTTTCCACGGCCTCGTGGGGCGGTCCCCTTTGCCTTGGCCAACCGCCAAATACTTGGTGTCTAGCCGAGACGAGGCGCCAACCACCTCGGCCATGCCAACGTGAGAGCGTGTCAGTTTTCACACAAATGCCGGTCTCTCCAAACCATTACTCCCGCAAGGCGTAGCCCCTTGAATACCTCGATGAAGTAACCGGTCGTCGAGAAGTCTAAGCTGAGCGCGACCCGTGCTACCCCAACACCAACTACTCCAACGCCGCCAAGACCGACGAGGCACGACGGCGAGGGCGGACGCGGCCACCGCTAAGGCCACGCCACTTGCGGCGCGTGTACCGACGAGGACACGGGCTCTGCCGCTGCCCACACACACATCACCATCATCATGCATGGAGGACGAGAAGCGAAGACAACGAAGACGACCACACAGCTTAATCGGAGGTATCTCGCGGAGCAACCCGCGGGAGTAATTAACCGGGAGCCTTCCGAGGCCCCGGGAACTAGGAGACCGCAATCGCCACAGTCAGGCAGGCCGCGCTAATAAGCCACGGAGCGCATATGTAAAGGGATCTTGTAATTTTGTTTCTCCAGTGAGATATTAATAAAGTGCATGTTTCCCTCTGTTTATTTGTGTACTTAGTACACTGGCACGCCCGCAATTTTTTATTTCCCCTGGCGCGTAGAGAGATAATAACACAATAACCATTGTTATTTGTTATTATTTTTCGTGTCAAACATACAACAAATGATATGTCTGGCTGTGTCAGGGTTAAATACTGTAGAGCTCCAACAACACTCCTATACTTTGTACTTTCTCGTTCATTAAGTGGTTCTCCTTGATATGCCGAAAGTTGTTCTGAAGAAGACAATGGCGTGGGTGAAGGTTTGCAATCCTTCATCCCCATACGAGTTAGAAGTTCAGTAGCATATTTTTCATGATTTAGCATTATGCCATCTTGAGTCTTCTTAACTTCAATGCCCAAGAAGAAATGTAAGTCACCTAGATCCTTCAATGCAAACTCTGAACCCAAATCACGCAAGAGAGCATTAGTAGCATTTTGTGATGAGCTTGCAACTATGATGTCATCAACATATATAAGCACAAAAATCACTATATTTGCCTTATTATAAATGAAGAGAGATGTATCTGCTTTGGATTTCTTGGCGAAGGAGGGCACCGGCATTGGGATGAAATGAAGCAAAAGGAAATACTGACTCGTTAAACACAACGTCTTTGGAGATATATACTCGTCCCGTAGAGATGTCAAAACACTTGACTCCTTTGTGCATGGGGCTATAGCCGATGAAAGCACATTTTTTTGAACGAAACACAAGTTTGCATGTGTTATAAGGCCTGAGGTTGGGCCAACAAGCACATCCGAATACTCTAAGAGACTTGCAAGCACATCCGAATACTCTAAGAGACTTGTAATCTGGTGAAATACCAAAAAGACGAGTGATGGGATTCTCAAAGTTGATGACTTTGCTAGGATGAATATTTATGAGATATGTGGCAGTGAGAAAAGCTTCATCCCAAAATTTGAGAGGCATGGAAGCGTTTGCTAGCAATGCTAGGCCTACTTCAACAATATGACGGTGTTTGCGTTCAGCGGACCCGTTTTGTTGGTGAGCATGGGGACATGAAACGTGATGAGAAATTCCAATATTTTGGAAGAAAGAATTTAGTTTCTCATACTCACCATCCCAATCGGTTTGCATGGCAAGAATTTTGGAATTCAATTGATGTTCAACAAGGTTTTGGAAATTGCTAAAGACTTGGAAAATATTGGATCGTTTCTTTAGCAAATAAATCCAGGTAAATTTACTATAATCATCAATAAAGCTTACATAGTATGAAAATCTACCAACTGAGGTAGGATGGTCCCCATACATCTGAGAAAACAAGTTGCAAAGGAGCAGTGGAAATACTAGTAGAAATAGGATAGGGTAACTGATGACTCTTAGCTTGTTGACAAGCATCACAAACTGACTCAGAACTAGGCTCATAAGAGAGCTTATTTTTACTAAGGACATGCTGAACTATAACTAAAGAAGGATGACCCAAACGACTATGCCACTTTGCCGAGGATGGTTTGGTGACACTCCAAGCTTGTTTATTCGACCATGATGAAGATGATGATATGAGTGGATATAAGCCTCCCTCACACTTTCCTCTAAGGATGATTCTCCTCGTTGCCAAGTCCTTGACCACAAAAGAGTAAGGGTAAAAAATTATGAGAATATTGTTGTCGAGGGTAAAACGATGAACAGAGACAAGATTCTTGGATGTATTAGGGACATGTAAAACATTGTTTAGATGCAAGTCCTTTAAGGGGGTTTTAACAATTGAATTTCCTACATGAGTAACGTCCATACCTGAACCACTTGTCGTGTGCACTTGGTCACCTCCGTGGTACCTTTCTCTCATCGTCAGCTTGTCAAGCTCCCCTGTAATGTGCTTAGTGGCACCGGAATCTGCGTACCAGTTTGTGTCGATCCCGTATGAGTTTGTGACGATGTTGGACTTCTTTTCATCATGATCCACATCATACCGATGCCAGCAGGCCCTTGCGCCGTCGGGGTGATGCTTGTAGCAGATCTGGCATTCGGGATAATCTCGTTCTTGCTGTTATGGCTACTGTAGTTGTTGTCGTGGGCGTTGCTGATGGCCGCCGTAGCCGCCACCGCGAGCAGGAGAAGGGGAGGAGCAGTCACCGCGATCACCACGGCCGCGCCCCCTGTTTCATCGCCCACGGCTCCCTCTTGGTCTGTACTGCCCACGCCCTCTGTAAACGGCATTGGCAGAGGAGCGAAAGCCGCCTGGTCCATCTCCTAGCATCTCCATCCTCTGGTCGAAGGCAGAGATCTGCGAGAAGAGATCATCGACCGTAATAGAGTTCTTGATGGCGCCAACTGCTGCTACAATTGGATCATAATCCCGGTCAAGTCCAGCCAGGATGTATCTACCATCTCTCCATCGGTTACTAGACGACCCGCTGCAGCGAGTTCATCTCTGAGGCTCTTCATCTTGGCGATGAACGCATTGCTAGACATGTTGCCCTTCTTGGTGTTGGAGATTGCAATCATCAGATTTGTTATCCGAGACTGAGACTGCGCAGCGAACAAGGTAGTAAGGGCAATCCAAAGATCATAGGTACTCTCCTTACCGATGACTTGTGCGAGAATCTCCGGGGTCAGCGAATTGAGCAAGTAGCTCAGGACCTGCTGGTCCTTTGACAGCCACAGACCATATAGAGGATTAGACTCTATGGCCGTGGTCTTGTCCGCCTTGGTAACTTCCACCGTCTTCGGTGGCGCGGCGTCGCTGCCATCAAGGAGGCCGGTCACTTGCGCTCCACGCAGCGCCGGCATTACTTGCGCCTTCCACAGGAGGTAGTTCCCCCTTGCAAGCTTTTCTGTTGGAGATGCGCCGAGGTTGAGGACGACGGCGCTTGAGCTTGCGGCCATGGCGAAGATAGGGTTTGGTTTCTGGTTTGCTAGATAGAAGGGAAGAGGCTAGCTCTGTATACCATGTAAGATTGATTTGGTGGAAGCGTTCCTACTCCCAATGGAGCCGCGTTGTGTTTATTTATAAGAGACAGAAAAAGCCCCTGCCGTGTCGTACAAGTACACGAAGATCGCTAGCATTCATCGATGAGTCAGAGAAGGAAACGAGAGAAGTTCAGATAGGGGAAGGTTTAGATTACAATAGGTTTAAACAGATATTCTAACACTTAGGAGGTTTTTAGCGGTAGGGCATGCAACCCTACCGCCAGGGACCTTGGTGGTAGGCTGTTATACCCTACCGTCATGGTCCCTGCGGTAGCAAAAAAATCAGATCTTATTGTTTTTCAAACTAAGGTCAAATCTCGAATAGATTTCAAAAAAAGTCAAAACACGAAATTTAGCCCCGTTGCGTTCATCCTTGATCACGCCATTCTGCAGTACTACTTATTTCAGGATAGATGGCCACTGCTAGAATGAAAGGAGCGCAACACGAGGAATAATATGTCAGGTTAGGTGGAGATTGCTAGTCCAAGCTCACGTGATCAAGCATGGTAGCCACATGCTGTCTAATCGAGTCCAGCTAGGACTCCAAATTCCCACGCCTATCTAGCTAGCTCTATAAAAGCTCCGGCAGACCTCCACATCAAAACAACCCACACAAGGCATAAGCAGTGAGTGAGTGCATCAACCTTCGATCAGCTATATCCTCCATCGATCTGGTCATGGCAGCAGCAATGCTCCCGAGGCTCGTTGCCGTGGCGGCGCTGGTCGCGCTGATGTGCGCCGTCGCTGCCGCCCAGAAGGTACCTGCCGTCGGCGGTGCGCCGACGTGCGGCGTTGCCGATCAGAACGTCGTGAATGCGTGCTTCCAGAGCTTCGGAAAAGGTAAGAAAACTGCCGCTGGGACTGCGCCGGGTAGGGAGTCAGTGGACTGCTGCGTAGCCTTTAAAGACCACTCGTGCCTCTGTGAGATGAAGAAGGCGTTGAAGGCTCAGGGCAAAACTGCCCAGGATAATGTGGATTGCGTCAGGGAAAAGAAGGACTGCAAGTGAGCGCCGCGCGGGAGGTCTCGTCGGGCATGCAAGATATTTAGTTCGTTGGATATGTGTGTTTCTTGCATGTTGGTTTCAAGCGGTTGATGTCCACCTGCTCCTTGCTTGCTTTTTTTTTTTTTTTGCTTGTGTGTGTCATGTGAGTGTGTTATGTTTTTCTACGTATGAGAGCGTCAGTTGAGTCTTTTTAGTTTGTACCAATCAGGAATAAATGTGGGTGGAATTTCTCGCTTCATCTTGTTTTGTTTATATATTATTCCATGCACCCCAAAACATATTATAGTATGTACTAGCAAACGTCAAATACGGAGTTAATTAGTACATGCACACTGCCTCTGTGCTGCAGAGCGCACATTGTAGTTCTTACATTCTCTTGAGCAACCGGCATGGCAAGATTCATGATAGCTTATGCGTGCCCTATCTCTGTCGACATGGCACGAGTGGCCAAAGAGAACTTCGATCTCTATGCTGTCTGCAACTTCCGCGGTTCCGCCTAGTTCCAACTTGATGGGAAATTAACGCAACGCTAGCTCACAATCCAAGCAGTGCTGGTTGCGACGTCAGACTGTCCCGCTGGCGAGTGCGGCCGGCCGGCTCAGGCCGCGCTGTGAGCCGTTCGTGCAACAAACCTCCGCTGTGCGCGTGAGCGGCGGCCATGGCCCTCGTCCTCGTGTGCGCCACATTAGCTTGCGGATGCAATGCCGGCCGGCCTGCCTGCCTGCCTTACATGACGCCGGTCGGTGCACAAACCACCCGTGCCTACATTGGTCATCCGTGAGCCAAATTTTGACTGGAGGCTGAACAGCTGATGCAGTCGTATGTAATTTAGCGTACATAGTACTTAGGTGGTCACCACCCACGGAATCGCCGTGGCGTCGTGCGGGGTCTGCGAGGAAAGCTACCTATGGGCCGGTCTACCTATGGGTTTCTGAACTTTGAAGTTCGAACGATGTCGTTCGGCGGGTGCATTGAATCTGGACACCTTGTAGCTTTTCAAACTGCTGTCTGGCCTTGGAATTCAGGAATATTAGTCATCGATCCTATAGTGTGTTGCCATAAGTGTCTTTTGCTTTTCTCTCTTTATGCAGCCTGCCCATACAGCCACGCATAATGTGACCCAGAGACAGACAACGAGCCCATTGGATTAGACATATTTTCTAATGGGAAAAGGCAGACTAGGTATGTGTGCATGTACAGTACATAAACACTGAAATGTTCAAGGCCACAGATGCCCAAAACATTTTCTCTTCTTTTGCCTCTAAAGCACCCTGGTCGATCACTTTATCAAGATAGATACTGCTCGAGAGCACTACTGCAACGACCGCATCCATCCATGAGCATTTTCTGCAGCAAATTAGGCAAAGTTTACGCGGAATCCCAGCCCGTATGTCTATCCCCCGTCCTGCAACTGGCACAAGCTTTGAGCCAGTTGGGATAATAATAATAATAATAATAATAATGTGATCTCTGCATCTCGTTTCACTGAAAGAAATGTGCGTGGGCAGAAACCGAGCGACGACGACGACAGATACCTCTAACTAGCTAGCTGCTCGAGGGGATAAGGAATTTGAAGGCTCGGCAAGCACCTTTACTCCATGAGCTTTTGCACCATTTGGAGCTGCAAATCTAGCTGTTGAGTTGTGCCGCCCAAAAAGGCCACATGTCACAAGATTCCCATGGCTATAGGTAGCTAGTTCGTTCTAACCTAGGCTGCATCACGACTAGGTTCATAGCCAGGTTCATGTATTCAGCACAAGACCATTTATTTATTCCATTCCACACCACAGTCCACAGGAGGCAAACAGACTTGGCACTAGATATTTAGTCTTTCGTCTAGACTTATAAATAGCAGCCACCTATGCGCTCTTCATCATGGCAGATTAAACAAGTGAAATGTAACACCCTCGATGCGGCTATATCTTCCATGTGTCGAAGCACGACTTAGAGACATAACCGCATTGAAAGCAATGTCGCAAGTGAGGTAATCTTCACACAACCCATGTAATACATAAGGGAAAGAGATACATAGTTGGCTTACAATCGCCACTTCACACAATACATGAATAAAACATTACATCAATCAGATACAATCAATGTCCGACTATGGAACCAAAATAAAAAAGACTACCCCAAAAGCTACACAGATCCCCGATCGACCCCAACTGGGCTCCACTGCTGATCAACTAAAGAGAAACAACACACAGGACGAGATCTTCATCAAGCTCCTCCTGAGCTTGGTTGCGTCACCTGCTTGGTAACATCGGCACCTGCAAACTGGTTTTGGAAGTATCTGTGAGTCACGGGGACTCAGCAATCTCACACCCTCGCGATCGAAACTATTTAAGCTTATGGGTAAGGTAAAGGTATGAGGTGGAGCTGCAGCAAGCGACTAGCATATATGGTGGCTAACATACGCAAATGAGAGCGAGAAGAGAAGGCAAAGCACGGTCGAACAACTATGATCAAGAAGTGATCCTAGAACAATCTACGTCAAGCATAACTTCAACACCGTGTTCACTTCCCGGACTCCGCCGGAAAGAGACCATCACGGTTACACACGCGGTTGATGTATTTTAATTAAGGTCAACTTCAGGTTTTCTACAACCGGACGTTAACAAATTCCCATCTGCCCATAACCGCGGGCACGGCTTTCGGAAGTTCAATCCCTGCAGGGGAGTCCCAACTTAGCCCATGACAAGCTCTCATGGTCAACGAAGGATATACCTTCTCCCGAGACATTCCGATCAGACTCGGTATCCCGGTACTACAAGACAACTTCGACAAGTTAAAACAAATCCAGCAACACCGCCCGAATGTGCCGACAAATCCCGATAGGAGCTGCACATATCTCGTTCTCAGGGCACACTCAGATGAGCAATCCGTACAACTAAAACCAAACCTCGAGTTTCCCCGAGGGGGCGCTGCACAGGGCTCTAGTTTGGACCAACACTCAGAGGAGCACTGGCCTAGGGGGGTTTAAATAAAGATGACCCTTGAGTCCGCGGAACCCAAGGGAAAAATGGGCTAGGTGGTGAATGGTAAAACCAAGGTTGTGCATTGCTGGAAGAGTTTTATTCAAGGCGATTTGCCAAGGGGTTCCCATTATAACCCAACTGCGTAAGGAACGCAAAATCCGGGAACATAACACCGATATGACGGAAACTAGGGCGGCAAGAGTGGAACAAAACACCAAGCATAAGGCCGAGCCTTCCACCCTTTACCAAGTATATAGATGCATTAATTAAATAAGAGATATTGCGATATCCCAACAAGTAAACATGTTCCAACAAGGAACAACATCTCCATGTTCCAACAAGGAACAAACTTCAATCTTCACCTGTAACTAACAACGCTATAAGAGGGGCTGAGCAAAGCGGTAACATAGCCAAACAACGGTTTGCTAGGACAAGGTGGGTTAGAGGCTTGGTTCAACAATATGGGAGGTATGATAAGCAAGTGGTAGGTATCGCAGCATAAGCATAGCAAAAGAGCGAGCAACTAGCAAGCAGAGATAGAAGTGATTTTGAGGGTATGATCATCTTGCCTGAAATCCCGCAAGGAAGAAGAACAAGTCCATGAAGAAGACAAATGGACGTAGTCGAACGAATCCTCACAAACGCGACATTATCAGAACCAACCCGAAGAAGCAACACCGAAAAGAAGCAAACAACATAGTAAACAACCATCACATAATCATGGCATGATGCACAATCAAGTATGATGCATGTCCGGTTTAAATATGCATGGCATGGCAAAGTGCACAAACAACACTACAAGTTAAGTGGAGCTCAATATGCAACGGGTTGCATATTGACGGAACACCACATCAATTATTTAGTTCTCTCTTGTTTATGTACCCATCAAGATTAAATGTTGTTAGCATGGCAAGAGGGTGAAGCAAATGAAAACTACCTATCTAGTCAAGTTTAAATAAGGCCGGAAACAACAAACAACAATTCCGGAAACTCCTCATATGCATATATTAGGTTTGGTACTGTTCTGCCCTAAACATAATTTTAGAGTTGTTAAGCATGCAAAATAAGGCCACCATGTTAAACTAGGAAAAATTCTACCCCATTTACATATAAAGTTTATTAGATTTGGAGCTACGGTTATTTAGTTATGAATTAAAGCATTTTAACATGTCATAGGAGCAAATTTAACCAAACAGCATTTTAAACATTTTAAACATGGATGAAAATTGCATATTATGAAACTAGATGCAATTCTAAGCATTTAACATGTTTGAAACATTTTAATCCGATGCACGGTTCATGAGTTACTAAATGCATGAACTCTAGGGACTTTTCTGCAAATCTGAAATTCCTGGGAAAAGAACAAATTCGCTGATAGGGAAAAAAATAAAGCGGGCCAAATTTGCTGGACTGGGCCAACAGTGCACAGGGGAGGCTGGGCGCATCCTCACCAGAGGGCCCATAGGCCGGCTCGGAGGTGGGTTAGGCAGCGCGCGAGGGAGCTGGGCCTGCTGGCGGCTCGAGGCCCAAGAGCTGCGCTCGGCTCGCTCGATGCGGGGCGAGGCTCTGGGTCGTCCTCCTCGCGCAAGGGCGAAGCAGAGGAAGCGAGCAGGGCGGCGGTGGCTGGGAGCAGAGCTTCGGCGAGCGGGGCGAAGGGGCATCGAGGTCCTGGGCGTCCGGTTCTGGCCGGGAACGGGCTTGGACGACGCCGGGCTTGAGGAGGCCGAGGCTCTATGACAGCATCCATGGCCGGGCGGCGCTGTACTTGGGTCTCCGACAGAAGGGACTTGAAGCGCAGGGGCAGCGAGCTTGAGCAGATCCGTCGGGCGGTGCTGCTTGGAGGTCCCTGGACAGAGCAGGTCAACGGCGCTGGCGACATGGCACGGGGCAGCGACGAGATGAAGGACGACAGGGATGAGGTGGCGGTGCCATGGAGGCTCTGTTGCTTGTGAGAGAGAGGAAGCAGGGAGATGAGAGGGAGAAAGAGAGAAAGGGAAGGAAAGGGAGAAGAGACACGGGCGCGGGGTGAGGGGGCCGACCTGATGCAACGGGCGGTGGCTCCCGCAAGGTCGAGGTGGTTGGATCGAGAGAAGGGGATGCACTGGTTGGCTGTAGGTGGCGAGCGATGGTTGGGGAGGGATGGATCCCGATGGGGATTTGGTGGAGTGGCGGCGCGGCTGGGAGGATGGGACAGGTCCCTAGATTTTAGGGTTGTCCATATATATATAGTAAGTGGGTTTTTGGGTAAGGGCTAATCCGTCTCTTCGATCCTAATCGGACGATCGGGAAAAATAGGCTAGGGAGCCAAATAAGGAAACAGAGACGTTTTATAGATGTTTGGGGGTGATCCGGACACAACGGTGGCGACAGTCCGAGTCGGGTCCGGGACAACTTTTCGGACGCGCGCGCGAGGGGGTTTGATGCACTGAGCAGAGAGGGTTTCGGACCGTGCGGTCGCATCGGACAACTCCGGAAGCGAAGAGGGGAAGGAGGATGGACTAGGTGGTCTGTGGCGAGACTGCGAGGGGGAGAAGAGAGAGAGAGAGGGCCCGACATCTGTTTCCGGAGACCGAAAACGTCCGACGTTAGACCGACTATAATGTCACTATAGTTATCCGTTGGGGCATCAAACAAACTCCGAATGCGATGAAACTTGGCAGGTGGTCTATCTACACTATAATAAGACCACACGTCAACTCTCATCCCATTCCGAGAACATTTTCTGGCCACTTAAAAAAGTACTATTTCGGACATGCCGCGGACGCGTGCAAGTGTGGTTGGGCTCCGAACAGACAACGGAGAGAACTCGGAGGCCGGGACGGATGCAAGTTTTGAAAACATGATGATGCAATGCACATGATGACATGAAAAGATGCAACACGCAAGCGAATGACATGGCAACAACAGCGAATAACTAAAAGACACCTGGCGCAACGGTCTCGGGGCGTTACAACACTCCACCACTACGAGAGGATCTCGTCCCGAGATCTAGAATGGCACCGGAGGGAAAACAGAAGAGAAAGAGAAGGGGTAAAACTAAGTTGCTTCTTTAACCAATGAGTGAAACCAAAGAACCTTGAAAAGGTTGGACAAATTCAAGAAAAGAATACAACGAAGGTGAACAAAGTCGAAAACACTCCGTTAGAAAAGAGGGACAAAGAACATTGCGAAAAACCTTGAGGTTGAAGGGCAAGATATATATTGAAACCACTCCGGTTAAAACAAGATAGGCATGAAAAGAACATGATCTTGACAAACAAGATGATGGATTGAAGAGAGCAACATCACCATGCTTCCGGAAGAAAAGAATAGACGATAAATAATTGAAATAAAAGGATGGAGAATAAAATGCCGACTTCTGCCACAAAAGAGCTTGAAAGGCATCTTTAGTAGAAGGGTCAAACGGAGTTGTTGGAAAACCCAACAACGAAAAGAGTAAGGTTGTAGTGGGCTTATGGAAAACCTCTCAAAACTGAGTTGAAATTCTGCCACTGACGGGAACGATAGATTGGATTGATATCAACAAGGAGACGAGAACTTATTTCACCAGGCGGATAAAAGAACTTGAGTCATTTATAAGCACCATAATAGCAACAATCGTTAGGGAAGGCTTTAGGTGAAAATATTACCCAAGATAACTCAAATGACGAGATTGATGGATTTAAAATACCCCATTCTTAACAACCTGTGAATCATGAAACATGAAGTCAAATTATCAAGAATGACATAATACCACCTCCAATGATATGGAAGAAAGAAATTGCACTCCGGATTGCAAGATGAAGAAAGCTTGAGCTCCGTTGAAAAGAATCTCAATGAACACTTCGAGAAGGAATTAAATCCTTGATGAACCAACATGTAGAGCCTACATGAAGAAACTCCAGTAACAAAAGGATAACGAAAAGAAAGAGAAGTTGAAAACACAAGGTGAAACCTTGTAATGATTTAGATGGATCTCCATGGTGATATAATTGCGAGAGCTTGGAACTCCGGAAAAGAAAAGATGAACAAAAGAAATCAAGAATTTATTTGTCATGAACAAACTCCGAAGGAAGGAATTGATCACTTGGATGAAACAAGAATAAGAATTTCATTATACGTATCCTTCACCAATTAAATTGATGACAAGCAATGGATTTTGCATACTACTTATTCTCGTTGAAAAAGGATTAAGAGAGATATCGATAACTTGATAAGGTCTTCAACGAACCACCGGTAGGATTGAAACAACGAATGAATTGATATGATAAACAAGGAAGAGAAATCTTGAACGAACCACCGTAAGAATTGAACACCAAATGAAGTAAAGGGATGAATCACCGGTAAGAATTGTGAAATGAACGAAGATACTTGAGACAATCTAGATACATGAGAACGAAAAGATCACGAGCTGATAAGAGAATGTTTGAACGATGCACCGGTAAGATTTGGAGAACGAGAGCTGAAAACTGAGAATGAATAACCCTGAATTGATGAACTCCGGATAACAAACTGAGAAGACTCTTGAATTGCTCCAGATATATGAAAAGAATTCCCACAATCAAAAATAATTATGAGAGGATGGCAACAAGCTAGAATCATGAATCTTGAAGAGAATGGAGCAAGATTGAGAGAAAATTCTTCTTCTGTCTTCATAATCTGAGAATTACGACGAGAAACACCACCGTGAATTGTTGAGATACTCCAAAATGATAAATAGAAAGGTTGAACCAACGATGAAAAAAAATTGAAAGATCTTGGAGAAAAACATTTAACTGATGACAAATCGTTCTTACGTCAAACTTCGAAAAGATTTGAGAATAACTCCGGTAAAATTAGAAGAGTCAGGTAAGATCCTGGAAAATGACCTGTGGGTTAGGGCCCACTCAAAAGAAACTCCGTAGAATGATTTAAAAGAGAGAATGCACCAGTTGAATTAAATGGCTAGAATGAGATAACAACCTCGAAATAGGTTTGAACGGATCTTGAAGGAAAAGGCGAGGCTTCCGAGATATCTTCAGCACTCCAGAATAATTGAATAGCAAGAAATGAATGAATATGATGAGCACCAGTATGATGAAACTTCTGAAATGAGGAAAGGATATGATCAACACCAAAAGCTTGAATTGAATCCACTGGAGAAGAAAAAGAACGAATAATGATAACTTGAAGCTCCGTTAGTATCTTCCTGAGAATCACCGTGATAAGAACATTGACGGAAAAGAATGGAGAGATTTCCCATCAATAAAAGGATAGTTGAATAAGAAATCTGAGTCCTTGAAGAAAAACAAAGGGAGGGAGGGTGGGAAAAACAAAGACAATTTGGAATGGATGCAACGAACACCATTGAGAAACTTCGAATTGATCTTGCGGATGTTGAAGTTATCAGATCCACTTGAAGAGAAACACGCCGGTTGAAAAGGATTGACAGCACAATCTCGATGATCAAGAAGGATTGGTATTCACATCGAAGTATGAGAACACCGTTTAGAAAAGGTATGGAATCAAAACTTGACATTGAAGCAACTCGAATACCACAACTCCAAACAAAAACAAAGGATTGGCTTGCAGAATAAGCCGGAACAAACATATGATAGAGATTTCGTCCGAAGTTTTCGTGGTGGGGCCTACACGGGCTTGATCGTACAACACCATCATGTACAAGGCAGTGCACATGACATACGAAGCGTCCCCGAGTCGGCATAGCCAAGGACTCTTTAAGACACAACGAGACCACCGTAGAACCAACCGTGAATAGGCGGACCACTAGACGTCGAACCCCCAATTTCATATCATACATCTGTCGGAAAGATATCCTAAGAGCTACTTGAATTCCCACTTATAAACTCTTGAAACTTTCCGGTTATGCAATCAGGTATTGGGGATACAGGGGAAGCATAATATCTCACCCAAAACTAACAATTCCTACATCCAGCTGTATCCATCCTACAACACATAACTAAGAAACCTTCGGAAATCATCTACCTCAACCTTCGAAAAACATCCGTTATACAAGTTATGGCAATACTCCCGAACTCCCGCCCCAGTACTGGGTGGCGTCGAGGTTATCTCACCAACAACTGCATAAAAGAGATTTTCGATGTCGGCGAACTAAACTCAGGTATTCCAGAACTGCCACGATAAAACTATGACGACAACACCTCGGAGCTCAACTCCCCAGGACACTCCCACAACCCCTAAATGACAGGAGGCACCAAGAACAATGTTCTCGTCACAAAACCATCGGAACGATTCCAAAATACCCGCGTGATCCTAATTTTTTTAGTGAAATTTGAGAAGAGAAGAGTCAAAACTCTACGTCAGGATGCCTTACCAGAGCGATGAAGGGACTGGGGAGTAAAAAGAATTCCTAAACTCTCCGATATATAATTCCTAAAAGACTCAAAACATTTTTCTAGACTCAACTCGTCCGCTAATTCGATCAAGCAGTGGGGGCTCCTAAGGTCGGGGAAGGCTCTGATTACCAACTTGTAACGCCCTCGATGCGGCTATATCTCCCACATGTGGAAGCACGACTTAGAGACATAACCGCATTGAAAGCAATGTCGCAAGTGAGGTAATCTTCACACAACCCATGTAATACATAAGGGAAAGAGATACATAGTTGTCTTACAATCGCCACTTCACACAATGCATGAATAAAGCATTACATCAATCAGATACAATCAATGTCCGACTACGGAACCAAAATAAAAGAAGACTACCCCAAAAGCTACACAGATCCCCGATCGACCCCAACTGGGCTCCACTGCTGATCAACTAGAAAGAAACAACACACAGGACGAGATCTTCATCGAGCTCCTCCCGAGCTTGGTTGCGTCACCTGCTCGGTAACATCGACACCTGCAAACTAGTTTTGGAAGTATCTGTGAGTCACGGGGACTCAGCAATCTCACACCCTCGCGATCGAGACTATTTAAGCTTATGGGTAAGGTAAAGGTATGAGGTGGAGCTGCAGCAAGCGACTAGCATATATGGTGGCTAACATACGCAAATGAGAGTGAGAAGAGAAGGAAAAGCACAGTCGAACAACTATGATCAAGAAGTGATCCTAGAACAACCTACGTTAAGCATAACTCCAACACCGTGTTCACTTCCCGGACTCCGCCGGAAAGAGACCATCACGGTTACATACGCGGTTGATGTATTTTAATTAAGGTCAACTTCAGGTTTTCTACAACCGGACGTTAACAAATTCCCATCTGCCCATAACCGCGGGCACGGCTTTCGAAAGTTCAATCCCTGCAGGGGAGTCCCAACTTAGCCCATGACAAGCTCTCATGGTCAACGAAGGATATACCTTCTCCCGAGACATTCCGATCAGACTCGGTATCCCGGTACTACAAGACAACTTCGACAAGTTAAAACAAATCCAGCAACACCACCCGAATGTGCCGACAAATCCCGATAGGAGCTGCACATATCTCGTTCTCAGGGCACACTCAGATGAGCAATCCGTACAACTAAAACCAAACCTCGAGTTTCCCTGAGGGGGCGCTGCACAAGGCTCTAGTTTGGACCAACACTCAGAGGAGCACTGGCCCAGGGGGGTTTAAATAAAGATGACCCTTGAGTCCGCGGAACCCAAGGGAAAAAGAGGCTAGGTGGCGAATGGTAAAATCAAGGTTGGGCATTGCTGAAAGAGTTTTATTCAAGGCGATTTGTCAAGGGGTTCCCATTATAACCCAACTGCGTAAGGAACGCAAAATCCGATAACATAACACCAATATGACGGAAACTAGGGCGGCAAGAGTGGAACAAAACATCAGGCATAAGGCTGAGCCTTCCACCCTTTACCAAGTATATAGATGCATTAATTAAATAAGAGATATTGTGATATCCCAACAAGTAAACATGTTCCAACAAGGAACAACATCTCCATGTTCCAACAAGGAACAAACTTCAATCTTCACCTGTAACTAACAACGCTATAAAAGGGGCTGAGCAAAGCGGTAACATAGCCAAACAATGGTTTGCTAGGACAAGGTGGGTTAGAGGCTTGGTTCAACAATATGGGAGGCATGATAAGCAAGTGGTAGGTATCGCAGCATAAGCATAACAAAAGAGCGAGCAACTAGCAAGCAAAGATAGAAGTGATTTCGAGGGTATGATCATCTTGCCTGAAATCCAAGGAAGAAGAACGAGTCCATGAAGAAGACAAACAGACGTAGTCGAACGAATCCTCACAAACGCGACGTTATCGGAACCAACCTGAAGAAGCAACACCGGAAAGAAGCAAACAACATAGTAAACAACCATCACATAATCATGGCATGATGCACAACCAAGTATGATGCATGTCCAGTTTAAATATGCATGGCATGGCAAAGTGCACAAACAACACTACAAGTTAAGTGGAGCTCAATATGCAACGGGTTGCATATTGACGGAACACCACATCAATTATTTAGTTCTCTCTCGTTTATGTACCCATCAAGATTAAATGTTGTTAGCATGGCAAGAGGGTGAAGCAAATGAAAACTACCTATCTAGTCAAGTTTAAATGAGGCCGGAAACAACGACAACAATTCCGGAAACTCCTCATATGCATATATTAGGTTTGGTACTGTTCTGCCCTAAACATAATTTTAGAGTTGTTAAGTATGCAAAATAAGTCCACCATGTTAAACTAGGCAAAATTCTACCCCATTTACATATAAAGTTTATTAGATTTGGAGCTACGCTTATTTAGTTATGAATTAAAGCATTTTAACATGTCATAGGAGAAAATTTAACCAAACAGCATTTTAAACATTTTAAACATGGATGAAAATTGCATATTATGAAACTAGATGCAATTCTAAGCATTTAACATGTTTGAAACATTTTAATCCGATGCATGGTTCATGAGTTATTAAATGCATGAACTCTAGGGACTTTTTTGCAAATCTGAAATTCCTGGGAAAAGAACAAATTCGCTGATAGGGAAAAAATAAAGCGGGCCGAATTTGCTGGACTGGGCAACAGTGCACAGGGGAGGCTGGGCGCGTCCTCACCAGAGGGCCCATAGGCCGGCTCGGAGGTGGGTTAGGCAGCGCGCAAGGGAGCTGGGCCTGCTGGCGGCTCGAGGCCCAAGAGTCGTGCTCGGCTCGCTCGATGCGGGGCGAGGCTCTGGGTCGTCCTCCTCGCGCAAGGGCGAAGCAGAGGAGGCGAGCAGGGCGGCGGTGGTTGGGAGCAGAGCTCCGGCGAGCGGGGCGAAGGGGCATCGAGGTCCTGGGCGTCCGAATCTGGCCGGGAACGGGCTTGGATGGCGCCGGGCTTGAGGAGGCCGAGGCTCTATGACAGCATCCATGGCCGGGCAGCGCTGTACTTGGGTCTCCGACAGAAGGGACTTGAAGCGCAGGGGCGGCGAGCTTAAGCAGATCCGTCGGGCGGTGCTGCTTGGAGGTCCCTGGACAGAGCAGGTCAACGGCGCTGGCGACATGGCACGGGGCAGCGACGAGATGAAGGACGACAGGGATGAGGTGGCGGCGCCATGGAGGCTCTGTTCCCTGCTAGAGAGAGGAAGCAGGGAGATGAGAGGGAGAAAGAGAGAAAGGGAAGGGAAGGGAGAAGTGACACGGGCGCGGGGTGAGGGGGCCGGCCTGATGCAACGGGCGGTGGCTCCAGCAGGGTCGAGGTGGTTGGATCAAGAGAAGGGGATGCACTGGTTGGCTGTAGGTGGCGAGCGATGGTTGGGGAGGGATGGATCCCGATGGGGATTTGGTGGAGTGGCGGCGCGGGTGGGAGGATGGGACAGGTCCCTAGATTTTATGGTTGTCCATATATATATAGTAAGTGGGTTTTTGGGTAAGGGCTAATCCGTCTCTCCGATCCTAATCGGACGGTCGGGAAAAATAGGCTAGGGAGCTCAAATAAGAAAATGGAGACGTTTTATAGATGTTTGGGGGTGATCCGGACACAACGGTGGCGACAGTCCGAGTCGGGTCCGGGACAGCTTTTCGGACGCGCGCGCGAGGGGGTTTGATGCACTGAGCAGAGAGGGTTTCGGACCGTGCGGTCGCATCGGACAACTCCGGAAGTGAAGAGGGGAAGGAGGATGGACTAGGTGGGTTGTGGCGAGACTGCGAGGGGGAGAAGAGAGAGAGAGAGGGCCCGACATCTGTTTCCGGAGACCGAAAACGTCCGACGTTAGACCGACTATAATGTCGCTATAGTTATCCGTTGGGGCATCAAACAAACTCCGAATGCGATGAAACTTGGCAGGAGGTCTATCTACACTATAATAAGACCACACGTCAACTCTCATCCCATTCCGAGAACATTTTTATCCACTTAAAAAAAATACTATTTCGAACATGCCTCGGGCGCGTGCAAGTGTGGTTGGGCTCCGAACGGACAACGGAGAGAACTCGGAGGCCGGGACGGATGCAAGTTTTGAAAACATGATGATGCAATGCACATGATGACATGACAAGATGCAACATGCAAGCGAATGACATAGCAACAACAGCGAATAACTGAAAGACACCTGGCGCAACGGTTTCGGGGCGTTACATGAAGTGTGGTCCACATGAGATGAACAAGAGTTCTAGCTAGCTACTTTGGTTGGTTGTCACATGGAGTTCTCATCAAATCACTTCAGTTGCTAGCTTCTGCCTCATTGTTGCATTGGCACTGTTTTAAAGTGTGCTTTGCGGGGTCTCTACCGGCGGTTTCGATAGGTTTGGGAGTGTTTGCGCTTTAGAAATTATAGAGGTACGCCCATGTACACTATGATGGGTGCGTGGGCATTAATCGAGTTTCGCCTCGTCGGAGTTCTCTTCAAGCACTCCAGGATACATTTTTTCGAGAACTTTCTGAAGTGTTTGGGGGACTCTCGGTGTCACCAAGCATTCTATAGATATTGGCCACATACCATAAGAGTGATGTACGAACGAGTTGGGACCCGCATTTGGTATTACCGGGAGTTCCCTTCAAACACTTTACAGTGGACCTTTGGGAAGTTTTAACCAAAGTGTTTGGGAAACTCTCGGTGTAACCAAGCTTAGAAAATATTTCAAGCCACAGACCACAAGAGATGCACTATAAATCATGTTTAGTTTTACCGGGAGTTTCCTGCAAGCACTTCACAAGGCATTATTTCAAATGCCACCGTGAAGTGTTTGAGGGAACTCTTGGTGCCACTAAGCTTACTCAATGCAGGTCAAGAATTTGAAGTGATGATCAATCTGAAGCATGTGTGTTTGGTTTTACCATGAGATCCCTGCAAGAACTTCACAGGCATTATTACAAACGCCACCGTGAAGTGTTCGGGGGAACTCTCGGTGCCACCAAGCTTTACTCAACGCCGGTTAAAAGCCTGACGAGACGATAAATCTCAGGCACACATTCTTGGTTTTACCATGAGTTCCCTACAAGTACTTCACAAAGCATTATTCCAAATGCCACTATGAAGTGTTTGGGGGAATTTTCGGTGCCACTAAGCTTTACTCAATGCCGGTCAAGAATTCAAAGTGATGATCAATCTGAAGGACATGTGTTTGGTTTTACCATGAGTTCCCTACAAGAGCTTCACAAGGCATTATTCCAAATGCCACTGTGAAGTCTTTGGGGGAACTCTTGGTGCCGCCAAGCTATACTCAATACCGGTCAAGAACCTGAATAGACAATCGATATACACATGCCATGTTTGATCTTACCAACCATTCTCGTCAACCATTTCATCATGTATGTTTCAAGGCCTAGTGTGGAGTACTTGAGCGAACTCCCAATACTAACAAGCAATGGGCAGGCGTTAATTGAGCGGACCCAACAAGATATTCCGATGAAATGTCATTTGTTACCATCATGAGTTCATTTCGATCGCCTCACATTGCACCGCCAATATGTCGCCCTCCATGAGTTTTAGATGCAACGTCAAGTGGAGCTCAAGGTGGCATCCAACATTTTAAAATCAGCGCACGCCTCCTGGTTGATTTGAATCCACCGATGTTTTTTTGTGTTTCTTTTGTATTTTTTTAGCAGGTGTGGGCTACTAATTTGGTCTATTTCTTCTTTGTCGTCACTCGTCACTCGTATGTTTCAGGCTGAAATCAAGACAAAGCCCGAGAGCTGGCCAATATTCATGTGGGCCCTTAACCACAACGCATGGATGCCTTGGCACTATGATCATCATACACATGTTTAGGGCGGTGTTGTGGATCGCTCATAGCAAGCAGTATGCTCACTTGCTCGTGCATGCGCTCCTTGCAAATGCTATGTCTCCCGTACCGATTCCTATTACGAATCACCTATGGGCGGACTAGTACGGAACTGGCAAATTTAGTTGTTTGTCGTTCGTTGATTTGCTTGTCCTCATTCGATCGAGGTTCGGTCTGGGTTTTTTTTTCCAGGGTTTTTTTCTTTTATGCGTCGGTTTTCTTTGTTTTTCTATGGGGTTTTTTATTCCGCTTTTCCTGGGTTTCTTTTGTTTCTTTCTTGGTTTTCTTCGAGTTGTTTTGGCTTCTTCGCTTTTTTGTTTCTTTTGTCAATTTTTATTGTGTTTTCATTTTCAATACATGTCTACTTTTTTCGTACACGTTTGTACATTTTTTGTCTATAATAAAAAAATCTTTTATACCCGTTTAACATTTCCAAGAACATGCTTTGAATCTTTTTTGAAATATGTGTCATTTTTTCAAATGCGAAAAAACATTTTTTTGAACTATCCAAACATTTCTGTACATTTTATTTTTGAAAATGTCACAAACTCGTTTCTGAAACTTTCGAAGATTTTTTAAATGTACCGTACATTTTCTTGAATACACGAAACATTTGTATTGAAGGCATTTTATAATCGTCACAAACATTTTTGGTACATATCATTAACATTATTCATATATGTGATTGACATTTTCTACTTTTTACATTCAGATTTATATATTTTTCTTACACAACACTTATTTTTTATACATGTTTAACATATTTCAAATGCAAGATTAATATTTTTCAGAATTTTATGCAAAGTATTTTCATAATATATATGTTTAAGATATTTCAAAATATAAGCAGAATTAGAAAATAAAATAAAATGTGAAGAGAAAACAGAAAGAATGTGTATGATGTCATCATGACATCAGATGATATCAGCACGGCGACAGCTGGTTACTGGGCTGCCCTTGTTCCAGCTCCGCGACGCAGCAGGCAACAGATAGCCGCGCCCCGCGGCACCTTGATGGGATGTGCTTTTCCGAGCAGCGATACACTCCTTCTTTTGTATTGTTATTGGTTTTTTATGTCGGCTTGTTTTATTTCCTCAAAGATATATCTTGGTCAGTTTTACTTTAGTTAAAACATGTTCAATACTATGAAAAAATGTTGTTGGATTGAAAAAAAGTACATGAATTAAAAAATGATCGGGAATTCAAAAACATTTTGTGAATTTTGAAAAAAGATGATGAATTTCAAAAGGTTCGTGAATTCAAAATATGAACAATTCTTGGAAAAAGCAAAGACATTTTCATTTTTTTTAAATTTCGAAATGTTATTGAAATTGTGAAAAAAATAAAATTCCATTTTTTTTGAAATTGTGGATATATATTGAATTTTCAAGATTTTTTTCAAATGCATGTTTTTTGGAAACCTAATTTTTTTTCTAAAATCCTTGACAATTCTTACAAATTATGTAATTACAAACTTTTTAAAAAATTATGAACAATTAATGTTATAAAAATCAACAATATTTGAAAAAAATATATTTTTTGAAATTTTGATTTTAAAAAGGAAAAGACAGAAAAGGAGATCACGCTGCTTACCTGGGCCTTGGCCCGCGTCAGACCTTGCGTGGGCGAGCGCTATCGTATCAGTCAAAAAAAATTGGGCCCATTTTTTGTTGACGAATGTGTATCGCTCATGTTCGTCAAAAAAAACATGAGCGATACACATTCGTAAAAATAAAATAAAATTGGCCCCATTATTTTCCCTGGCTGGCAGTTTCAATGGCAACAGTTCGAGTCAAGCCCAGTTTATAGCACCAACAGAGATCATGTGAAGCAATAGTAACCTGTCGAAAACAAGGTGAAGTACTAGTAAAGCTCACTTTTTTGTTTCCTGCTGCTCTCTTTTTCAAGACCGGCATTGGCTTGTAGGAGTATATGACATACTCATATTGAACTGAGCCATCAGAAATGATGGGCATGACAGATCAAGTTGACCTGTACCATAAAAAATGCTGGATATCTTGGCGGTGCTACGGCGAACCAACCTGCGCGCAGTCACGCTGGACGGCTGGAGCCTGGAGACTGGGCGTGGCAGTGCCACCGAACCGAACGAACGGCGGTAGGCTAGGGGTGCAGACACCGTGTCAGACGTGCTGGATAGGTGCCACTCCGAGCCTCACAAGCTAGCTGAATTTGCAAAGGAAAAAAAATATCGTTTTCTTTAGCATCAGCACAGACATAAGCGCTCATATACATGCGCATACACTCACCTCTATGAACGCACACACACACCCTACCCCTATGAGTACCTCCGAGAGACTGAGCCGGCATATCATCTTGAGATTTTATGAAGTCACCGTAGGCGCCTCGTAGTCGACGGAAACGTCTCCTCCCACTGAAAGCGTATCGCCGGAATTCCTGAAATAAATCCAGAATAAATGCGAGCACCAGGATTTGAACCCTGATGTTTGAAATATGGTTTACAGGAATTACAAACGGGTCGTGGGGAGATCCCACCCACAAGTGGCGACCCACATCTAAAGAATAAGAAAACTTAGCTAAATTATGAGAATCAAAGTTCATACTACGTCCTTCAAAAATAAAATCGCAGCTAGTAAAGTCTCTCGCTTGAGCACAAACTTCCTTCATAATAGCACTCAGGGCCGTTCCTGAGATTTTGGGGGCCCGGGGCGAAACTAAACCTTAGGGCCCTTAGTATAAACACAAATAATAATAATAATGAATATATGTATATATGAAATGTTACCAACAAGCACTTAAATATATGCAAAAAGGGTATACGTATTAAGTAATTATACATATTACCTTTACTTTTTATCATTGCCAGATGCAGATTCACTTATAATGTGGTTGATGTCAATTCTTCCAATAATTTCTTCTCGATACACATTAATTGTTGCCAAACCATTTAAATTCATGGGTCATTGTTAACCTCCTCAATAATTTAACATAGAAAATTTTCTTTTAGCCGATGCGATAGTCACGGGCACTGTAAATAAGATGTAATAAACAATAGAGACATTAGGTTAACAATCAAACTCTCTGACATAGTAAAAACTACTCAATAGAGTTACACCATCCGGCAAAGTGAATTTCACAAACTTCAATTCAAAAAAAGGTAAACTAGATGTTCATCAACACTAGCAAATTCGGCATGGCCCCTAATATGAATTAACTGTACTCTCAAGACCACTTACATTATTTTCACTGACATTGATGCCAATAATTTTTTCCTCGCTCAGATTCAGAATTTCCTTTAATATGTTTCTCTTCCAACACAACAACTATTGTCAACTGATTATTTGGGTTCATCGAAGCACTAGTACTGCTCTTGAACAAATTATTAATAGCTTCTCTTTATGATTGTATCGGGTCATCCACACATTATATTCAATTTTCACCTAGGTGAAAATATATGCGAGGGGTAAATAAATTACTTAATTATAGTAATATATGTATAGAGAGTAGGGATTAGGGAACGGTAACATACCTTGGATTGATGCGATGTGTACTCGTTTGCGTTTGGATCTAGAATTCGACGAATCAGCGATGAGTGTGCGCTTGTCTAGCGCCTGAAGGCGGGAGAGCAGAGCGCCGTCGCGTACTAGTCTGGAGATCTAGGTGCCCGGAAATAGATTGACGAGAGGACGAACCGGCGATCGGAATTTAGGAGAAAAGGACCAGGACGGCGGCGTATTAGAGCAGATGTACGGCGCAAAATTTTGTACGTGATGGAATAGGAAGGAGTCGATTCACCAAAAGAAAAGGAATAGAAATGAATTGCTAATCTGCCGGCGTCAACGCCTGGCTGCCTTCCTAACACGATCCACAATCCATAGTTTTTTAAGCACTAGCACATTGGCTACCTGCATGCCGGCCGGGGAGGGCCCCCTGGATTTTGGGGGCCCGGGGCGGCCGCCCCCCATCCGGGCCGGGCCTGATAGCACTCTGCCTTCCTTCCGGTCCATTCTTTATCTCTGTTACAACTCCTTTGCACTCACATCAGCGTTACAAGAAAAATCAAACATCAGCGTTACAAGAAAATCCCAAAATGAAAAAAAGAAGTAATCCACTCCTCGGGGAACCCTCCGTCCTATCTATCACACACATGTTGTTTTTCTTCGAAAGGAGGATGGCCGCATCACATACATGGTGGTGCGCCAAAGTTGCTGCCGATAGAGTTCTGCGCAATTGCCGAAACAAAAAAGAGTTGTACCCACCTAGGAATTCAAGAATGGTCGGCGACGTCTGTCCCAAAGGATCCACGACTCAAAGAAGAAGATGATTCTGATTTGATCACACTTAGATATCCGCCTGAGTCGATAGAATACCTAAATCAACATCGCTGCAGCCAAAGCTCCGCTGGCCCAACCAAGACACAATCAACTCCGCATGCATTAACCAAAGAGGAAAAGGCAAACCCGTTCATCCGATCCGGCCACTAGATCTGATGCCGCACGCACCGCCGAAGCCGTTCGAGGAAAACTTATTGCCCATTGCCGCCGCCACACAATAAAGGTCGAAGCGACATACATTGGAGACCTGCCTGCCAATCTAACTATGTTGTAGGTTGTAGCGTCTCATACGTCGCCAGATCCTACCCATAATGGGAGTAACATAGATAGTAACATCACGCATATCTAAATAAAATAGATGATGTGGCAAGCAATAAATAAAGAAAAAGAGACATGTGGTAACATAGCTAATTACTACTAGTATAAGTAACATTACACATATCAAGGCAAGATAAGTCTATAGCCTAATAAATGAAGTGTTGCATGTTACCACACATATGTTACTCCTCATTAGTAACGTACAATAGTAGCACGGACATATTACTACTCTATATTATTACCCATTGTAGCTAGTCTTATTAAGCATTGTCGTCACCGCCGTTGGAAGAGTCGAAGAGACAGACAATTAAGACCTAAAAAAACCCAAGACCGAGAAAAGCTAAAACCAAGACCGAGAAAAGCTAAAACACCCACCTGTAGATCAGGGCCTCCCGCGCTCCACCATCGGCAAGGCCAACGTAGGAGGAGGATGACAATAATCTACTGACCAACGTAGCAGCGGCTGGAGAAACGTAGATTGGCCTAGGTAGGGAGGCGACTGCGTAGGAAAAAGAACCACTTCAGTAGTTACTATCCAACTCACGTATTCACTCGTATTTTTGAAATTGTGAAACATAACCCAATGCAAAATTATGCTTTGAGACCCTCAGTTAGAATACACCTCCCCATTTTTTAAAGACTAATCGAAACTGCATCCAAAATACAAATTTGATTATAGTAGAGAGTCTCAAAGCATAATTTTGCATTGGATTATGTTTCACAATTTCAAAAATACGAGTGAATACGTGGGTTGGTTAGTCTATCAAATGTTGGTTAAGTGTGGATAATATAGTTTGTTTACGAAGAGAAAACCGTTGGTTATGTGTAGTCATTTTTCTTGGACGTCGACTGGTTTTGAGGAAAAATCAGTCAGCTCGCTAGTCGTGAGATCTGACGCATGTAGCGTTGGAGCGCAGCACACAATAGCGGACAGGGTTGACGTGCCGTCCATCGATTCTACAACACTCCCATCATTAGTCGTGGCAGAGCCATCTCCGCTTGTGCAGCTATGTCGGCCATGCAACAGTGCCGCCCTGTTGGGAAACGCAGTAATTTCAAAAAAATTCCTACGTACACGCAAGATCGATGCATAGCACCGAGAGGGGAGAGTGTTGTCCACGTACCATCGTAGACTGTAAGCGGAAGCGTTATGACAACCACACGTCCAGCTCGGTGACGTCCCACGAACTCTAGATCCAGCTGAGGTCGAGGGAGAGTTTCGTTAGCACGACGACGTGACGACGGTGATGATGAAGATACCGACACAAGGCTTCGCCTAAGCTCTACAACGGTATGACCGAGGTGGAAATCTATGGAGGGGGGCACCGCACACGACTAAACAATCAACTTGTGTATCTATGGGGTGCCCCCTCCCCCGTATATAAAGGAGGGGAGGAGGAGGCCGGCCGTCCCTAGAGGGCACGCCAAGGGGGGAGGAATCCTCCTCCTAGTAAGAGTACGATTCCTCCTTTCCTGGTCCTACTAGGAGGGGGAAGGAAGGAGAGGGGGAGGGAGAGGGAAGGGGGTTCGGTAACCCTCCGGCACTCCGGTTTTATCCGAAACCTCCCGGAACACTTTCGATGTCCGAACATAGCCGTCCAATATATCAATCTTTATGTCTCGACCATTTTGAGACTCCTCGTCATGTCCGTGATCACATGCGGGACTCCGAACTACCTTCGGTACATCAAAACACATAAACTCATAATATTGATCGTCACCGAACGTTAAGCGTGCGAACCCTACGGGTTCGAGAACTATGTAGACATGCCTGAGACTCATCTCCAGTCAATAACCAATAGCGGAACCTGGATGCTCATATTGATTCCTACATATTCTACGAAGATCTTTATCGGTCAAACCGCGTAACAACATACGTTGTTCCCTTTGTCATCGGTATGTTACTTGCCCGAGATTCGATCATCGGTATCTCAATACCTAGTTCAATCTCGTTACCAGCAAGTCTCTTTACTTGTTCCGTAATGCAACATCCCGTAACTAACTCATTAGTCACATTGCTTGCAAGGGTTATAGTGATGTGCATTATCGAGAGGGCCCAGAGATACCTCTCCGATACACGGAGTGACAAATCCTAATCTCGATCTATGCCAACTCAACAAACACCATTGGAGACACCTCTAGAGCATCTTTATTGTCACCCAGTTACTTTGTGACGTTTGATAGCACACTAAGTGTTCCTCCGGTATTCGGGAGTTGCATAATCTAATAGTCATAGGAACATGTATAAGTTATGGAGAAAGCAATAGCAACAAACTAAACGATCATCGTGCTAAGCTAACGGATGGGTCAAGTCAATCACATCATTCTCTAATGATGTGATCCCGTTCATCAAATGACAACTCTTTGTCCATGGCTAGGAAACTTAACCATCTTTGATTAACGAGCTAGTTAAGTAGAGGCATACTAGTGACACTCAGTTTGTCTATGTATTCACACATGTATTAAGTTTCCGGTTAATACAATTCTAGCATGAATAATAAACATTTATCATGATATAAGGAAATATAAATAACAATTTTATTATTGCCTCTAGGGCATATTTCCTTCAGTCTCCCACTTGCACCAGAGTCAATAATCTAGATTACATTGTAATGATTCTAACACCCATGGAGTCTTGGAGTTGATCATGTTTTGCTCGTGAGAGAGGCTTAGTCAACGGGTCTGCAACATTCAGATCCATATGTATCTTGCAAATCTCTATGTCTCCCTCCTTGACTTTATCACAGATTGAAGCATCTCTTGATGTGCTTGGTTCTCTTGTGAAATCTGGATTCCTTTGCCAAGGCAATTGCACCAGTATTGTCACAAAAGATTTTCATTGGACCCGATGCACTAGGTATGACACCTAGATCAGATATGAACTCCTTCATCCAGACTCCTTCATTTGCTACTTCCGAAGCAGCTATGTACTCTGCTTCACACGTAGATCCCGCCACGACACTCTGCTTGGAACTGCACCAACTGACAGCTCCATCATTCAATAAAGGGTTAATTATCCTTTTGCCCTCAGTGGTGTCCATGTGCTTAGTTTTGCTCTCAGATGCGAATTGTCCTCAGTTTTGCCCCTAGTCCGAGCACATCAACTATGACGAGGCCAAACGGCCATATTTGAGTCCATTCCGTCTGCCAGCGTTAGTGGTTGTGGGTCCGAAGCTTACACATGGGACCGCGTGGACGTGGGTCCAGAGCTGACATGTAGACCCGTGCAACTAAATCCCCAAATCATTCTAGCTCACACCCATCCGCCCGGTCAGCTGTCCTGCGCCGCCGCCGCCACCTGCGCCGCGGCCAGCACCTGCCCCGCCACCAGCTGCACGGCCTGCTCCGCCGCTACCTCCCTGCGCCTATGCTCCACGGCTACCTCTGACTCCCACCACCTTCCCGCGACGCCACGGGTGGGGCGCCCGCCACCTGCTCGATCCGCGGCGCGGCCTCCTTCCGTGCGCCCGGCCGGAGCGCTCAAAGGTGGGGGGCTGCTGGAGCTATTTAAACTAGGAGGAAGAACCCTAGGGAGAAATGGTGAGCAGCGGCGACCCCGGAGTTTTTGGCGAGGCAGGCATCGGGCTGGAGATCCGCCGCGTCCACGACTGGGTTCCCGAGGTGTAAGTCTTGCCTCTTGTTTAGATTGAGCTTAGTTGTGCATTTGAACACTCGATTCGAGTAGGTTTGCCCAATTCGTGTGCTGATTGCGTCTCTGTTTTTTGCCGGTTAGGATGGAGTGGCGGTTTTCTTTCATGGTGCACATTAGAAGGGACCGTCCTTGTTCGATGCAAAGGATAAGAAGAAATACCAAGGAGGTTTTGATTATCGGTTGCCAATGACTAGTAATTGGAGTTTCAGACAATTTGGGGAGGTAATTTGTAGCCAATATCCTTGGGGTTTGCTTGATGAAGTGGTATACAAATACTATGATGGGGAAAAGAATTGGGTGACAGTTAGTAATGATGAAGAGCTAGCTACCATGTTTGTTAGGCATAAAGAGAAAGATAATTTTCATGTGAGGCTGCAAGTTGATGTGCTTGAGCAGACATTTGGACCTAGGATGGTGGGTGCAACATCTCGGGGAGAACCAAGTCGTCGTAATGGCATCTCTAGCCAGAACAGTTCAGTTGGTGCACGGCGACGTGGTGGCTCGACAAGTATGGGCAACAACAGTAGGGTCCCCCTTGAAGTGGAGCCTGATGGCTACAATTTTGGGGTTGATGAAGAGAAGCTATATTCTGATGTTATTTGGAATTTACGACGGGCACCTCGGACTGAAAATCAAGATGAGGCTCACAATGCAGTCCGTGTGGATGATGACGCGATGGGTGAGGACGAAGACCTTGCAGCTGTTGAATGGGACCCTTTGAACCCTCATATGGAAGAAGGTACAGTTTTTGCACCCATGAATGAGTGTAGAAATGCACTTGTGACATACTGCATCAAGGTAGAACATACTTTCAAAGTTGACAAGAGTGATCAAGTACGTTACAGAGTGCACTGTCCGACTGAAGGTTGTCCATGGAGGCTGCTTGCATCTAAAATGAGGAATAGCACTAATGTTCAGGTCAAAGTGAACCCTTTTAAGCACACATGCCAGGAATCAACCCTTAGGAAGGATACAATCAGTAGAGCCAAGTCAAGATGGGTGGCAGAAGAAGTAAAGAAGTGGGTGAAAGAAAATCAGCAAGTGGGTCCAAAGGAATTGCAGAAGAACATCAAAGATAAGTTCAAGATAGATTTACCATACATGAGGTTGTTCAATAGTAAACAACATGCTATGGATTCTATTTATGGTAACTGGCAGGAAAGTTTTCAATTGTTGTATTCATTCAAAGGTGAAGTGGAGAGGACAAGCCCAGGTAGTATTGTAGATATTGATCACCACACCGTGGAGTACACATTCAGGGGAGTGACAAAGACCAAGGAATGCTTTAGGAGGGTTTTTGTCTGGTTTGAGGCTTGTCGCCGGGGTTTTTTGGCAGGCTGCAGGCCTTATTTGGCTATTGATGCCACTTTTCTCACAGGGAGGTTTAAAGGACAGTTAGTAGCAGCTTGTGCAGTTAATGCACATAGTTTTGTATTTTCAGTTGCCTATGGTGTGCTGGAGACAGAGTCTGAGGAGAGATGGACTTGGTTTTTGCATAATCTCCGCCGGGCTATTGCACATCCCAATGGGTTGGCCATTCATACAGATGCCTGCAAAGGTTTAGAAGTGGCCGTGGACAATGTGTTCCCTGGAGTAGAGCATAGGGAATGCATGCGTCACCTTGCTGCAAATTTCATGAAGAAATTCAAAGGAAAGGTGGATACCGACAATTTATGGCCAGCATCTTTGACATGCAGTGTGAAGAAGCACGACTACCACTTGAGGCAGTTATACATGAATCCCAAAGTGAAAGAATACTTGGAAACACACCACTCCAAGTTATGGGCCAGAAGCCAATTCAGTGAAGTGAGCAAAGTTGACTATGTGATAATCTAGCAGAGTCTTTCAACTTAACGATCCAGAAACTAAAGGGTCATTATGTGGTGGATTTGCTTGACGGGATAAGGATAGAATACATGCAGAAATTTCATTATCATGCAGGAATAGCCGAGGCAAAATTCATGGGCCACATTATCATCCCTGCCGTGATGAATGAACTGAAGCAGAAGAGAACAGACTTGGAAATGAACATGACTCTTTGCTCGGGTACCACAACAGAGATATCATATTTGGATAAAGAGAAGAGGGAATGGAGATATCCAGTGGATTTAGAAGCTAGAACTTGCAGTTGTAGGCAATGGCAGATAACTGGGTTGCCATGCATTCATGCCTTGTTTTTCATCACTTCTCTCCCAGGTCCAGCAGGGAACATACAACAGTATGTGCATGATTACTACTCTGTTGCAAGGTTCAAAGCCACATATGCTTATGCCTTGCATGCTATGGAGGGAAAACAACAATGGGACATGGTGGACCCTGAATTCAAGCTTTGCGCTCCAATTCTGAAGAGAGCAGCAGGTAGACCAAGGAAGAGTCGAATCAGACCTTGCAGCGAAGGAGCTGGACTTGGAGCAAGGAAGCGTAAGTGCACAAGGTGTGGTGGGTCTGGTCATTTTGGTAAGTATTGTGATAACACAGTAGATCCAGCGTTCCGAGAGAGTTTCGATGAAGGCTTCGATGAAAATGTTGGTCAGCAGCCGGTTGCCTCAACAGATGATGAAAATGATGGTCAATAGCCGGTCGCATCAGATGAGGATTTTGACGAGGTTCCAAATGATGATGGTCAACAGCCGCATGATTTTGATGATGATCCAAAATATCCTCCAAATAATGATTCAAGTGAGGCTCTAAATGGTGATCATGGTGATCCAAGTGAGGCTCCAAATGATGATCCAAGTGAGGCTCCAAATGGTGACCAACCTTCTGTTGTTGTGAGTTCTGCTAGGTATGTAAATCTTGCAAGGGTCAAATACTACTGTACATCTATCACTTGACATGATCTAATTACCGTTTATGTTTTGCATAGCTCTATGGTAGGTTTGAAGAAGACGCGCAAGGTACCGACAACCAAGAGAAGAAGAGAAGAAACAATGAGCACAAGGTGCACGAGGAGCAAAGTGATGGCAAGAAGCTCAAGGAACAGACAGAAGCCCCAACGCTATCTATGAATAATTATGAAACATTATGAATAAGGGATGATGTTGTATTATGAAACATTTATCACTTGACATGTTGTATTTCTGTTGGATGATGTTGGACCTATGTTAGAAGTATGTTTGACATGATGTTTAAATATCTGTTGGATGATGTTTGAATGAGCACATGGTTTTTCCTTTTTTGATTTTTTGAATTTTGTTTTGCTCATTTAAATTCTGGTCAAACCTAACTTTGACCAAGATTTAAACAAGTCTAAAACATCAAAATGAAAAACTAAGCCTGGATACTTCTTAGTCAATCCAAAATGAAGTTGTGGTGAGCTTTTTGAAATTTTCATGAAAAATGTGCTAAAAAGAGGGGTCCAAAGGTAGGGTAAACGGCCTCATTTCTAAGCAAATTTTTTTTCGACCTTGTCTAAATCAGCCAAATAACTTTCCTACAGATATATTCTATATGTACAGACTATGTGCGCTGGTTTTTCCATTTTTTGATTTTTTTAAATTTGTTTTTCTCATTTGAATTCTGGTCAAACTTAACTTTGACCAAGATTTAAACAAGTGTAAAACATCAAAATGAAAAACTAAGCCTGGATCCTTCTTAGTCACTCCAAAATGAAGTTGTGGTTAGTTTTTTGAAATTTCCATGTTCATTTCCCCAAAACACTTCTCTTCACTTCATACAAGAGAGTTTGAGATACTCGAGATATCATACAATACACATGAACTTATCATTTAAATGTATGTAAAGCTTGTTTATCAACTTAAATCGTTAGTATATGACATAAGAAGACTATGTGCGCATGTTTTTTATTTTTCTGATTTTTATTTAATTTATTATGCTCATTTGAAATCTGGTCAAACATAGCTTTGACTGCTCCAAACCCCTCCCAAACCCCACTAACCCTAGCGCTGAACAAGGACCGTTCATCTAACCCTAGCGGCGATTAAGGGCCGTCGATCTAACCCTTCTAGAAGGAATCTGTGGGGAGGAGGGGCGCGATCCGCGAGATGCAATCTGATTGGCTGGGAGATTGTTTTTTTTAACAAATACCGGGCGCGCTGGATGGACCGTTGGGCTGTCTCGTGCTCTGGGCCTGAGACCGCAGTAAATAGCCCGTCTCAGCCTTTCCAGGCCTTGCATGCATGGAGGCGGCGACGTGGGTTTGCATGCGCGGGAGGCGGCGACGTGCATGCATGCGAGCGAGGCGCGCTAGGTGAGCTAGGCTAGCGAGGCGAGCTAGATGGTTCAGTGCAGTGGTTCAGGGCAGCGATTCACATGCACCGCCCGGTCAAAGAGCTATGCAGTGATTCAGATGCACGCACGTGCCCCATGCATCGTTTTCGTGCAAAAATTTAAGTGTGCAAAACGTAACGGATACACACACGCGTCCGGATTCACACACACACCGTTCTCATCCTTTCTCTCTTCCTCTCCCACCCACAGGCCTATAAATGGGGTGCCTCTCTTCCTCTCCCACCCACAAGCCAGATCCGATCCTCTCCAACTTCAAACACCCAAGTGACCGAGCCCTCCCCAAGCGAGACCAAGTGAAGATGCAGTTCAACGGGCCGACCTTCAACCGTCCGCCTGTCGTGCCGGAGCTGCGCTACCCACCGGGCGTGCTCGTGGAGAGGGAGCTCCATGTGTGGGCTATTTCAAGGTGGAGGGGTTCCGTCGAACTCACCTGCGCCTTCCTCAGAGCCGGCTATGCCCACCTCCCACGGGGTTCGCCGAGGATGTTCACCCTCAACGAGGTTCGTGACCGCGGCGGCATCCTCCTACTGCTCACGGTCACCTTCACCAACCCGTTTGACGCGCGCGAGCTCCTCAGCCAAGTCTTTTGGTGCGGCTGAGAGGCCATCTTCTTCACCGTCTACAACATCTACACCAACTACGAGCGCATCTTCCCTGCTCCAGGCCAGATGCGCTCCCTTCCCTACGACGAGGAGGAGGAGGTGTGAAGATTAAGACGGTGTTGAAGGGGCGCGCGCAGCCAAGGTGGAAGAAGAAGGTCAAGATGAAGATGTTCAAGCCCGGAGTCAAGCTCGTCATGTTTTGTTTTTTATTTTGTTGCTTTTCTATGTCGTGTCGTGTCGTGTCGTGTCATGTTTCGTCATGTGTCTGTGAACTGTCTGTGAACTTATCTAAGTTATTGCAATGGTACGGTGTGTTCCATCTTGTCTAAGTTATTAGGGTTTATTATGTGTGTTAAAAAATGTCCGTGCCCAAACATATCATTTCCTTCCTAAACAAGTCATGAAGTTCGAGAACTTGTGGTTTTCATTAATGAAAATCGGAGGGGGTGAGAAGCCCTCTATTTCATTCAAACAAAAAGTCATGAACTAACATGCAAATTTATTCCCTTTAAATCCTAAACCAAGTGCCACTGTAACCCTAAACCAAGTGCCACTCTGACCAAAATCATGTGGTAGTGCAACATACATTTTCAACCTTCCAACCCTCCAAAATTTAAGTGCAAAACAATGGAAAACCACTCTCACGCGTGTGCAAACATTCACGGTCTCACTATTTTTTTTTTAAATTCACAATCTCACTATGTATACCTTCCTTCCCTATCCATGTCAAAGTCTTGCCATCTGTCCTAGCGGTTACCAGCGCAGCCCTAAACACCACAAACCCACGCGGTCCTGGGTTTGAGTCCCCAGCCGCACCAATTTTTTGTGCATTTTTCACCCTTCATTTTTTAGACAAGTTATGTTTTTCTCAATGTAATGCCCTTAAAAATTGTTCATTTATTTTGGCACCTGGCGTAAACCTCTACCAGAGCTGAGGCACATTTTCCATGACATTTTGGTCTTTGATTTAAATCACGGTGTATTTGAATTGGATTAATTAACAGCTCCAAAAAATTTCTAACCTTAATTGTTTGGCTCTGGAATAATTCAATTAGCTTCCACAAAAAGTTCCAGCATTATGATTTACTGCCTAAATTAAATCAGCATAGAAAACAGAAAAATACGCAAGAGAACCCACGAATGGGCCTAACTGGATGCAGTTGGCCCATTAGTCTAGCCTGCACTTGGCTCTACGCTCTGAATTTGGCCCAAGAGCAACCTTTTTTTTGGACAGAAAGGCAGAGCAGAGAGCTGCATTTCATTGATCAAAAGTTTCTGAATTCCTAATTTCTTCTCTTTTTTCCAACATATTTAAATGTTGGTCACTTCTTCTCTTTTTGTTTCAACATTTAAACAACTTTAACCAACATTTAAACTAGGTGGATTTCTCAAACAATTTCAAGATTACAAATTCCTCCATAATTCATGCCTTTCCATACATTTTCAACATTACAACCAGTGCGATTACCATACCTACAAATGCCCAAAAGTATTTGCAAATGGGTATTGGTAGTGCTTGATCTTCAAGCTTCCTAGCCTTCTTCTTCAACATCCTTAAGCTCAACAGCTAGCTCTCTGTCAGTGCATGCTTCGCCCTCCATCTCTTCTTCCGGAGCTCGTGGTGCGGCCACTGCCGTTCATGGCAGCATGTGCAACCATTCTTCATGCTCTTCTTGCAGTTCATTCATCAGAGTCTTGGCCAGAGCATCGACCCAAAGAAAGAAGCATGTCACCTGCATGAACACCAAACAGATCAACCCATTGCTCAAAGATCCCGACCACGAAAATGGTGCAATTGCCCCGATTCTTACCCCATTCTCGCTGCACACGTAGAACGGACGATTCTGGTTCCTCGGTGTCTGAGAAACCCTCCGATCAACGCCCGCCCGACACCGCGGATAGACGAAGACATGCATGTCCACACGCTCCCGGCCCTGCATCCGCGAGGTGGCGCGGGAGCTTGAGGAAGACATGGAGCTCGGAGCCGAAGGGATCTCAACACCGCCGCGCCCTCCACTGCTAGCTTCCCGCCGCCGTGCTCTCTCTCTCTCGCCGTGGTCACTATCATGCTCTCTATCGCCGTGGTCACCGCCGCTGTCGCCCGCTTATATAGCACACCCGCCAACGGCTCTCTGCTCAACTGCTCTCTGTTGGGTCCCACAAGCCACGCGTGCAACGGTCTGAATAAAATTGGTCGTTTCTGCCGCCTGGTCCCACCTGTAAGGGCCGAGTCAAAAGGTTGACCTGACGGAGATGGCAGAGTTCACTTAACGAGTCGGTGCGCACGGACTAGGGGCAAAACTAAGCACAATTCGCATCTGAGGGAAAAACTGAGTACATGGACACCACTGAGGGCAAAAGGATAATTAACCCTTCAATAAAAATATGTATCCAATTTGTGACTTAGAGTCATCCGGATCAGTGTCAAATCTTGCATCGACGTAACCTATTACGATGAGCTCTTTGTCACCTCCATAAACGAGAAACATATCCTTAGTCCTTTTCAGGTATTTCAGGATGTTCTTGACCGTTGTCTAGTGATCCACTCCTGGTTTACTTTGATACCTCCCTGCTAAACTAATAGCAAGGCACACATCAGGTCTGGTACACAACATTGATTACATGATAGAACCTATGGCTGAAGCATAGAGAATGAATTTCATTTTCTCTCTATCTTCTACAGTGGTCGGGCATTGAGTCTGACTCAACTTCAGAGTTTGTAACACAGGCAAGAACCCTTTCTTTGCTTGTTCCATTTTGAACTTCTTCAAAATTTTATCAAGGTATGTGCTTTGTGAAAGTCCAATCTAGCGTCTTTATCTATCTCTATAGATCTTGATGCCCAGTATATAAGCAGCTTCACCGAGGTCTTTCATTGAAAAATTCTTATTCAAGTATCCTTTTATGCTATTCAGAAATTTAGTATCATTTGCGATCAACAATATGTCATCCACATATAATGTCAGAAATGCTACAGAGCTCTCACTCACTTTCTTGTAAATATAGGCTTCTCCAAAAGTCTGTATAAAACCATATGCTTTAATCACACTATCAAAGCGTATATTCCAACTCTGAGAGGCTTGCACCAGTCCATAAATGGATCGATGGAGCTTGCACACTTTGTTAGCACCTTTTGGATCGACAAAACCTTCCGGTTGCATCATATACAACTCTTCTTTAAGATATCCATTAAGGAATGCAGTTTTGACATCCATTTGCCAAATTTCATAATCATAAAATGCGGCAATTTCTAACATGATTCGGACGGACTTAAGCATCACTACGGGTGAGAAGGTCTCATCATAGTCAACTCCTTGAACTTGTCGAAAACCTTTCGCAACAAGTCGAGCTTTGTAGACAGTAACATTACCGTCAGCGTCAGTCTTCTTCTTGAAGATCCATTTATTCTCTATGTCTTGCCGATCATCAGGCAAGTCAACCAAAGTCCACACTTTGTTCTCATACATGGATCCCATCTCAGATTTCATGGCCTCAAGCCATTTTGCAGAATCTGGGCTCATCATCGCTTCCTCATAGTTCGTAGGTTCGTCATGGTCAAGTAACATGACCTCCAGAACATGATTACCGTACCACTTTGGTGTGGATCTTACTCCGGTAGACCTACGAGGTTCAGTAGAAACTTGATCAGAAGTTTCATGATCATCATCATTAGCTTCCTCAATTACTGGTGTAGGAGTCACTTGGACTGATTTCTGTGATGAACTACGTTCCAATAAGGGAGCAGGTATAGTTACCTCATCAAGTTCTACTTTACTCCCACTCACTTCTTTCGAGAGAAACTCCTTCTCTAGAAAGGATACATTCTTAGCAATGAATATGTTTCCTTCGGATCTGTGATAGAAGGTGTACCAAAAAGTTTCCTTTGGGTATCCTATGAAGACACATTTCTACGATTTGGGTTCGAGCTTATCAGGTTGAAGCTTTTTGACATAAGCATCGCAGCCCCAAACTTTAAGAAGCGACAACTTGGGTTTCTTGCCAAACCACAGTTCATAAGGTGTCGTCTCAACGGATTTCGGTGGTGCCCTATTTAACGTAAATGCAGTCGTCTCTAAAGCATAACCCCAAAATGATAGCGGTAAATCAGTAAGAGACATCATAGATCGCACCACATCTAATAAAGTGCGGTTACGATGTTCAGACACACCATTACGCTGTGGTGTTTCAGGTGGCGTGAGTTGCAAAACTATTTCACATTGTTTCAAATGAAGACCAAACTCGTAACTCAAATATTCTCCTCCACGATCAGATCATAGAAATTTTATTTTCTTGTTACGATGATTTCCACTTCGCTCTGAAATTCTTTGAACTTTTCAAATGTTTCAGACTTATGTTTCATCAAGTAGATATACCCATATCTGCTCAAATCATCTGTGAAGGTAAGAAAATAACGATACCCGTCGCGAGCATCAACACTCATCGAACTGCATACATCAGTATGTATTATTTCCAACAAGTTCGTTGCTCGCTCCATTGTTCTAGAGAACAGAGTCTTAGTCATCTTGCCCATGAGGCATGGTTCGCAAGCATCAAGTGATTCATAATCAAGTGAGTCCAAAAGCCCATCAGCATGGAGTTTCTTCATGCGCTTTACACCAATATGACCTAAATGGCAGTGCCACAAATAAGTTGCACTATCATTATTAAACTTATATCTTTTGGCTTCAATACTATGAACATGTGTATCAGTACTATCAAGATTTAGTAAAAATAGGCCATTCATCAAGGATGCATGACCATAAAAGATATTACTCATATAAATAGAACAACCATTACTCTCTGATTTAGATGAATAACCGTCTCGCATCTAACAAGACCCATATATAATGTTCATGCTCAACGCTGGCACCAAATAACAATTATTTAGGTCTAAAACTAATCCCGAAGGTAGATGTAGAGGTAGCGTGCCAACGGCGATCACATCGACTTTGGACCATTTCCCACGCGCATCGTCACCTCGTCCTTAGCCAATCTTTGCTTAATCCATAGCCCCTGTTTCGAGTTGCAAATATTAGCAACAGAACCAGTATCAAATACCTAGGCGCTACTGTGAGCATTAGTAAGGTACACATCAATAACATGTATATCAAATATACCTTTCACTTTGCCATCCTTCTTCTCCGCCAAATACTTGGGGCAGTTCCGCTTCCAGTGACCAGTCCCTTTGTAGTAGAAGCACCCAGTCTCAGGCTTAGGTCCAAACTTGGGCTTCTTCACTTGAGCAGCAACTTGCTTGTCGTTCTTCTTGAAGTTCCCCTTCTTCCCTTTACCCTTTTTCTTGAAACTGGTGGTCTTGTTGACCATCAACACTTGATGCTCCTTCTTGATTTCTACCTCCGCAGCCTTTAGCCTTGCGACGAGCTCGGGAATTGTCTTATCCATCCCTTGCATATTATAATTCATCACAAAGCTCTTGTAGCTTGGTGGCAGTGATTGAAGAACTCTGTCAATGACACTATCATCAGGAAGATTAACTCCCAGCTAAGTCAAGTGGTTGTGGTACCCAGAAATTCTGAGTATATGTTCACTGACAGAACTATTCTCCTCCATTTTGGAGCTGTAGAACTTATTGGAGACTTCATATCTCTCAATCCGGGCATTTGCTTGAAATATCAACTTCAACTCCTGGAACATCTCATATGCTCCATGACGTTCAAAACGTCGTTGAAGTCTTGGTTCTAAGCCGTAAAGCATGGCACATTGAACTATCGAGTAGTCATCAGCTTTGCTCTGCTAGACGTTCATAACATCTGGTGTTGCTCTTGCAGCGGGTTTGTCACCTAGCGGTACTTACATGACGTAATTCTTCTGTGCAGCAATGAGGATAATCCTCAAGTTACGGACCCAATCCGTGTAATTGCTATCATCATCTTTCAATTTAGCTTTCTCTAGGAACGCATTAAAATTCAGCGGAACAACAACACGGGCCATCTATCTACGACAACATAGACATGCAAAATACTATCAGGTACTAAGTTCATGATAAATTAAAATTCAATTAATCATATTACTTAAGAACTCTCACTTAGATAGACATCTCTCTAATCATCTAAGTCATCACGTGATCTATATCAACTAAACCATGTCCGATGATCACATGAGATGGAGTAGTTTTCACTGGTGAACATCACTGTGTTGATCATATCTACTATATGACTCATGCTCGACCTTTCGGTCTTTGTGTTCCGAGGCCATATTTGCATATTCTAGGCTCGTCAAGTTTAACCCGAGTATTCTGCGTGTGCAAAACTGGCTTGCACCCGTTGTATGTGAGCGTAGAGCTTATCACACCCGATCATCACATGGTGTCTCGGCATGACAAACTATAGCAGCGGTGCATACTCAGGGAGAACACTTATACCTTGAAATTTAGTGAAAGATCATCTTATAATGCTATCGTCGAACTAAGCAAAATAAGTTGCATAAAGGATAAACATCACATGCAATCAATATAAGTGATATGATATGGCCATCATCATCTTGTGCCTTTGATCTCCATCTCCAAAGCACCGTCATGATCACCATCGTCACCGGCTTGACACCTTGATCTCCATCAAAGCATCATTGTCGTCTCACTAACTATTGCTTCTACGACTATCGCTACCGCTTAGTGATAAAGTAAAGCAATTACATGGCGATTGCATTTCATACTATAAAGCGACAACCATATGGCTCCTACCAGTTGCCGATAACTCTGTTACAAAACATGATCATCTCATACAATAAAATTTAGCATCATGTCTTGACCATATCACATCACAACATGCCCTGCAAAAACAAGTTAGACGTCCTCTACTTTGTTGTTGCAAGTTTTACGTGGCTGCTACGAGCTTAGCAAGAGTCGTTATTACCTACGCATCAAAAACCACAATGCGGTATAGTGATTGATTTTTGGTCTTCAGAATGAACCCTGTTCATTGAATCCGATTCAACTAAAGTTGGAGAAGTAGACACCCACTAGCCACCTGTGTGCAGAGCACCTCGGTAGAACCAGTCTCGCGTAAGCGTACGCGTAATGTCGGTCTGAGCCGCTCCATCCAACAATACCGCTGAATCAAGAATCAACTAGGGACGGCAAGCAATATGTAGATACCCACGCCCACAACTCCTTTGTGTTCTACTCGTGCATATAACATCTACGCATAGACCTGGCTCGGATGCCATTGTTGGGGAACACAATAATTTAAAAAAAATTCTTACGCACACTCAAGATCCATCTAGGTGATGCATAGCAATGAGAGGGGAGATTGTTGTCCATGTACCCTCGTAGACCATAAGCGGAAGCGTTATGACAACGTGGTTGATGTAGTTGTACGTCTTCACGATCCGGCCGATCCTAGCACCGAAGGTACGACACCTCCGTGATCTGCACACGTTCAGCTCAGTGACGCCCCACGAACTCTAGATCCAGCTAAGGTCGAGGGAGAGTTTCATCAGCACGGCGGCGTGATGACGGTGATGATGAAGTTACCGACGCAGGGCTTCGCCTAAGCTCTACAACAATATGACCGAGGTGGAAATCTGTGGAGGGGGGCACCACACACGGCTAAACAATCAACTTGTGGGTCTATGGGGTGCCCCCTCCCCCGTATATAAAGGAGGGGAGGAGGAGGCTAGCCGGCCCTAGAGGGCGCGCCAAGGGGGGAGGAATCCTCCTCCTAGTAGGAGTAGGATTCCTCCTTTCCTAGTCCTACTAGGAGGGGGAAGGAAGAAGAGGGGGAGGGAGAGGGAAAGAGGGGCCGCACCCCCTCCCCTAGTCCAATTCGGACTCCCTTGGGGGGGGCGCCACCTCCTGGCTGCAGCCCTCTCTCTCTCCCTTAAAGCCCACCAAGGGCCCAATAACTTCCCGGGGGTGGGGGGGGGGGTTCCGGTAACCCTCCGGCACTCCGATTTTATCCGAAACCTCCCGGAACACTTCCGGTGTCCGAACATAGCAGTCCAATATATCAATCTTTATGTCTCGACCATTTCGAGACTCCTCGTCATGTCCGTGATCACATCCGGGACTTCCAACTACCTTTGGTACATCAAAACACATAAACTCATAATACCGATCGTCACAAAACGTTAAGCGTGCGTACCCTACGGGTTCGAGAACTATGTAGACATGACCGAGACTCATCTCCGTTCAATAACCAATAGCGGAACCTGGATGCTCATATTGATTCCTAAATATTCTACGAAGATCTTTATCGGTCAAACCGCATAACAACATATGTTGTTCCCTTTGTCATCGGTATGTTACTTGCCCAAGATTCGATCGTCGGTATCTCAATACCTAGTTCAATCTCATTACCGGCAAGTCTCTTTACTCATTCCGTAATGCAACATCCCGTAACTAACTCATTAGTCACATTGCTTGCAAGACTGATAGTGATGTGCATTACCGAGAGGGCCCAGAGATACCTCTCCGATACACAGAGTGACAAATCCTAATCTCGATCTATGCCAACTCAACAAACACCATCGGAGATACCTGCAGAGCATCTTTATAGTCACCCAGTTACGTTGTGACGTTTGATAGCACACTAAGTGTTCCTTTGGTAGTCGGGAGTTGCATAATCTCATAGTCATAGGAACATGTATAAGTTTTGGAGAAAGCAATAGCAACAAACTAAACGATCATCGTGCGAAGCTAACAGATGGGTCAAGTCAATCACATCATTCTCTAATGATGTGATCCCGTTCATCAAATGATAACTCTTTGTCCATGGCTAGGAAACTTAACCATCTTTGATTAACGAGCTAGTTAAGTAGAGGCATACTAGTGACACTTAGTTTGTCTATGTATTCACACATGTACTAAGTTTCTGGTTAATACAATTCTAGCATGCATAATAAACATTTATCATGATATAAGGAAATATAAATGACAACTTTATTATTGCCTCTAGGGCATATTTCCTTCACGCCCCTCCTCACAACATCGGACCTGTTTAGATACTCTAACTCAGTTAGAGGTTAGAGTTAGATTCTAACCCTAAACTAACTCTAACCAAAGAGTTGTTTGGATGGTAGGATTAGATTGATAATAAATATTCTTTCTCAATCATTTGACTACTTTGGACCCTATTTGGATGGGAGGGGGTAACTTTTTTTTACTATTTTTTCTAGTGGGCCCAGGAGAATGATACGTCTCCAACGTATCTATAATTTATGAAGTATTCATGCTATTATATTATCAACCTTGGATGTTTTATATGCATTTATATGCTATTTTATATGATTTTTGGGACTAACCTATTAACCTAGTGCCCAGTGCCAGTTTCTGTTTTTTTCCTTGTTTTTGAGTTTTACAGAAAAGGAATACCAAACGGAGTCCAATTGATGTGCCAATTTTTGACGATTTTTTATGGACCAAAAGAAGACCCCGGAGTAAAAGAGTTGTGCCAGAAGAGTCCCGAGCCGTCCACGAGGGTGGGGGGCGCGCCCACCCCCCGGGCGCGTGGGCCTACCTCGTGGACGACTCGGGCATCTCCTTGACGTGAGACCGACGCCAAAAATTCCTATAAATACAGAAACCTCCAGAAAATAACCTAGATCAGATGTTCCGCCGCCGCCAGCCTCTGTAGCCACGAGAAATCAATCTAGGCCCTCTCTAGCACCCTGCCGGAGGGGGCCATCATCACCGGAGGCTATGGATGAGGATCCCGGAGGGGCCATCATCACCATGAAGGCCAAGGACCAGAGGAAGAACCTCTCCCCATCAAGGGGGGAGGCCATGGAGGAGGAAGCACAAGGGGGAGAACCTCTCCTCCTCTCTCTCGGTGGCACTGGAGTGCCATCGGGAGGGGAATCATCGCCGCGGTGATCGTCTTCATCACCATCACCATCCTCATATCTTTTATGCGGTCCACTCTCCCGCACCCTGCTGTAATCCCTACTTGAATATGGTGCTCTATGCCACATATTATGATCCAATGATGTGTTGTCATCCTATGATGTTTTGAGTAGATACCCTTTGTCTTTGGGTTGATTGATGATCTAGGTTGGTATGAGTTGTATGTTTTACTTTGGTGTTGTCCTATGGTGCCCTCCGTGTCACGCAAGCGCGAGGGATTCTCGCTGTAGGGTGTTGCAATATGTCCATGGTTTGCTTATTGTCTGTGTTGCGTGAGTTACTGAAACACAAACACGGATAAGCGGGACATGGCGTATGGGAATAAAGAGGACTTGATACTTTAATGCTATGGTTGGGTTTTTACCTTAGTGATCTTTAGTAGTTGTGGATGCTTGCTAGAGTTCCAATAATAAGTGCATATGATCCAAGAAGAGAAAGTATGTTAGCTTATGCCTCTCCCTCATATGAAACTGCAATAGTGATTACCGGTCTTGTTAACAATTGCCTAGGACAATTTTGCACAGCGATCCATCATTACTCCACACTTGCTATTTATAATATTTAGTAATATATTCTAACTTTATTATAACAGCACCTACTTTCATATTTTAGCTCTCCGATATCATGCAAAGTTATCCACTTCATACCCATAACATAGTTTTATTTCTCGTTGCTAGTTGGAAGCAAACGTTTGGTGTACGTAGAGTCGTATCAGTGGCAGATAGGGCTTGAGAGAATACTGATATTACCTTTAGCTCCTTGTGGGTTCGACACTCCATTCTTATCACTTCCACCTTTGGAAATTGCTACGATGATTCCCTGCACTTGGGGAGTATCAAGCTCTTTTCTGGCGCCGTTGCCGGGGAGCAATAGCGTGGGGTTGATATTCTCGTGTGTGCTTGTTTGTTTTATTCACTAAGTAGATTTTGTTTTTCCTTTTTTGTTTCTGTTTAGTTGTGGGTGAAACATACAAAAAAATTTAAAGAATGAAAATACAAAAAAATGACTCGCCTCTCATGCCTAAAAAGTTTTTCAAAAAGAGAAATGATTGGAAAGTTATGCATTGAAGAAGTGAGGGTCGACCTTGAGCACTCGTGTTCATGCTCACGGAAACAATGTAGAATTTTTCATGGAAGTTTCTCTGTAAATAATTAACCCCTTATATATATCCATTGTATTATAAAAATAATGTGCCAAGCTTTGGTTTTAGGACGATTAGATTGCTTGTTTACTATGTGCAGAACAAAAAACAGAAACTTTGGCTGTAGCGCGTGATTTTAATTTTTTTAATGGAAAGTCAAATTGGTCTGAAACTTTTTGCACGTTACTTATGTACAAATTTTTTAAATTGTAAAATTTATTTCATAATTGTTTGAGCTACAGAAGTTTACTAATCCATCAGATTACACAGACTGTCCTGTTTTAATCAGATTCTGTTTTTCGTGTGTTGTTTACTTATTTTGATGCATCTATGGCTAGTATCGGAGGGTATGAACCATAGAGAAGTTGGAATACAGTATATATAGTTCTAATATGAAATTGTAATTAGTTTGAAACATTACCTAAAGGTAGTGATTTGCTTTATTATACTAACGGATCTCACAAAGTTTTTGTTAAAGTTTTGTGTGGATGAAGTGCTCGAAGAACGAGGAGTTACCGATGTGAGAAGAATAAAGAGAGGGAAGAGCTCAAGCTTGGGGATGCCCAAGGCACCGCAAGTAAATATTCTAAGGATACTCAAGCATCTAAGCTTGGGGATGCCCCGGTTGGCATCCCATCTTTCTTCTTCAACAATTATCGGTATACCTCGGTTTTTGTTTTGTTCACATGATTTGTGTCCTTTGTGTTTTTCTTTTTCTTTAAGAACCATGCTAGTATGATATGTACCTTCATCAATTTATAGAATACTTCATGTGCTTAATTTATATCTTCTAAGTATGATCTTATAAAATTGCTCATTGAGCTTCACTTAAATCTTTTGAGTATGGCTTTATAGAATGCTTCGCATGCTTCACTTATACATTTTGAGCTTGGATATTGGTTAGTCTATATTAATTGTAGAACGCTCCATGAACTTCACTTATATCTTTTGGAGTATGAATAATACGATCATCTAAAGCGGGTTTGGAAGAGTGTCAACTTTAGGAACTAGTGATCCCGCCATTCCGAATGGGGAGAATTTTGCTTATGTGGAGAGTAGTAAAATTTCTATGCTCGTAGATCATGAAAATAATGCTTTATGTGATGGTAATATTGTTGAACTCATTCATGATGCTACTGAAAATTATTATGAGGGAGGAATACATGTTTGTAGGAGTTGCAATGATATCAAGTTTCCTCTCCATATGCTTAAAGTTTTGAAGTTATACTTATTTTTTCCTTCCTATGCTAGTTCATTCTTGTTCCTATAAATTTTGTGCTCACAAAATCCTTAGGCATAGGAAGTGGGTTAGATTGAAATATACTAGTCATATTCTTCATGATGCTCTATTTATGTTTCAATTCTTATCTTTTATGCGAGCATCATTGAAATCATCATGCCTAGCTAAAAGGCATTAAAGAAAAGCGCTTGTTAGCAGACAACCCAATATTGACCCTTACTGTTTTTGTGTGTTCTCATGATTAAGCTACTGTATTAATCATGTATTATAGCTTTTGTTTCAATAAAGTGCCAAGTAAGACCTTTGGGAAGACTTGGGTGAAAGTTAATGATCTTGCTGTAAAAAACAGAAACTTTGCACTCACGAGATTAGCTGCCATTTTTTACAGAAGAGTGCGATTGAGTTGATTCTTTTTTCATAAGATTAATAGACATATTCCTCACGTCCACCAAGTTATTTCAGAATTTTTGGAGTAGCATAAGTATGGTTGGTGTTCAGATCATTACAGACTGTTCTGTTTCTGACAGATTCTGTTTTCATTGCATAGTTTGCTTGTTTTCTAGTTTCTATGGCTTATATTTCTCAATATAAATTTTAGAAATGATATGGTACAGTAGGAATTGTGTGAGAAAAATTATGAGCCTTGTCTTTGACAGTACCAAAGTGAATGGTTTACGCTTTATCATACTAACCTATCTCACGAAGTTCCGTTAAGTTTTGTGTGATTGAAGTTTTCAAGCTTTGGGTGAGATATCGATATGAGGAGAATAAGGAGTGGAAAGACCCTAATATTGGGGATGCCCAAGGCACCCCAAGGTAATTTTCAAGGAAGACTCAAGCGCCTAAGCTTGGGGATGCCCCAGAAGGCATCCACTCTTTCGTCTTCAAAATTATCGGTATACCTTATTCGGAGCTATATTTTTATTTGTCACATGATATGTGTTTTTCTTGGAGAGGATTTTCAATTTTACTTGCTATTTGAATAAAATCATTGGATCTGAAATCTTGAATGAAAAAGAATCCTCCCATGGCAAGTTAATTATTTGACTACTCAGTGTCCTTCACTTATATCTTTTTGGAGTAGTTTGTCATTTACTCACGTTCTTCACATATATCCTATGAGTAAATGGTTGAACGAATTGAATATCATAAATCTGAATTTATATATGTTCCATATGCTTATGCCATGGGGGAGTAATGACTTCACACAGAATAAGTATAGGTAGTAAACTTATTGAAAGTTAGCAAACGTAGAATTGGTCACTTGAACAATTTAGGAAAGAATATTGAAGGAAGAGAGATTTCACATATAAATATACTATCTTGGACATCTTTTGTAATTGTGAGCACTCATTAAAATATGACATGCTAAAAGGTTGATGTCGGACAAGGAAGACAACGTAATGGGTTATGTTTTCTTTTATTCGAAATAAAGTATATTGTCTTGGATCATCCAACATGTTGAGCTTGCTTTCCCCCCTCATGCTAGCCAAATTCTTTGCACCAAGTAGAGATAATACTTGTGCTTCCAAACATTCCTTAAACCAGTTTTGCCGTGAGAGTACACCATACCTACCTATGGATTGAGTAAGATCCTTAAAGTAAGTTGTCATTCGTGCATGCAATAAAAATTGCCCTCTAAATATGTATAATCTATTAATGTGGAGAAAATAAGCTTTATACAATCTTGTGATATGGAAGAAATAAAAGCGACAGACTGCATAATAAAGGTCCATATTACAAGTGGCAATATAAAGTGATGTTCTTTTTGCATTAAGATTTTGTGCATCCAACCATAAAAGCGCATGACAACCTCTGCTTCCCTCTGCGAAGGGCCTATCTTTTACTTTTATCTTCTACCCTTATGCAAGAGTCATGGTGATCTTCACCTTTCCTTTTTACATTTTATCCTTTGGCAAGCACATTGTGTTGGAAAGATCCTGATATATATATATCCAATTGGATGTAAGTTATCATGAACTATTATTGTTGACATTACCCCTGAGGTAAAAGGTTGGGAGGCAAATATATAAGCCCCTATCTTTCTCTGTGTCCGATTAAAACTTTGAACCCATAAATATCACGTGAGTATTAGCAATTGTGAAAGATTAAATGATAGTTGAGTATGTGGAGTTTGCTAAATCAAAGCTCTGATATAGACCCTTCCCGAAAATAAGATGAATTGCAATTGTTTGATGACTCAGAATATAGTTTGTTAGTTCCAAGAAAGTTTATGATCTATACTTTAACATGTGAATAGCTTGTTACTTGATCATGAAAAGTTTTATGAAAATGAGCTACTGTTATGATATATAATGATGCTAGAAAAAGTGATTGGAACTATCATTGATGAAACTTATGCACTTGCTAGCATTCACACTTCATAAATTATTTATTTTGTCATTTACCTACTCGAGGACGAGCAGGAATTAAGCTTGGGGATGCTGATACGTCTCCAACGTCTCCAACGTATCTATAATTTATGAAGTATTCGTCCTATTATATTATCAACCTTGGATGCTTTATATGCTATTTTATATGATTTTTGGGACTAACCTATTAACCTAGTGCCCTGTGCCAGTTTATGTTTTTTCCTTCTTTTTGAGTTTTACAGAAAAGGAATACCAAATGGAGTCCAATTGACGTGCCCATTTTTGACAATTTTTTATGCACCAAAAGAAGACCCCGGAGTAAAAGAGTTGGGCCAGAAGAGTCCCGAGCCATCCACGAGGGTGGGGGGTGCGCCCACCCCCCCGGGCGCGTGGGCCTACCTCGTGGACGATTCGGGCATCTACTTGACGTGAGACCGACGCCAAAAATTCCTATAAATACAGAAACCTCCAGAAAATAACCTAGATTGGAAGTTCCGCCGCCGCAAGCCTCTGTAGTCACGAGAAATCAATCTAGGCCCTCTCTGGCACCCTGCCGGAGGGGGTCATCATCACCGGAGGCTATGGACGAGGATCCCTGAGGGGCCATCATCACCATGAACGCCAAGGACCAGACGGAGGATCTCTCCCCATCTAGGAGGGAGGCCATGGAGGAGGAAGCACAAGGGGGAGAACCTCTCCTCCTCTCTCTCGGTGGCACCGGAGTGCCATCGGGAGGGGAATCATCGCCGCGATGATCGTCTTCATCAACATCACCATCATCATCACCATCCTCATCTCTTTTACGCGGTCCACTCTCCCGCACCCCGCTGTAATCCCTACTTGAACATGGTGCTTTATGCCACATATTATGATCCAATGATGTGTTGCCATCCTATGATGTTTTGAGTAGATATCCTTTGTTTTTTGGGTTGATTGATGATCTAGATTGGTATGAGTTGTATGTTTTACTTTGGTGCTGTCCTATGGTGCCCTCCGTGTCACGCAAGCGTGAGGGATTCCCGCTGTAGGGTGTTGCAATATGTCCATGGTTTGCTTATTGCCCGCGTTGCGTGAGTGACTGAAACACAAACACGGATAAGCGGGACATGGCGTATGGGAATAAAGAAGACTTGATACTTTAATGCTATGGTTGGGTTTTACCTTAACAATCTTTAGTAGTTGCAGATGCTCTAGAGTTCCAATAATAAGTGCATATGATCCAAGAAGAGAAAGTATGTTAGCTTATGCCTCTCCCTCATATGAAACGGTAATAGTGATTACCGGTCTTGTTAACAATTGCCTAGGACAATTTCGCACACGATCCACCATTATTCCACACTCGCTACTTATAATATTTAGTAATATATCCCAACTTTATGATAAAAACACCTACTTTCATATTTTAGCTCTCCGATATCATGCAAAGTTACCACTTCATACCCACAACATAGTTTTATTTCCCGTTGCTAGTTGGAAGCAAATGTTCGGTGTACGTAGAGTCGTATCAGTGGCAGATGGGGCTTGAGAGAATATTGATCTTACCTTTAGCTCCTTGTGGGTTCGACACTCCATACTTATCACTTCCACCTTTGGAAATTGCGACGATGATTCCCTGCAACAACTTTGCATCAACGTCGCGCCACCCCATGTTGACCTTATCGCTGAAGAACTAGCCATGCACGGCTTGCAGCAGCACATCACATCCCCTCGATAGCCACACTCACAGCACCCGGTCACTCTCATCGCAACACTCGGAGGTGGCTTGGAACACCCCGGTGTTGCCTAGGCTCCTCCGTGCTCACCCTTGCTTTAAGTTCAAAGGGTGTTAGTATTCACTCGTTGGACTAATGTTTTTAGAGCAACTTTACCTTAGTCGCCATATGGCCTGAATCGTCATAATAACCGCCAATATGCCAATTTTGATTGGGAAATACATTCTAGCAGAGTCGCCATATGACTTTCGGTTGCCATCATCTATGGAGCTCACTCCATAAACAAACTTGCAACCTCCATATCTAGAGGCTGGGTCGAACCAATATAGAGCTTACTCCAAATCCAGCCGCCAACTTGAGAGGGAAGCTTCAACTTCTTCCTCCTCGTGTCGTGCACATGATTTGAAGCAACCCAACCTCCCATGCACCACCGACGAGAGGCACCAGACCATTAATGTCACCCCACCGGTTTCCCGTGGCTGACCCGTTGGATGGCCACCACGCGGCATCATCTCCTGGCTTGCGTCTGAGGAGGCCGGGAGGAACCATGTGATTACCCACAAGTATAGGGGATCTATCGTAGTCCTTTCGATAAGTAAGAGTGTCGAACCTAACGAGGAGAAGAAGGAAATGACAAGCGGTTTCCAGCAAGGTATTCTCTGCAAGCACTGAAATTATGGGTAACAGATAGTTTTGTGATAAGATAATTTGTAACGAGCAACAAGTAACAAAAGTAAATAAAGTGCAGCAAGGTGGACCAATCCTTTTTGTAGCAAAGGACAAGCCTGGACAAATTCTTATATAGAGAAAAGTGCAACCGAGGACACATGGGAATTATCGTCAAGCTAGGTTTCATCACGATCATATGATTCGCGTTCGGTACTTTCATAATCTGATATGTGGGTGGACCTGTGCTTGGGTGCTATCCTTACTTGGAAAAGCATCCCACTTATGATTAACCTCTATTGCAAGCATCCGCAACTACAACAAAAGTATTAAGGTAAACCTAACCATAGCATGAAACATATGGATCCAAATCAGCCCCTTATAAAGCAACGCATAAACTAGGGTTTGAGCTTCTATCACTCTAGCAACCCATCATCTACTTATTACTTCCCAATGCCTTCCTCTAGGCCCAAATAATGGTGAAGTGTCATGTAGTCGACGTTCACATAACACCACTAGAGGAAAGACAACATACATCTCATCAAAATATCGAACGAATACCAAATTCACATGACTACTAATAGCAAGACTTCTCCCATGTCCTCAGGAACAAACGTAACTACTCACAAAGCATATTCATGTTCATAATCAGAGGGGTATTAATATGCATATAGGATCTGAACATATTATCTTCCACCAAATAAACCAACTAGCATCAACTACAAGGAGTCATTAACGCTACTAGCAACCCACAGGTACCAATCCCAGACTTGGAGACAAGAATTGGATACAAGAGATGAACTAGGGTTTGAGAGAAGATGGTGCTGGTGAAGATGTTGATGGATATTGACCCCCTCCCGATGAGAGGATAGTTGGTGATGACGATGGTGATGATTTCCCCCTCCCGAAGGGAAGTTTCCCCGGCAGAACAGCTCCGCCAGAGCCCTAGATTGGTTCCGCCAAGGTTCCGCCTCATGGCGGCGGAGTCTCGCCCCGAAAGCTTGCTTATGATTTTTTTTCTCATCGAAAGACTCCATATAGCAGAAGATGGGCATCAGAGGGCCACCAGGGAGCCCACGAGGTAGGGGGGCACACCCAAGGGGGTAGGGCGCGCCCCCACCCTCGTGGGCAGGGTGTGGCCCCCCTCCGGAACTTCTTGCGCTCAGTATTTTTTATATATTCTGAAAATGACTTCCGTGAAGTTCCAGGACTTTTGGAGCTGTGCAGAATAGGTCTCTAATATTTGCTCCTTTTGTAGCCCAGAATCCCAGCTGCCGGCATTCTCCCTCTTTATGTAAACCTTGTAAAATAAGAGAGAATAGGCATAAGTAGGTATGGTGGACTCTCATGGCGAAACTGTTTTAAGGGTGTTTGGAAGCACAAGTAGTATCTCTACTTGGTGCAAAGAATTTGGCTAGCATGAGGGGGAAAGGCAAGCTCAATCATGTTGGATGATCCATGACAATATAATTTATCTCAGATGTAAGAAAACATAACCCATTACGTTGTCTTCCTTGTCCAACGTCAACTCTTTAGCATGTCATATTTTAATGAGTGCTCACAATCATAAAAGATGTCCAAGATAGTATATTTATATGTGAAGACCTCTCTTTCTTTATTACTTCTTATTAATTGCAACGATGACCAAAACTATGTTTGTCAACTCTCAACAACTTTTAATCATCATACTCTTTATATGTGAGCACATTACTCTCCATAAGATCCATATGATCTCTTTTATTTCTTTTTATTCTTTCTCTTTTATTTTATTCACTCAAGATCATGGCAAAACAAGCCCTTGACTCAACACTAATCTTTATTATATATAGCTCACGTACTCGATTACATAAAAGGATCATAAAGCAAAACTCACAACTAGATCATACTAAGAACTTTTATTCTACTAGATCAAAATATTATCAAAAGGACCGAACTAAGAAAAGTGGTAAAGATAAAAGTGATGGTGATACGATACCGGGGCACTCCCCCAAGCGTGGCAGTTGCCAAGGGGAGTGCCCATACCCTTATGATTATGTTTCCTTTTTCGGGGATGGTGATGTGATGTTCTTGGCGATGATGCCCCTCAGGATACGATTCTCCTCCTCGAGCTTACTGACTTGCTTCTTGAGGTCCATTATTTCCTTTCGAAGTTTTCCTGTAACAGCCAAAGCTCCCTGCACCCAAGGGTGTTGCATAGCTGCGGGAGAACCAGTGACACTCTTTTTCATATTCTCATAAGAAAGAAATCTAACATTGAAAGGTATAACCGAGTTTGGGATAGCCGAGCTCTGCAGTTCCCCCATTGTGAATCCAGCTTGGAGGCGGGAAGTGACTTCTTGATCCTCGTCCATGGCATCTATCCTCTTCAAATCTGCCTCCATCTCTTCCTCCGTTGTTGGCCCAAAGTGGTCAACATTATTGTTTGTCATTGATCTCGATGCCGGATGAGACACCCGGCTCTCCCCGACTGACTCTTGCGAAGACATCTTGCTCTAATCTGCAGCAGCAACAGCTTGAAAAACAAATCGAGGATAATTGCGTGATATGAGAGTCAAAACCCTCAGGGGATTATATAATGATTTTTTACCGACCAAAATACGTAACGTGTAAGAAAACGGAGTCCAGAGAGCACACGAGGTGCCCACGAGGTAGGGGGGCGCGCCCAGGGGGGTAGGGCGCACCCTCCACCCTCGTGGAGCCCTCGTATCCTTCCCGGACTGCTTCTTATTTTTCTATTTTTCTAAATATTCCAAAACGGAGGAAAATTGCCATTAGAATTGTTTTGGAGTCGGTTTACTTACCGTACCACATACCTATTCCTTTTCAGAGTATGAAACGTTCCAGAAAGTGTCCCTTATGTATCCCTCCGGGGTTACGGTTTCAATAACATTGGTTTCAACATATATAGGATTACCTGAGATATAATGTTTAATTCTTTGACCGTTCACCACCTTCGGATTTGTGCCTTCGAAGTTGTTGATTTTTATGGCACCAGAACGATAGACCTCCTCGACAACGTAAGGACCTTCCCATTTAGAGAGAAGTTTTCCTGCAAAAAATCTTAAACGAGAGTTGTATAGCAATACATAATCACCTACATTAAACTCACGCTTTTGTATTCTTTTGTCATGCCATCTTTTAACGTTTTCTTTAAATAATTTGGCATTCTCGCAGGCTTGGGTTCTCCATTCATCAAGTGAGCTAATGTCAAATAACCTCTTCTCACCAGCAAGTTTGAAATCATAATTGAGCTCTTTAATAGCCCAATAAGCCTTATGTTCTAGTTCGAGAGGTAAGTGACATGCTTTTCCATAGACTATTTTATATGGAGACATACCCATAGGATTTTTATATGCAGTTCTATAGGCCCATAATGCATCATCAAGTTTCTTGGACCAGTTCTTTCTAGATCTATTAACAGTCTTTTGCAAAATTAATTTGAGTTCTCTATTGCTCAATTCTACTTGACCACTAGACTGTGGGTGATAAGGAGATGCAATTCTATGATTAACAACATACTTAGCAAGCATTTTATGGAAAGCACCATGAATAAAATGTGAACCACCATCAGTCATTAAATATCTAGGGACTCCAAACCTTGGAAAAATAACTTCTTTAAGCATCTTAATAGAGGTGTTATGATCAGCACTACTAGTTGGAATAGCTTCTACCCACTTAGTAACATAATCAACAGCAACTAAAATATGTGTGTATCCATTGGAGGCAGGAAACGGTCCCATATAATCAAAGCCCCAAACATCAAATGGTTCAATAACAAGTGAATAATTCATAGGCATTTCTTGATGTCTACTAATATTACCAATTCTTTGGCATTCATCACAAGATACAACAAACTTACGGGCATCCTTGAAGAGAGTAGGCCAATAAAAACTGGATTGCAATACCTTATGTGCAGTTCTATCTCCAGCATGGTGTCCTCCATAAGCTTCGGAGTGACACTTGCGTAGGATCTGTTCCTGTTCATGCTCAGGTACACAACGTCTAATAACACCATCTACTCCTTCTTTATAAAGATGTGGGTCATCCCAAAAGTAATGTCTCAAATCATAGAAAAACTTTTTCTTTTGCTGGTATGTGAAACTAGGTGGTATAAATTTAGCAACAATATAATTAGCATAATCAGCATACCATGGAGCAGTACTAGAAGCATTTATGATATTGAATTGTTCATTAGGAAAGGTATCATCAATAGGTAGTGGGTCATCAAGAACATTCTCTAGCCTAGACAAGTTGTCTGCAATGGGGTTCTCAGCTCCCTTTCTATCAATAATATGCAAATCAAATTCTTGTCACAAGGGAACCCATCTAATAAGTCTAGGTTTAGCATCTTTCTTTTCCATAAGATATTTAATAGCAGCATGATCCATGTGAATAGTTACTTTAGAATCAACACTATAAGGTCTGAACTTATCACAAGCAAATACAACTGCTAAGAATTCTTTTTCAGTAGTAGCATAATTTCTCTGGGCATTGTCTAGAGTTTTACTAGCATATTGAATAACATTTAGTTTCTTATCAACTCTTTGCCCTAGAACAACACCTACAGCACAATCACTAGCATCACACATAATTTCAAAGGATAAATTCCAATCAAGTGGTTGAACAATAGGTGCAGAGATCAATGCTTTCTTAAGTATTTCAAATGCTTCTACACAATCATCATAAAAAACAAATGGTATATCTTTTTGTAATGAATTAGTCAGAGGCCGAGAAATTTTTGAGAAGTCCTTAATGATCCTCCTATAAAAACCGGCGTGACCAAGGAAACTTCTTATACCTTTGATGTCCTTGGGACATGGCATATTTTCAATAGCATCAACCTTAGCTTTATCAACTTCAATACCTCTTTCAGAAACTTTATGCCCCAAGACAATACCTTCATTAACCATAAAGTGGCACTTCTCCAAATTCAAGACAAGGTTAGTTTCTTCACATCTCTGCAAAACTTGATCAAGGTTGCCAAGCAATCATCAAAGGATCCATAGACGGAGAAATCATCCATGAAAACCTCACAAATCTTTTCACAAAAGTCAGAGAATATAGTCATCATGCATCTTTGGAAGGTAGCAGGTGCATTACATAAAACCAAATATAACGGGACAAAAGCTATCTTGTGGGGAACCAAGAACAAGAAAATCAGCAGGATATTTAGTTTTCCCACACAAGACTTCAACATCTCTAACAATTCCAATTGGTGAAATAGTATCTCTATTGGCAAGTTTAATTGTAACATCAATATCTTCTAACTCAGCAGGTGTAATATCATGCATAATTTCTTTGTATAAGTCATGAGGTATAGCACTAGCATTGGCACCCATATAACATAAGCCATGATAACAATGATCTCCTATTTTAACAGAAATAACAGGCATGCCTACCATGGGTCTATGTTTATCTTTAGCACAAGGTTTAGCAATTCTAGCAGTCTCATCACAGAAATGAATAACATGCCCATCAATATTATCAGACAGGAGATCTTTAACAATAGCAATATTAGGCTCAACTTTAACTTGCTCAGGAGGTGTATAAGTTCTAATATTGCTTTTACGAACCACAGTTGAAGCTTTAGCATGATCTTTTACCCTAATAGGAAAAGGTGGTTTCTCAACATAGGCAGTAGGAACAATAGGATCATTATAAGTGATAGTATTTTCTTCAACCTTAGTAGGTGAAGCTACTTTTACTTCTATGGGAGGATGATATTTAAACCACTTCTCCCTAGGGAGATCAACATGAGTAGCAAAAGATTCACAGAAAGAAGCTACTATTTCAGAGTCAAGTCCATATTTAGTGGTAAATTTACGGAAAACATCGGTATCCATAAAAGATTTGACACAATCAAACTTAGGTGTCATACCTGACTCCTTACCTTCGTCGAGGTCCCAATCTTCAGAGTTGCGTTTAATTCTTTCCAATAAATCCCATTTGAATTCAATAGTCTTCATCATAAAAGAGCCAACACAAGAAGTATCGAGCATGGTGCGATTGTTATCAGAAAGCCGAGCATATAAATTTGGAATAATTATTTCTCTTGGAAGCTCATGATTGGGGCATGAATATAACATTGATTTAAGCCTCCCCCAAGCTTGAGCGATGCTTTCTCCTTTGCGAGGCCAAAATTATATATATAATTGCGATCACGATGAACAAGATGCATAGGATAAAACTTCTGATGAAATTCCAATTTCAATCGTTTGTAGTTCCATGATCCCATATCATCATATAGCCTATACCATGTCAATGCATCTCCCTTCAAAGATAAAGGGAAGACCTTCTTATTAATAACATCATCGGGCACACCTGCAAGCTTAAATAATCCACAAACTTCATTCACATATATTAGGTGCTCATCAGGATGCATTGTTCTGTCTCCTACAAAAGTATTAGCTAGAAGTTTTTCTATCATACCCGAAGGATTCTCAAAGTAGACATTTTCATTTTCAGTAGGTTCAATAGGTTGAGGAAAAAATCTTTGCTCTACTGGTCGTGGTGAAGATACCCTGAACAAGCCCCTCGTTGGATTACTTTCCCTAGTAACAAGTGATGGTAAATTTCAGCACACTATATAAATTTTCCCTTAGCAAATTCCACCTACCAAAGGCGCTTCACTCCCCGGCAACGGCGCCAAAAAAGAGTCTTGATGACCCACAAGTATAAGGGATCTGTCGTAGTCCTTTCTATAAGTAAGAGTGTCGAACCCAACGAGGAGCAGAAGGAAATGATAAGCGGTTTCCAGCAAGGTATTCTCTGCAAGCACTAAAATTATAGGTAACATATAGTTTTGTGATAAGATAATTTGTAACGGGCAACAAGTAACAAAAGTAAATAAAGTGCAGAAAGGTGGCCCAATCCTTTTTGTAGCAAAGGACAAGCCTGGACAAATTCTTATATAGAGAAAAGCGCTCCCGAGGACACATGGGAATTATCGTCAAGCTAGGTTTCATCATGATCATATGATTCGCGTTCGGTACTTTGATAATCTGATATGTGGGTGGACCTGTGCTTGGGTGCTGTCCTTACTTGGACAGGCATCCCACTTATGATTAACCTCTATTGCAAGCATCCTCAACTACAACAAAAGTATTAAGGTAAACCTAACCATAGCATGAAACATATGGATCCAAATCAGCCCCTTACGAGGCAACACATAAACTAGGGTTTAAGCTTCTGTCACTCTAGCAACCAATCATCTACTTATTACTTCCTAGTGCCTTCCTCTAGGCCCAAATAATGGTGAAGTGTCATGTAGTCGACGTTCACATAACACCACTAGAGGAAAGATAACATACATCTCATCAAAATATCGAACGAATACCAAATTCACATGACTACTAATAGCAAGACTTCTCCCATGTCCTCCGGAACAAACGTAACTACTCACAAAGCATATTCATGTTCATAATCAGAGGGGTATTAATATGCATATAGGATCTGAACATATGATCTTCCAGCAAATAAACCAACTAGCATCAACTACAAGGAGTAATTAACACTAATAGCAACCCACAGGTACGAATCCCAGACTTGGAGACAAGAATTGGATACAAGAGATGACCTAGGGTTTGAGAGAACATGGTGCTGGTGAAGATGTTGATGGAGATTGACCCCCTCCCGATGAGAGGATCGTTGGTGATGACGATGGCGATGATTTCCCCCTCCTGGAGGGAAGTTTCCCCGGTAGAACAGCTCCGCCAGAGCCCTAGATTGGTTCCGCCAAGGTTCCGCCTCGTGGCGGTGGAGTCTCGTCCCGAAAGCTTGCTTATGATTTTTTTTCTCATCGAAAGACTCCATATAGCAGAAGATGGGCATCGGAGGGCCACCAGGGGGCCCACGAGGTAGGGGGCGTGCCGAGAGGGATAGGGCGCGCCCCCACCCTCGTGGGCAGGGTGTGGCCCCCCCGGAACTTCTTGCGCTCAGTATTTTTTATATATTCTGAAAATGACTTCGATGAAGTTTCAGGACTTTTGGAGCTATGCAGAATAGGTCTTTAATATTTGCTCATTTTCCAGCCCAGAATCCCAGCTGTCGGCATTCTCCCTCTTTATGTAAACCTTGTAAAATAAAAGAGAATAGGCATAAGTATTGTGACATAATGTGTAATAACAGCCCATAAGGCAATAAATATCGATATAAAAGCATGATGCAAAATGGACGCATCACCATGTTAGCAGTCGTGTTAGTCTGAGAAACTAGGAGGTATGCTAGAAAGACACGACAGCCTTTCTCATCGGTCGACATGCGCTTGACCGCATGCCATTGCCCACCTACCGCATCCCAAACTACCTCCTTAATGGAACCCATGATGACCTATAAAAGGAAACCACCCTCGCCTCTCTCGTTTCTATCCTCTCTCTAGCATCTCTCTTCCTCATCTTCCTCGCCAGCAATCCACCAACCTCATCTTGAATGGTGCACCCAGAGGAGCTCCCCCTTGTCTTTAATTTTGGGGATGAAGAGGAGGAGCAGCCCAGAGATCCTAAGCAGATTTGGGCTACTGCACCCTCGCCTGCCGAAGCAGATGAATCATCGACCTAGGATGATGCCACCGAGGTCCATTTCCATGCCATCCAAGGCAACATGTCCACATTCTACGTAGGCAACGACAATGGAAATGGGCTGGCCATGGCCATGACCATGGCAGTGGCAGTGGAGGTGACCGTGGCCGCAACTAGGGGTGGGTATGGCCGTGGTCGTAACTACGTGACAACTACTTTGACTAATTATTAGGTGTTTTATGAATGTAAATTGCAGTTTAACTAATTTTCCGCACGCGTTCATAGCAGTTAAATCAAAGCTTATAAACATAATTATTCTATGAGTTTAATTTGTTCCTCTAAATATTTTTTCCAGAAAGAAGTGGTGACCTAATAATAGGTGGGTTCTACTTGCAGTGCAAATCTATAGTATAGATTATGATGAATTTGTGTTTGTGCTTTGGCTCGGCAACCTCCATATCCACATGCAGTGCGATATGGAGGCTGGCAATATGACGACTCTCAGCTAGAGTTGCTTGTACGGTCTAGTGTTGATTTTTGTTTTAGTTATGCTCTTATTTTCAGGAATAAAGGAGCACCGCCCACAAATTCATGGATCATAGAACTAGTAAAAACAGAGTATTGGTCGGTCCACTAATGTTTACATCGGGACAAAATGCACGGAAATTCAAAGGGGCCTGCATGTACCCGGGCATGCATGCATGCAGCCCTCAGATTGCTTTACGATTCATAAATTTGTTTAGTCTTAGACCTTTGCTTATTGTAGAGCAGGGTTCATCCGTGCATGCTTTTGATAGATTTTGTCAGAGTTGCATACGCCGTCCACTCCACTTTCGACAACATTTTCTTTTGGCTTTGGAATTTGAATCTTCTATATCTTTTCAACAAAAAGCCCAATTTAATTTTTGTTTTCATATTTGTATTGCTTGCGACAAGGGCTTTGAAATAAGTCCAATTTTGAATACTTCTTGACAAATTTTTAAAATTTGTAAAGTTTCAACTATCAAAGTTGAACAGGAATCTCTAACAAAATCACTTAGTTTTAGAAATCAAAACTAAAAAACTTGCCGAGAATCACCACATTGATGACCCACAAGTATAGGGAATATATCGTAGTCCTTTCGATAAGTAAGATGTCGAACCCAACGAGGAGCAGAAGGAAATGATAAACGGTTTTCAGCAAGGTATTCTCTGCAAGCACTAAAATTATAGGTAACAGATAGTTTTGTGATAAGATAATTTGTAAGGAGCAACAAGTAACAAAAGTAAATAAAGTGCAGCAAGGTGGCCCAATCCTTTTTGTAGCGAAGGACAAGCCTGGACAAATTCTTATATAGAGAAAAGCGCTCCCGAGGACACATGGGAATTATTGTCAAGCTAGGTTTCATCACGAACATATGATTCACGTTCGGTACTTTGATAATCTGATATGTGGGTGGACCGGTGCTTGGGTGCTGTCCTTACTTGGACAAGCATCCCACTTATGATTAACCTCTATTGCCAGCATCCGCAACTACAACAAAAGCATTAAGGTAAACCTAACCATAGCATGAAACATGTGGATCCAAATCAGCCCCTTACGAAGCAACGCATAAACTAGAGTTTAAGATTCTATCACTCTAGCAACCCATCATCTACTTATTACTTCCCAATGCCTTCCTCTAGGCCCAAATAATGGTGAAGTGTCATGTAGTCGACGTTCACATAACACCACTAGAGGAGAGACAACATACATCTCATCAAAATATCGAACGAATACCAAATTCACATGACTACTAATAGCAAGACTTCTCCCATGTCCTCAGGAACAAACGTAACTACTCCCAAAGCATATTCATGTTCATAATCAGAGGAGTATTAACATGCATATATGATCTGAACATATGATCTTCCACCAAATAAACCAACTAGCATCAACTACAAGGAGTAATCAACACTACTAGCAACCCACAGGTACCAATCCCAGACTTGGATACAAGAATTGGATACAAGAGATGAACTAGGGTTTGAGAGGAGATGGTGCTGGTGAAGATGTTGATGGTGATTGACCGCCTCCCGATGAGAGGATCATTGGTGATGACGATGGTGATGATTTCCCCCTCCCGGAGGGAAGTTTCCCCGACAGAACAGCTCCGCCGGTGCCCTAGATTGGTTCCGCCAAGGTTCCGCCTCGTGGCAGCGGAGTCTCATCCCGAAAGCTTGCTTATTATTTTTTCTTATCGAAAGACTCCATATAGCAGAAGATGGGCATCGGAGGGCCACCAGGGGGCCCACGAGGCAGGTGGCGCGCCCAGGGGGGTAGGGCCCGCCCCCACTCTCGTGGCCAGGGTGTGTCCCCCTCTGGAACTTCTTGTACTTAGTATTTTTTATATATTCTGAAAATGACTTCCGTGAAGTTTCAGGACTTTTGGAGCTGTGCAGAATAGGTCTCTAATATTTGCTCCTTTTCCAGCCCAGAATCCCAGCTGCGGCATTCTCCCTCTTTATGTAAACCTTGTAAAATAAGAGAGCATAGGCATAAGTATTGTGACATAATGTGTAATAACAGCCCATAATGCAATACATATCGATATAAAAGCATGATGCAAAATGGACGTATCAACTCCCCAAAGCTTAGACCTCGCTTGTCCTCAAGCGAAAGCCGAAATCAAAAAATATGTCCACATGTTTAGAGATAGAGGTGTCGATAAAAATAAAATACGGACATGAGGGCATCATGTTCATTCTTAGAACAACAACTTATATAATTCTTGTCATATGATCTCTTATGCCAGAGTAACAATTCAATCACAATTTCAAGTATGAATCATAAACTTCAATTAAAACTAACAAACTATAATCTCAGTCATTGGAGCAATTGCAATTTATCATAACATAGGAAAGAGTCAATATGAGAGCTTTTCAGTAAGTCCACATACTCAACTATCATATAGTCTTTCACAATTGCTAACACTCACGCAATACTTATGGGTATGGAGTTTTAATCGGACACAGAGAAAGATATGGGCTTATAGTTTTGCCTCCCAACGTTTTACCTCAAGGGTAAGTTCAACAATAATAGTTCATGAAAACTCACATCCAATTAGCCATATATACCAGGATCTTTCCAACATATTGCACTTGCCAAAAGATAAAATGTAAAAAGGAAAAGTGAGGATCACCATGACTCTTATGTAAGGTGGGAGATAAAAGTAAAAGATATGCCCTTCGCGGAGGGAAGCAGAGGTTGTCATGCGCTTTTATGGTTGGATGCACAAAATCTTAATGCGAAAGAACGTCACTTTATATTGCCACTTGTGATTTGGACCTTTATTATGCAGTTCCTCACTTTTATTTCTTCCGTATCACACGATCGTATAAAGCTTATTTTCTCCCACACTAATAAGTCATACATATTTAGAGGGCAATTTTTATTGCTTGCACCGATGACAACTTACGTGGGGGATCTTACTCAATCCATAGGTAGGTATGGTGGACTCTCATGTCAAAACTGGTTTAAGGGTGTTTGGAAGCACAAGTAGTATCTCTACTTGGTGCAAAGAATTTGGCTAGCATGAGGGGGAAAGGCAAGCTCAATCATGTTGGATGATCCAGGACAATATAATTTATCTCAGATGTAAGAAAACATAACCCATTACGTTGTCTTCCTTGTCCAACGTCAACTCTTTAGCATGTCATATTTTAATGAGTGCTCACAATCATAAAAGATGTCCAAGATAGTGTATTTATATATGAAGACCTCTCTTTCTTTATTACTTCCTATTAATTGCACCAATAACCAAAACTATGTTTGTCAACTCTCAACAACTTTTATTCATCATACTCTTTCTATGTGAGCTCATTACTCTCCATAAGATCCATATGATCTCTTTGTTTATTTTTATTTCTTCTCTTTTTTCTTTTATTCACTCAAGATTATGGCAAAATAATCAAGCCCTTGACTCAACACTAATCTTTATTATATATAGCTCACGGACTCGATTACATAGAAGGATCATAAAGCAAAACTCACAACTAGATCATACTAAAACTTTTATGCTACTAGATCAAGATATTACCAAAAGGATCAAACTAAGAAAAACGGTAAAGATAGAAGTGATGGTGATACGATACCGGGGCACCTCCCCCAAGCTTGACAGTTGCCAAGGGGAGTGCCCATACCCATGTGATTATGTCTCCTTTTCGGGGATGGTGATGTGATATTCTTGGCGACGATGCCCCTCAGGATACGATTCTCCTCCTCGAGCTTATTGACTTGCCGCTTGAGGTCCATTATTTCCTTTCGAAGCTTTCCTGTAACAGCCAAAGCTCCTTGCACCCAAGGGTGTTGCATAGCTGCGGGAGAACAAGTGACACTCTTTTTCATATTTTCATAAGAAAGAAATCTAACATTGGAAGGGATAACCGAGTTTGGGATAGCCGATCTCTGTAGTTCCCCCATTGTGAATCCAGCTCGGAAGCGAGAAGTGACTTCTTGATCCTCCTCCATGGCATCTATCCTCTTCAAATCGGCCTCCATCTCTTCCTCCATTGCTGGCCCAAAGTGGTCAGCATTACTGTTTGTCATTTGTCTCGATGCCGGATGAGACACCTGGCTCTCCCCGACTGATTCTTGTGAAGACATCTTGCTCTAATCTGCAACAGCAACAGCTCGAAACACAAACAGAGGATAATTGCGTGATATGGTGGTCAAAACCTTTAGGAGGTTATATAATGAATTTTTACCGACCAAAATACGTAACATGCAAGAAAACAGAGTCCGGAGAGCGCCCGAGGTGCCCATGAGGTAGGGGGCGCGCCCTCCACCCTCGTGGAGCCGTCGTGTCCTTCCCGGACTGCTTCTTATTTTTCTATTTTTCTAAATATTCCAAAACGGAGAAAAATTGCCATTAGAACTGTTTTGGAGTCGGTTTACTTACCGTACCACATACCTATTCCTTTTCGGAGTCTGAAACGTTCCGGAAAGTGTCCCTTATGTATTCCTCCAGGGTTACGGTTTCAATAACATTGGTTTCAACATTTATAGGGTTACCTGAGATATAATGTTTGATTCTTTGACCGTTCACCACCTTCGGATTTGTGCCTTCGAAGTTGTTGATTTTTATGGCACCGGAACAATAGACCCCCTCGATAACGTAAGGACCTTCCCATTTAGAGAGAAGCTTTCCTGCAAAAAATCTTGAACGAGAGTTGTATAGCAATACATAATCGCCTACATTAAACTCACGCTTTTGTATTCTTTTGTCATGCCATCTTTTAACTTTTTCTTTAAACAATTTGGCATTCTCATAGGCTTGGGTTCTCCATTCATCAAGTGAGCTAATGTCAAATAACCTCTTCTCACCGGCAAGTTTGAAATCATAATTGAGCTCTTTAATAGCCCAATAAGCCTTATGTTCTAGTTCGAGAGGTAAGTGACATGCTTTTCCATAAACCATTTTATACGGAGACATACCCATAGGATTTTTATATGCAGTTCTATAGGCCCATAATGCATCATCAAGTTTCTTGGACCAATTCTTTCTAGATCTATTAACAGTCTTTTGCAAAATTAATTTGAGTTCTCTATTACTCAATTCTACTTGACCACTAGACTGTGGGTGATAAGGAGATGCAATTCTATGATTAACATCATACTTAGCAAGCATTTTACGGAAAGCACCATGAATAAAATGTGAACCACCATAAGTCATTAAATATCTAGGGACTCCAAACCTCGGAAAAATAACTTCTTTAAGCATATTAATAGAGATGTTATGATCAGCACTACTAGTTGGAATAGCTTCTACCCACTTAGTAACGTAATCAACAACAACTAAAATATGTGTATATCCATTAGAGGCAGGAAAAGATCCCATATAATCAAAGCCCCAAACATCAAACAGTTCAATAACAAGTGAATAATTCATAGGCATTTCTTGACGTCTACTAATATTACCAATTGTTTGACATTCATCACAAGATAAGACAAAATTACGGGCATCCTTGAAGAGAGTAGGCCAATAAAACCGGATTGCAATACCTTATGTGTAGTTCTATCTCCAGCGTGGTGTCCTCCATAAGCTTCGGAGTGACACTTGCGTAGGATCTTTTCTTGTTCAAGCTCAGGTACACAACGTCTAATAACACCATCTACTCCTTCTTTATAAAGATGTGGGTCATCCCAAAAGTAATGTCTTAAATCATAGAAAAAGTTTTTCTTTTGCTGGTATGTGAAACTAGGTGGTATAAATTTAGCATCAATGTAATTAGCATAATCAACATACCATGGAGCAGTGTGAGAAGCATTTATGACATTTAATTGTTCATTAGGAAAGCTATCATCAATTGGTAGTGGGTCATCAAGAACATTTTCTAACCTAGACACGTTGTCTGCAACGGGGTTCTCAACTCCCTTTCTATCAATAATATGCAAATCAAATTCTTGTAGCAAGAGAACCCATCTAATAAGTCTAGGTTTAGCATCTTTCTTTTCCATAAGATATTTAATAGCAGCATGATCAGTGTGAATAGTTACTTTAGAATCAACAATATAAGGTCTGAACTTATCACAAGCAAATACAACTGCTAGGAATTTTTTTTCAGTAGTAGCATAGTTTCTCTGGGCATTGTCTAGAGTTTTACTAGCATATTGAATAACATTTAATTTCTTATCAATGCTTTGCCGTAGAACAGCACCTAAAGCATAATCACTAGCATCACACATAATTTCAGAAGGTAAATTCCAATCAGGTGGCTGAACAATAGGTGCAGAGATCAATGCTTTCTTAAGTATTTCAAACGCTTCTACACAATCATCATCAAAGACGAATGGTATATCTTTTTGTATTATATTAGTCAGAGGCCGATAAAATTTTGAGAAGTCCTTAATGAACCTCCTATAAAAGCCGGCATGACCAAGGAAACTTCTTATACCTTTGATGTCCTTGGGACACGACATCTTTTCAATAGCATCAACTTTAGCTTTATCAACTTCAATGCCTCTTTCAGAAATTTTGTGCCCCAAGACAATACCTTCATTAACCATAAAGTGGCATTTCTCCCAATTCTAGACAAGGTTAGTTTCTTCACATCTCTGCAAAACTCGATCAAGGTTGCTTAAGCAATCATCAAAAGAGGATCCATAAACGGAGAAATCATCCATGAATACCTCACATATCTTTTCACAAAAATCAGAAAATATAGCCATCATGCATATTCGAAAGGTAGCAGGTGCATTACATAAACCAAAAGGCATACGTCTATAAGCAAAAGTACCGAAAGGGCAAGTAAAAGTGGTCTGAGATTGATCATCAGCTGATACAGGTATTTGAGAGAAACCAGAATAACCATCTAGAAAGCAAAAATGTGTATGTTTGGATAATTTTTCTAGCATTTTATCAATAAAAGGTAAGGGGTAATGATCTTTTTTAGTAGCCTTATTTAATTTGCAGAAATCAATTACCATCCTATACCCTATAATAATTCTTTGTGTAATCAATTCATCTTTATCATTAGGAACGACAGTAATACCTCCCTTCTTAGGAACACAATGGACAGGACTTACCCACTGACTATCAGCAACATGATAAATTATACCTGCCTCAACGAGCTTTAGTATTTCTTTTCTTACCACTTCTTTCATCTTAGGATTCAACCGTCGTTGGTGATCAATAACTGGTTTGGCATATTTTTCCAAATTTATTTTGTGTTGACATAGAGTGGGACTAATGCCCTTAAGATCATCAAGAGTATATCCAATAGCAGCACGGTGCTTCTTCAGAGTTTTCAATAATTTTTCTTCCTCCTTCTCTGAAAGGTTAGCACTAATAATAACATGATATATCTTCTTTTCATCAAGATAAGCATATTTAAGAGTATCAGGCAATGGTTTAAGCTCGAACACGGGATCACCCTTGGGTGGAGGAGGACCCCCTAAGATTTCAACAGGCAAGTTGTGTTTCAGAATAGGTCCTTGTTTAAAGAACACTTCATCTATTTCCCTTCTTTCATTCATATACATATCATTTTCATGGTCTAGCAAATATTGTTCTAAAGGATCACTAGGAGGTACGGCAATAGAAGAAAGACCAATAATTTCACCTTTACTAGGCAATTCTTCTTCACGGTGTTGTCTACGAAATTTAGAAAAGTTGAATACATGAGACATATCACCTAAACCAATAGTAATAACATCCTTTTTGCAGTCTATCCTAGCATTAACAGTGTTTAAGAAGGGTCTATCAAATATAATGGGACAAAAGCTATCTTGTGGGGAACCAAGAACAAGAAAATCAACAGGATATTTAGTTTTCCTACACAAGACTTCAACATCTCTAACAATCCCAATCGGCAAAATAGTATCTCTGCTGGCAAGTTTAATTGTGACATCAATATCTTCTAACTCAGCAGGTGCAATATCATGCATAATTTTTTGTATAAGTCAATAGGTATTGCACTAGCACTAGCACCCATATCACTGAAGTCATGATAACAATGATCTCCTATTTTAATAGAAATAACAGGCATGCCTACCACAAGTCTATGTTTATCTTTAGCACAAGGTTTAGCAATTCTAGCAGTTTCATCACAGAAATAAATAACATGCCCATCAATATTATCAGCCAAGAGATCCTTAACAATAGCAATATTAGGTTCAACTTTAACTTGCTTAGGAGGTGTATAGGTTCTAATATTGCTTTTACGAACCACAGTTGAAGCTTTAGCATGATCTTTTATCCTAATAGGAAAAGGTGGTTTCTCAACATAAGCAGTAGGAACAATAGGATCATTATAAGTGATAGTCTTTTCTTCAACTTTAATAGGTGCAACTACTTTTACTTCTATGGGAGGACGATATTTAAACCACTTCTCCTTAGGGAGATCAACACGAGTAGCAAAAGATTCACAGAAAGAAGCTACTATCTTAGAGTCAAGTCCATTTTTAGTGCTAAATTTACGGAAAACATTGGTGTCCATAAAAGATTTAACACAATCAAACTTAGGTGTCATACCTGACTCCTTACCTTCGTCGAGATCCCAATCTTATGAGTTGCGTTTAATTCTTTCCAGTAAATCCCATTTGAATTCAATAGTCTTCATCATAAAAGAGCCAGCACAAGAAGTATCGAGCATGGTGCGGTTGTGATCAGAAAGCCGAGCATAAAATTTTGAATAATCATTTCTCTTGAGATCTCATGATTGGGACATGAATATAACATTGACTTAAGCCTCCCCCTAGCTTGAGCGATGCTTTCTTCTTCGCGAGGCCAAAATATATATATAAAATTACGATCACGATGAACAAGATGCATAGGATAAAACTTCTGATGAAATTCCAATTTCAATCGCTTGTAGTTCCATGATCCCATATCATCACATAGCCTATACCATGTCAATGAATATCCCTCCAAAGATAAAGGGAAGACCTTCTTCTTGATAACATCATCGGTCATACCTGCAAGCTTAAATAGTCCACAAACTTCATCCACATATATTAGGTGCTCATCAGGATGTAATGTTCCATCTCCTGCAAAAGGATTAGCTAGTAGTTTTTCTATCATACCCGAAGGAATTTCAAAGCATACATTTTCATTTTCAGTAGATTCAGTAGGTTGAGGAGCAACTCTTTGCTCTACTGGTCAGGGTGAAGATACCCCGAACAAGCCCCTCAGAGGATTACTTTCCATAGTAACAAGTGACAGTAAATTTCAGCACACTATATAAATTTCTCCTTACCAAATTCCACCTACCAAAGGTGCTTCACTCCCCGGCAACGATGCCAGAAAAGAGTCTTGATGACCCACAAGTATAGGGGATCTATCGTAGTCCTTTCGATAAGTAAGAGTGTCGAACCCAACGAGGTGCAGAAGGAAATGATAAGCGGTTTTCAGAAAGGTATTCTCTGCAAGCACTGAAATTATAGGTAACATATATTTTTGTGATAAGATAATTTGTAACGAGCAACAAGTAACAAAAGTAAATGAAGTGCAGCAAGGTGTCCCAATTCATTTTGTAGCAAAGTACAAGCCTGGACAAATTCTTATATAGAGAAAAGCGCTCCCGAGGACACATGGGAATTATCGTCAAGCTAGGTTTCATCACGATCATATGATTCGCGTTCGGTACTTTGATAATATGATATGTGTGTGGACCGTTGCTTGGGTGCTGTCCTTACTTGGACAAGCATCCCACTTATGATTAACCTCTATTCCAAGCATCTGCAACTACAACAAAAGTATTAAGGTAAACCTAACCATAGCATGAAACATGTGGATCCAAATCAGCCCCTTACGAAGCAATGCATAAACTAGGGTTTAAGCTTCTGTCACTCTAGCAACCCACCATCTACTTATTAATTCCCAATGCCTTCCTCTAGGCCGAACTAATGGTGAACTGTCATGTAGTCGACGTTCACATAACACCACTAGAGGAGAGACAACATGCATCTCATCAAAATATCGAACGAATACCAAATTCACATGATTACTAATAGCAAGACTTCTCCCATGTCCTCAGGAACAAACATAACTACTCTCAAAACATATTCATCTTCATAATCAGAGGAGTATTAATATGCATATAGGATGTGAACATATGATCTTCCACCAAATAAACCAACTAGCATCAACTACAAGGAGTAATCAACACTATTAGCAACCCACAGGTACCAATCCCAGACTTGGAGACAAGAATTGGATACAAGAGATGAACTAGGGTTTGAGAGAAGATGGTGCTGGTGAAGATGTTGATGGAGATTGACCCCCTCCCGATGAGAGGATCGTTGGTGATGACGATGGTGATGATTTCCCCCTCCCAGAGGGAAGTTTCCCCGGCAGAACAACTCCGCCGGAGCCCTAGATTGGTTCCGCCAAGGTTCCGCCTCGTGGCGGCGGAGTCTCGTCCCGAAAGCTTGCTTATTATTTTTTTTCTCATCGAAAGATTCCATATAGCAGAAGATGGGCATCGGAGGGCCACCAGGGGCCCACGAGGCAGGGGGCGCGCCCAGGGGGTAGGGCGCGCCCCACCCCCATGGCCAGGGTGTGGCCCCCTCTGGAACTTCTTGCGCTCAGTATTTTTTATATGTTCTGAAAATGACTTCCGTGAAGTTTCAGGACTTTTGGAGCTGTGCAGAATAGGTCTCTAATATTTGCTCCTTTTCCAGCCCAGAATCCCAGCTGCCGGCATTCTCCCTCTTTATGTAGACCTTGTGAAATAAGAGAGAATAGGCATAAGTATTGAGACATAATGTGCAATAACAACCCATAATGCAATAAATATCGATATAAAAGCATGATGCAAAATGGACGTATCACACATTTATTTTGCTTTCCTGACACATAGTTTAGCTTTAGTTTCTGGACCTTAGTGATTTTTTCACTAGTTCATATTATGTTTTGGCTATTGAATCTTAATGAGTTTTAGAAACCTATCAATATGTATTTAAAATTAGTCTTATTTCAAAATCCTTGTTACAAGCAACACAAATTTGAAAACAAAATTAAATTGGACTTTTATTCAAAATATATAGGAGATTCAACATTTAAAGTCAAAAGAAAATGTATGGAAGGTGGGATGGGTGGAGTCGCGGAAAGCTGCGCGCATGGACCCCACATAAAGTAGTTAAGGGCTAAAGCACATGCAAAAAGAAAATCAGTTTTTCTACGGGTAAAGTAAAATAAATCAGTTTTGGATCATGAGGCAATCGAGCGGCCGCAAACCTGCATGCCCTCGTCCCTACGTGCTACGAAGCCTCGTCCACAAAATATATTGTAGCCATGGACAAATGGGTAATACTTGGGGTTGTTGTCATACAATTTCTTTGTTTGGGGTTTTGCTATAGTCGTCTTCCAAAAACCTGCCCGGCTTAGGAGTACTTTTGTCCTTTTGCTTGAGATGCCTTTAGTTCCTTTCTATTTTTGTTATGTGGTGGTTGTTGTGTGAGGCAATGAATATTGTAAAACAATGGTTTACTTAATGAAATCGGGGCAAAACCTTTCATTAAATGGTTCCCACCGAACCTAAGCCAAACCCTTGACCGGATGTTGTGGCAGTTAATGCGGGGGCAAGTACCTTCAGGGATGGAGGTGCTCAAGCGGAATGGTCTCGGAGATGGCCTTTGTCCATTATGCATACTGGAGGAAGACTCTAATCACATTTTTCCTTCTGCCTTGCAGCTCAATTCCTTTGGAGTTTCTTTTGGATGATGGGCGGTAGGTGGTACCCCTCTAACTTCCCGGACCTCTTCGAGGAATTGCAAACTTTCATGGCTGGCACTCGTAAGACGTTGTGGGTGGGTGTAGACTCTTTGGACGATTCGTAATAAGCTTGTAATTGAGCATATCATCTCCAGACGCTCCTTTGATGCTATATATAAAATGTATGGTTTCCTGCAGCTATGAGAGCCGCTTAGCAAAGCCGGATCGAGGCGCCATCAATGAGTTATCTGCAGTACTTCGCTCTTTGGCGGTCCACCTACCCCCGCCGCTCTGTCCACCACTGCATCGAGCCTGATTAGAGGAGAGGGGTTGCCTCCTCTCGTTGTGTGCGCGCGCTATGGTACGGGGTTGCCTCCTCTCCCTATGTGTGTGTTGTGGTGTGTTCCTATGTTAGTCTGGCATGTTCTGTCGCTTGTGTCCCAAGGTGCACCTTCTTGTTTTTTTGTTATGTTCGGTGATGGCTTTATCTATAAAGCGGAGTGGAAGTTCTTCTAAAATATTTTAATGAATTATGGCTTGAAGATAATAACATTATTCTCAAAAGAAGAATAAATTACAAAAGTGCCAAATGGAGACCAAGCTCCATGAAGGTCTTAATTTGAAAACGTCAAAATCAAACTTTTTTACTTTCAGAAAACTATGAAAAAATACACATATACCTAGAGACAAAATGTACATGTGTTTACATTTTTGGTCGAAATACGTTGAAATGAGAGCTACACACAAAAAAACAAATCAGGGGCTTTTTAGCATATATATTGTTCATTTTCAAAGTTCAAGATTTTGTTTTTTTGTGCAGCTCGCAATTCAAGGTATTTCATCCTAAAATTTTGCACACATACACATTACATCCATGTATAGATGTGTATTTTTTCAGAATTTTTCAAAACTAAAAGGTTTGATTTTTGAAATTTTCAAAATTAAGGCCTGAATATAGCTCGGTCTCCAAAATGCCGTACTCAATAAAACAACACTTTTACTATATGTAAGTGGCCTGAATTTTTCTTTTGGGTAAGTAACTTAATTTTTCTTTGTGTCTAGTCTGCCCTTTTTCTATTTGTACAAATCGGCTGGCCAAAATTTATGTTCTGTCAATTTTTTCCTGCCTCTAGTCTGCCCCATACTTTTGGGCCTTGAGCAGCCCGTGTCTAAAAAGCTAATCGATCCAATTCATTGATTCTATGTGTGTGTGTGTGTGTTGCGTTTGTGTTGTGTGTCCTTGATCACCCATGTTTGTGCCTATGTGTTTGCTTGCGTGTGTTGGTGCGCAGGTGTGTGTGTATGTGAGGGAGACGTCGAAGGTGGCCCTATTATATAAGTAAGACACAACCCATTTTTGAGTTGTCGAGAGAAGATTTAATCTTCAACACTCAGTTTTCATAATTTTACTTTCTTAATGAGAAAACTGTCCAAACAAATTTTGTTTCTGTTATGTCCTTTTTCTCCTTTTTTATGTGCTTGCGAAGTTATTTCTTTGTGTAAGTGTTGTATATGTTTTTTTGTGTGTTTATGTGTGTGCACGTGTGTGTAATTCAACTTCAATGTGTCGACAGATGATTATTCCCCGACGTTGTTATTTTTTCATTCTATTACTACTGGACAACCGCCTAATTTGTTTTTAGGTTTGGTCATCATTTATCTTTTTTTCTCACGTGTGTTTTCTTCTATTTGGTTTTATTTTTGGAGTCAATTTTCTTTTCTTTTATGTGATATGTGGATGTTGGGTGTGCATAAGTGCACACACAAGCAATATATAATATATGTGTAAACTATACTAAAGTGTGAAATGTATTGTTGCTTATTTTAAGAAAGTGCAATTTCTATGCAAATTGTGTGCATGTTTTCATCATGTTTTGTTCATTTTTTTCATTTCCTTTCTTATGTAAGGGTAATACCATTCCACTAATTTATTCTTTCTCAAAAAGGTTCATTCTATATTGCTTTGGTTTTTATTTAAGTCTTAGTATAGGGGAAGAAGAAGGCAGATGGGCCTTTGGATCTTGATTGGATTGTTTAGCTAAAGGTGAAAAATGTTTAGGTGCTTGTTTAATAGTTTGCCATTTTTTTGGTTGAAACACCAAATGTAAAACACGGACGTCTAGATGCGTGTTGTCGTCTGATGTAATATGAATGCCACTAATTCGTTCTACCTAAGAAAACTTCATTATTTTGATTTTGATTTTGCTTTTTATTTTTTTCTTTGTTTAAGGGTAATACCAAATACACTAATCCGTTCATTCTTAGAAACCCGCTTTTGTGAAAATTCCACTCTTATATGCTTATCTGCCATATTACAAAAAAGTGCAATTTTTTGTGTATATTACGTGCAATTTTTTTATTTAATTTCTTTTTTTTCTTAAAGGACAATGTCAATGCCACTAATTCATTCTATATTAGAAAAATTCATTATTTTAATTTTTTTCTTTCCCCTTTAAGGTTTATACAGATTTTACTAATTCATTCCTTCTTGGAAAATGTTCTTTAGAAACAGAATCACTATTATATGTTTATTCTTGCATATTATTGAAAAATGCAATTATTGTGTAAATTGTGTGAGAATTTTTTTAGTATTTGTTTTATTTTTTTTATTTTCTTTGTTCTTAAAGGATAATACCAATGGCACTAATTCTTTCTTCCTTAGAAAATTTCATCATTTTGATTTTATTTTAGTTTTAGTGATTTTATTTTTTTTCCTTAAAGGTAATAGCAATTCTACTACCTTTTGTGAAAATTTCATTATTATATGCTTGTTCTTGCATATGATAAAACAATTGCAATTTCTATGTATATTGTATGCAAACTTTGCCATTATGTTTTTTTTTGTTTTTTCCTTTTCTTTCTTGTTAAAGGGTAATACAAATGCCACTAATTCATTTGACCTTAGAAAACTTCATTATTTTCATTTTGTTTTAGATTTTTTTTCTTTTCTTTCTTCTTTATATGCTTATTCTTCCACATTATGAAATAACATCATTTTTGTGCAAATTTTGTCACTATTTGTTTTACTTTTTCACTTTCTTTGTTCTTTAAGAGTAATATCAATTCTAATAATTCACTCTTCCTTGGAAACTTAATTTGTTTGGTTTTCTTTATCTTTATTTGTGCTCACTTATTCATTAAGGTGACACCAGCACAAGTAAGATTTTATTATTATGCAAGCATGTGGTGTGTATCAATATAATGTGAGTCGCTACTGTGGACAATTTTTCTTTGGGCGTGGGCTGCACTGCAGTTTACCGTAGCAATTTTAGACCAGACTATCGTGGACTTTTTTAGCTCGGCTTGTTTCTTCTTCTATTTTGGCCTTCAACTCAAAATCGATTGATTTTTTATTTATTTAGCTCGGCTTGTTTCTACTTAGTCAATGAGTAAACCACTAGTTGAATATGGCTGAAAAGGTGACTGGCACAATTAGAATTTCAGGCGATAATAAATCTAATGCATTACTAGATATACTAGATATATTATAATTATGCATTGTCTTTTAGAAGACGGCTAAAAAAGTTACTGCCCAAATTAGAACATGGCTAAAAAAGTGACTGACACGATAGTTAAGCACTTGTCGAACACTTTTTTAGTACAATGCAGACGCAGACGCTTATACATATATGTATACACTTGCCCCTGTGAACGCATGCATGCACACACACCCTACCCCTATAAGCACCTCCAAGAGACTCAGCCGGCACATTATCTTGAGATTGACGAAGTCGCCGCAGACGCCTTCGTAGTCGATGGGAAAGTCTCCTCCCGCTAACGGACATGTCTGGAAGCCTGAAACAAATCCAGAAAAATGCGAGTACCAAAGTAAAGTCTAGGACTTGAACACTTTTTTAGTCAGTCCCTTTTGTTCTCGGGTTTATCTGGTTAAGTTGTCCCAACCCAAAAATTGGCGTGGGTCTCTGTTCCATTTTGTGCAAAGGTGGACTCGCCGAAGGGGCGACCGAGATGGGTCAGCCCACGCGCACGACAGGCCATATGCTCTTTTTTCTGGGGTGTTTCTGTTTTCCTTTTTGCTTTATTTTTATACTTTAAAATATTATAAATATATATTAAAAAACACTCTACAAAAACATTTGAAAAAATGTCGAACAAGTATTTGAAAAACGTTGAACAAGTATTTGAAAAATGTTAGTCAAGCATTCGGAAAAATATTGAATGTAAATAGAAAAAATGTTGATCATGTATTAAAAAAATGATGAATTTTTTTATCATCTATATAAAAATGTTAATCAAGCATTTTTAGAAAACATGTGGAACAAGTATTTAAAATTGATAATCAAGCATTTGGGAAATGTTAAACGTGTATAGAAAAAATGTTTACCATATATTAAAAAATGATGAAATAATTTGACAATGTATATAAAAGTGTTAACTAAGCATTTGAAAAATGTTGAACAAGTATTTGAAAAATGTTAATCAAGTATTTGGAAAGTGCAAAATGTGTATAGAAAAAACGTTGACCATGTAGATGAATTTTGTTGATCATGTACATAAAAATGTTAATAAAGAATTTTAAAATATGTTGAAAAAGTGTTTGATAATGTTAATTAAGCATTTCGAAAATGTTAAATGTGTATAGAAAAAATGTTGACCATGTATTCATAAAAATGTTAATATTGTTATTTGAAAGCTGTTAATCAAGCATTTAAGATAATGTTGAAAATGTATGGAAAAATGCTGACCATGCATCAATAAATGTTAATATTGTACTTAAAAATGTTAATCAAGCATTTAAAAAATGTTTAAAAATGTGCATAGAAAAAATATTGACCTTGTATTACAAAAATGATTAATTTGTATTGGAAAAACGTTAGACAAGTATTATTGTTGACATGTACAAAAAATGTAGAATAATAACCAAGAGAACAAAGAAAACCGAAAAAGAAAGAAAAAAGGGAAGAAAAAAAAAGAAAAAATGGAAAAAAATATAGAAAAGAAAAGAAAAGAAACAAAATAAAATAAAATGAAAAAAAGAAGAAGAAAATTTTGACTGTGTGTCAAGTAGTCTGCACTCCTCAGTAACAATGATCGGAGAAAGAATGATAAAAAAGAAAAATAAGCGGGGAAATAAAAAAAAACTTGGGTCTTCTACCTCATGTAGTCCGCGCCTCCTCTATATCCACGAACATGGTAGCTCGTTGTGCTACCGAAGCGACCAAGGATCGAATTCCCGCACACGGCCCCATTTTTCTTCCTATTTTCTCTATTCTTTTTATGTGTTAATAGGCCTACTCGATTTCTCCAGACGCTTCAGCGAGAGAACCATCTGTCTTGTTTAATGCGAGACATAGCGCTCACGTTGTGCAAAGGGCTGGCTTTGGCTTGTTGAGAAAATCGACCGAAACTAATGTGTGGTCAGTCATCTATGCTCCGCATGCTTGATATGCGTCCATTGGATCAAAAAACAAGGGAGTGTCTATTTGACGTTTGACTGAAATTCAATTGGACATCAGTCAAGTTTTTCAACCAATAATAGAACGACACTTGTATGTATTTGTGTGTCCCTTTTTTAGTGTATCTTCGCTGTATGTACGTCAACGCTAAAAGGTCAATCCTAATTGGGTTGGAACTGGACCATCAACGTACCCTTTGATCCACAGCATACTGATCCATCACCGTACCCTCTGTAGGTCTGGCATAAATGTACGGTCCACTTACATCCATTTGGGAAAAAATTACAGTGATAGTTAGACTGTCATTTTTTTTGCCGTAGATTGTCAACTGGTAACTTGCAGTCTACTTATAGTGATATCTTAAGAGTTAAAAGTCTAAATACACAAAACTTAGTCAAATTAGCACTAGAAGTTCTAAAATTACAGTATATTTATGCATAACTTACACTCATACCGTGTGATTATTACAGTGATATTATGACCGGAACTTGTCGAGTCTCAAAGACACCCGTTTGCAGCCCCGAGTCATGAGTTGGTATGTATGTACGTGGGTTGGGCTGGACCCATTTGCATTCATGACAAGCAGGTGAAAAACCTTGAAATTACAGTAAGGAAACCTTGCAAGTATAGTACCTCGTGTCATCTACGGATTATAGAGACACAGCTGAACCAACATACAGATTGCCTATTATACAGATGACTACACACAACCAACATACACACTGCCCTATCCATAGTGTGAAAAAAGCAGTTCAACATCTCTCTGATGCAAAAAAGACTTCTTCTGCATCATTATTAATTTGCAGTCTGAAAAGAAAAAGATCAAACAAGAAATTGGAATCGATTCTGAATTTCCATCATTGCTAATCTGCAAGTGAAATGCAGAATGCTCATTAAAAGCTGGATCAAGGAAAGCAAAGGCTCTTCCGTTCAAACAAACCAAGAAAGAAAACCAATGCTTTCGAATGGTCACAGGGAAGCACAACTGCAACAAGATAATATGAAGAAAAATGTATATATAAGAAATGAGAAATAAAAAAGAAATGGCAAAGATAAACACCAAACAAAAAGGCAGAAATTAAAGTACTTACATGGAGGAAATGAGAAATAAAAAAGAAAGGGCAAAGACAAACACCAACAAAGAACCACGGGGTTAGAAATCCTTCAATTCCAATTGGGGCAAAGACAAACACCAAAACCGCAACTACTAAGTGGGGGAGAACCATGGAAGATCATACAAGAGACGATCCACAGGTCGGAAATCCTTCAATTCCAACGTCTTTGCTCATGCATAGTGATTTTTTTGAGATCTAGAACTTGTAAACTCACAAGAAAGAAAAGCAGAGAGCACAAATTCTTTCCATTTGACATAGTGTATTGCACATAGCACTAGTTAAAATCAAAGAAACTGATCAGTTTTGTTTCAAAGCACCAGGGCAAAAGAAACTAAAATTTACAGTCGCAAAAAAAATACTGAAATTACTATTATCAATTTGCTGAAATTACTGGACAAGCACCTGTGCAGAAACAAAGTTTTTGATACAAAGGTAGATTCAGTATATATTGACAGCATGAATGGATGCAATACCCAACAAAGACACTGTGCTTTACAGTCTAATTACCACTGTAATTTTACTGAAATTACATTGTAATTGCACTGACTGTAAATACAGTAAATATTCTAGTAAAAATGCACTGTGATTACGAATAGAAATTACACTGTAACAACATTGTAAATTATAGAGAAATTGCACTGTAATTACAGTAACATAGTAGTGGGATTTACAGTGTACTTACCCTGAAAATTACACTATAATTACATTGCGATTACAAGCACACTGTAACAACACTATGATTACAATACGATTACTCTGTAATTTCAGAGGAAATTACACTGTAACTAAAATGAGATTACAATTTTGAAGCTGTTGTAAACTTAGATGCAACAATACCCAAAACATAGGAAAAAAGGTTATAAAACGGATACAAATACTACCCAACAAAGACAAACCACAAAGAAAAAGGTTCTAAAATGCTTGCAGACCCAACATAGGGGAAAGGGAGAAGTGTAATTAACCTGAAAATATACTGAAAATAGCACTATAATAACCTGAAATTACATTCTAATTGCAGTGACTGTAAACTAAAAATCACAGAAGTTACAACAAAAATTGCAATGTGGTTAACTCTGGAAATTACAGTGTCACTACTCTGTGATTTCAGAGGAAATTACACTGAAATTAAAATGAAATTACAGTTATGAAGTTGCTGTAACTTAGATGCAGCTACTACCTAAGAACGCACACCACTGCATCTAACAGCAGAAAACGCCAGTGGAATCAAACGCCCAGGCTAGCAGAAAGAAAATCAACAGCGGAATCAAACGCCCAGGCTAGCAGAAAGAAAATCAACAGGGGAATCGGATCCACCGCTACATCCATGCTCCTACCACTGTAACTGCAAAAAATTCGCCAGGAAAATCCACCTATGCAACTACACATACACGTACATCTACATCAAACACAAGGGGAATCGAACCAAACCACAAGATCTAGAAGAAATTCAATGGGGAAAGGGAGAAGACCAGGATAACCAACTGAAACCACACGGCACTGGAGCGGAAAACAAGCTGAAGAGAAAGAGGAGGAGATCGGGATCACCATGGATGACGAGGAAATCGCCAAGAATCGGCTCCCTTTCTCAGCTTTAACTCTCGCCAAGAAATGCGAAAGGATAGGAATAGAAAAAAGACAAACAGAGAGCCAGGGCCCAAGTGATGTGTTGTAACGTGCTGGCTGGAAACGAAAGCGCACCTGGTTACACACAGAAAAAAAAACGCCCGAAAAAGCCACCTCCCAGCGTGGATCTCAGCACGAGATCAAACGGCCAAAAATTTGAATGAAAACCAATTGTAAATCACTCGACTGTAAATTAGCAAAACCGAAAAACAATGGTAGAACATTGGGAATGGCTACATGTCAGGGCATCTCTAGCCGCGCCCCCAGGAAGGCCTCCCCAGGCGATTTTTTCGCGCCGGCGCCAAAAAAACGGCCCAGTCGCGCCCCCAGGAGCCCGATTTTCGCCGGCCTGGGCCGAAAACAGCGCCGGCGGACCCAGGCCGAACCCGGCGCGCTGGGGGGCGCCCGGGGGCGCCGGGGCGAACTGTTTTGGCGCGAAACAGCCGCGGGCCTGCCGCGTCGGCGACACGACGCCTCGTCTTCCCCCAACGGCCACGGTTCCCGCGGGGAATCAATGCCAAGGCTGCCGCCGGTCAGCCTTGCCATTGATTCCTCACGGGCGGCGTGTCACGGGACGGCGCGCCGATGCCTCCCCTCCCTCGCACGCGTACACACAGGTGCGGCGCGGCTATATAGCCGGTGGCCTGCACTCTCCTGTGCCCACACCAGCCCCGCCCCTCGCCGCCGCCCAACTCCTCCCTCTCGCTACCTCTCCCGAGCGCCGCCGCCCAGCCCCTCCCTCTATCTCTCTACCTCTCCCGAGCCCATCGCCATGGCGGAACGCTTCCCAGGAGACGAGGCGGCGGCCAACGGCTTCGGCCGCCGTTCGCTCCGCGAACAGGAGTCCTGGCTCCTGTTCCAGGCGAACATCCCGGCGCCGCCGGACATGCGCGCTGGGCCGACGGGGTGGAGGCTCAGCGCCGGGGGAGTGCCCATTCCCCCGTTGCCCGACGCCGTGGCGAAGCCGAAGTACTTCGCCGAGGAAGTCGAGGTCGTGCGCGCCTCCCTCCACTACTAGGGGAAAGCCTATACACAGAATCTTACCAGCAGCGCGCTATAAAATCAGGCGCTACTGCTAAGTAGCAGTAGCGCGGGCTGTGGAAACTCGCTGCTGAAACAAGTTTATCAGTAGCGCGCGCACTCCAAGCGGCGCTACTGATAAAATTCCCACGACGCCGCCGCGAGGCCAGTTATAGCAGCAGCGCATTAAAATAGACGGCGCTACTGCTACGTAACGTAGCAGCAGCGCATTCAGGCAATAATCACTACTGCTAAATTAACTACAGATCTCACTAGCCTCATCCACAGATCACACTCACACACACTCACAGTCTCCTCCTCACCCCCCGCGCCGCCGGTCCTCCCCCGTCGTCCCTCCCCCGATCTGCGTCGCTGTCGCCTCATCCTCCTCGTTGGACTCGGTACCGGCCTCCTCCTCCGTCCTCCTTCCACTCGCCGCTGGCCGCCCCCTCCTCGCTCCGCCTTCCTCCTCGATCCGTCCTTCCTCCACTCGCCGCCGGCCGGCCCCTCCTCGCTCCGCCTTCCTCCTCCGTCCTACTATCTTCTCCCTCCTTGAGTCGCCCCTCCTTGTCCCTCCTCCCTGATACATTTTGATTTAGTAGGCTTTCATATGTAACATTTTGATTTAGTTGATTTAGTATGCTAATGGATTTAGTATGCTAGTTGATTTAGTCGATTTAGTTGATATGATTCAGTTGATTTACTAGGCTAGTTGATTTAGTTGATTTAGAACATTTTGATTTAGTTCATTTAGTAGGCTAGTTGATTTAGTAGGCTAGTTGATTTAGAACATTTTGATTTAGTTGATTTAGTAAAATGGCGCCACCACCAGCACCACTATGTCGACTGTGCAAGTCAAGGTGCGCCAACAGCCTTGCAACTGGCAAGCTGTTCGGCATCTACTTCCATCTGAGTTTTCGTCATGCGGCGGTAAGAAATTAGATGAAATGTAACAACTATTTTATTTTTAGTGTTGGCATTACTGCGTTGTGTCATTTTGCTTTTCTTACACAGATCGTCCCATGCAATGTGAGGTTGAAATTCAACAAGCTGACAGGAGACACTGTGACATTTGAGGCTCCTGGGGGGCCGTACACTATGGAGGTCGAGAAAGGACGCAATATGTCGCAGATTGGAGGAGATGGATGGGCCCGTTTCCTCGCTCGCATGCGTCTTACTGGTGGTGAGTTGATCAGATTCTCCTTCAGAGCAGAAAGACCCAAGCTGGTTGTCATTTATATCAACCTGGTGGAAGATGATGAAGATGACGAAGATGATGAAGATAATGAGGACCCACTCAATGAAGATGATGAGAACCCACTTCATGAAGCCATCATAGCTCAAAGAATGAGGCTGAGCGAGGAGGAGGTGTGCAACCTATGGGACATAATTCCGCCACGTGATGACTTTGTCGGGGTGCCATTCGTGACCCGCCTGACAAGTACCATGGTCGATCGGCATGAAATGGTATGTTATACGTACTGCATGTAGTAATTTGATGATATATACATGGTGTATTGTTATACTTACAAATCTAGTCGATGATATACTTTAGTGTAGAGTCTGATCACATGCTTAGGCTATTTATTAATTGATATGTTTTTCTTATTCAAAGATTGCCAAAGAACCTATCTGTGAGTTGTGGTATCGAGCCTGATGAAGAAGGCTCAGTTGGACTACGCCTTACCGCAAGGGGCTCCGTCACCACATGTACTTACCGCATGGGCACAGATGGTCACACACACTTGAACTCGGTTGGGTGGAAGAGATTCCTTGTTGGCAAGAATCTTCGTGCTGGACAGGCCATCCTAATTACTATCAGGAACACCCACCGCCCAGGCTTGAGGATGATGAGTGTCGTCGATATCATCTATAACTACATATGTGTATGTGGCTATATTATCTAGAACTACATATGATGATCGTCGTCGATATCATGTAGAACTACATATGATGATCACCGTCGATATCATCTAGAACTAAATATGATGATTGTCGTCGATGTCACCTTGTACTGCTTGAGGATGCATGTTGAGTATATATGAAATTGTTATCTAGTACTCCCTCGGTTCCAAATTACTCGTCGTGGTTTGAGTTCAAATTTTGAACTCAAACCACGACGAGTAATTTGGAACCGAGGGAGTACTACCTAGTACCTATAATGCTCCGAGTAATTTGGAACCGAGGGAGTACTACCTAGTACCTATAATGCTTTATGAAATTGATATCTAGTAGTACCTAGTATCTGGAAATTGCAGTTTATCGAAGCCGGAATGGGGAAATGGTGAAAGATATAACAATAGCGCTGGACCGGGAAATCGCTACAGCTAAGTAATAGCAGCGCGTTCCTGAAAAGCGCTGCTGCTATAGTCAATAGTGGTAGCGCGGGTACAGGCAGCGCTACTACTAAGAGTTAGCTGTAGCGCCTTATTGGTAGCGCGGGTACCCGCGCTGCTGATAGGCCTAAAACCTGCGCTGCTGCTAGCCTTTTCCCTAGTAGTGCTCACCGACGCCCAACTCTCCCTCCCCCAGTACGCCGCCGACAACCACGCGGCTTGGGCGGCGTATTTCGAGCGCCGCCAGTAGCAGCGCTTGGCGTCCATCAACGGTGCGCCGGTGGTTGGCGGCCGGCAGAACAGCGAGGGGCGCCACCTGTGGTGGGGCGTCCCCGGCCGCACACTCGAGGGCGTGCTGACGTACCTCGAGGGCGGCAACGACACGCCGTTGGCGTACCCGGCGAGGGCGGCCGCCCCGGCGCAGCACCGACGCGTCGGGCCATGGGCGCCAAGGAGGTTCGGGTCCTCCTCCTCTTCTTCCTCCTCCCGATCTTCATCGCACTCCTCCGGCACTCCGGCCCTGCTCGGCGTCAAGGCCAAGCCCGCGGCGGAGACGCCGCTCGGTCGGCGCACTCGCAGCGCCGGCATCGTCATCAACGAGGGCGGCCGGCGCGCCTACTCGTCGGCTCCTCCTCCGCGCTTCGGCAAGCCAAAGACGGAGCCGGGGCTCGCGTCGGTGAAGACGGAGCCGGGGCTCGCGCCGGTGAAGAAGGAGCCGGCCGCGCCGGTGACGACGGAGCTCGACGACGACGACGCGGCCCTGAAATAGGCGCGCAGGGACTCCATAGCGATGGAGAAGGAGCGCCAGCGCGCCGCCCTGCTTCGCTTCGCGGAGCGTCGACGCGGCCGCGACGAAGGCGGAGTCGTCGTCATCTGCGACAGCGACGACGATGCGCCGCCACCAGTCCGCCATGGCGACGCCGGGCAGGGGTCCAGCAGGGGCGCCCGCGTCAAGGAGGAGAAGGCCGAGGACGACGATGGCGGCGACTTCAGCCAGTTTTTCCTTTAGATTAGTTTATGTATATGTGCTATGTAATGAAAATCCGCGAACTTCGCCGAAATGTGCCGAAATTTATCGTGTTTGGCCGAAATTTATCGTGTTTGGCCGAATTTTATCGTGTTTAAGCCGAACTTCGCCGAACTTCTTTTATTTTAAAATGTGCCTGGGGGCGGCCCTGGGGCCGGCGGCTGGGGACCAACTCGCCCCCAGGCCCAATTTTTGCTCCGGCTCACCCCCAGGCGGCGATTTTAGGCGCCCCCTGGGGGGCCAACGGCTGGAGATGCCCTCAGTTGCCTGCTTTTCAAATTTGAGTCAGTCCATCGCTTTTGGCTGTTGGATGTAGATCGAACGGTGGGCAACCCTTCTTCTTCCTCCAGCTTCATCTTCTTCCCCAGGCCGCCTGCCAAACTGCCTGCGATCACCACACGCTGCAGGCGGCGCTTCCGCGC
>NC_041382.1:747902521-747904459 GCF_002162155.2 Triticum dicoccoides | reverse complement strand
GATAGATAACGGGGTAGCTTTCCAGCGAGCCCCTTCCTTCCCTGTGACGAACTCTCAAAATGGTCTGACCTCAAATTTGAAAGTCAGTCGACTGCCGTTTAGCTAATGTGTAGAACATTGCTGACCTAGTGCCATGCGGGGCAATGAAGAGCGTGCGAGCGAGCCATGCATGCATGCGGGAGATCGATGGATGCATGCAAATTCACGTACATGTTATAGGTAGGTGTAGCATTTTTGCAAATTCAAAGTGTTTCCAACCAGGAGATCAGGATGAGCTGAAACATTCAAAGCGCCGCTGAGCCCCAGGCCAAACCAGGGCATTCCAAGAATAGCCGTTGCCCTTGTCCACAAGCTGCAATTACATAAACGAAATCTCGCCGCGGCATTCTCTTCTTCCTCAGGGCCAAGCTCACTACGTTTCCCGTGCGGCGAGGAGCCCCGGCCGGCTCCGGCATCGAAACCAGCAGGTAGTAAGGCTCGCGCACAATGACTAACAAGGCCGCCACCGCCAGCATCATCGCCGCCGTGGGCGTTGTGGCCGTCATCGGCACGATCGCCGCGGTCACCACGTCCAAGAAGGCCAGCGACGATGGTGGCAACATGTCCACCAGCATCAAGCTCTCCCAGCTCTGCTCTTCCACGCTGTACCCGGCCAAGTGCGAGAACAGCCTCACCCCCGTCGTCAACGAGTCTTCCAACCCGGAGGAGGTCCTCCGCGCCGCGCTCCAGGTGGCCATGAACGAGGTCGGCGCCGCCTTCGCCAAATACAGCGACGTCGGCAAGGGCGCCACCGACAAGATCACCTTGAGCGCCATCGGCGAGTGCAAGAAGCTGCTCGACGACGCCATCGTGGACCTCAAAGACATGGCCGGCCTCAGGGCCGACCAGGTCGTCGTCCAGGTCAACGACCTCAGGGTCTGGATCTCCGGCGTCATGACCTATATCTACACCTGCGCCGATGGCTTCGACAAGCCGGAGCTCAAGAAGGCCATGGACAAGCTGCTGACGAACTCCACCGAGCTCAGCAGCAACGCCCTGGCTATCATCACCCGCGTCGGCCAGTTCCTGCATCAAGGGCAGGACGCCAAGAGTGGCTCCACTGTCGGAGGGAGCCGCCGACTTCTCGGGTGGTACATGGGTGACGCGCACGACGTGGAAAGCAGGCGCCAGCTTCTAGCTATCAATGGCAGGCTGGATGAGATCGCAGTCGTGAGAGACGCGAGCCGGCGCCTCCTGTCAGAGACGATGGACGAGATCACTGAGATGTCCCACGACGGAGACCGCCACCTGTCGGAGACGATGGACCAGATCGATGAGATGTCCCACGACGGAGACCGCCACCTGTCGGAGACGATGGACCAGATCGACGAGATGTCCCATGACGGAGACCGCCAACTGTCGGAGACGATGGACCAGATCGATGAGATGTCCCACGACGGAGATCGCCACCTCTCGGAGACGATGGACCAGATCGATGAGATGTCCCACAACGGAGACCGCCACCTCCAAGACGTGAGTACGTCCAACCCCACCGGAAACGTGAGCACGTCCAACCTCACCGGAAAAGCGAACACGTCCCAGGTCATGTCGTTCGGCGATGGCTCGTCGGCCTCGATGTTCTTCGGGGTCTCCAACCTGACTAAGGAGGCCGACTTCGTCCGGCGCCGGCTGCTGAGCATGACGTACGACGGCTCATCTGAGAACGAGGTTAAACAATACGGTGAAGGCAACAAGCGAAGGCTCCTCAACGACCCCTTGTCGGAGGACGAGGTTAAACAATACGGTGAGGGCAACAAGCGAAGGCTCCTCAACAACCCCTCGTCGGAAGACGAGGTTAAACAATACGGTGAGGGCAACAAGCGAAGGCTCCTCAATGATGCCTCGTCGGGGGACGAGGTTAAGCAATACGGTGAAGGCAACAAGCGAAGGCTCCTCAAC
>NC_041382.1:747864467-747902143 GCF_002162155.2 Triticum dicoccoides | reverse complement strand
TCTCAACGATGCCTCGTCGGAGGACGAGGTTAAACAATACGGCGAAAGCAACAAGCGAAGGCTCCTCAACGACGTCTCGTCGGGGGACGAGGTTAAACAATACGGCGAAGGCAACAAGCGAAGGCTCCTCAACGACGCCTCGTCGGGGGATGAGGTTAATCAATACGGCGAAGGCAACAAGCAAAGGCTCCTCAACGACGCCTCGTCGGGGGACGAGGTTAAACAATATGGCGAAGGCAACAAGCGAAGGCTCCTCAACGACGCCTCATCGGATAATGAGGTTAAACAATATGGCGAAGGCAACAGGCGAAAGCTCCTATCCACTCAGATGCAGAGCATTGCCGACATGTCAGCGCAGATGAACCGCCGCCTCCTCGCGACGGAGCTCCCCGAGGACCTCGCCGGCAAGCGTCAGCTCCTGTCCAACAAGCTCGTCATGATCTACGAAGTCGCCAAGGAGGCCAACTGCGAGCTCGAGGCGATCGGCAACGGCAGGATCCCCGAGGAGGAGGAGGATCAGAGGGTGCTGGCGACGGAGGTTGTCGGCACGATCGAAGACCTGCCCAACAACCACCGCCGCAAGCTGCTGTCCGCCGGCGTCTTCCCGGAGTGGGTGTCGTCCCACACCCGGAGGCTCCTCCGGATTCCCGGCGGGCTGCAGAAGCCCAACGCGGTGGTGGCCGCGGACGGGAGCGGCAACTTCAAGACCATCACGGAGGCCCTCAACTCCGTGCCCAAGAAGTCCACCGCACGCTTCGTCATCTACGTCAAGGCCGGCGAGTACAAGGAGTACGTCACGGTCAACAAGGACCTGGCCAACGTCTTCATGTACGGCGACGGGCCCACCAAGACCCGGGTCATCGGCGATAAGAGCAACAAGGGAGGCTTCGCCACCATTGCCACCCGCACCTTCTGTAAGCTTAATTCGTGATCACCGACTAGCTAGCCCTAACGGCAGATGATCTTGGTCATCTTACCACATCGATGAATCCATGGATTGTTTGCAGCGGCGGAGGGGAACGGGTTCATCTGCAAGTCGATGGGATTCGTGAACACGGCGGGGCCGGACGGGCACCAGGCAGTGGCGCTGCACGTGCAGGGCGACATGTCGGTGTTCTTCAACTGCAGGTTCGAGGGGTACCAGGACACCCTGTACGTGCACGCCAACCGGCAGTTCTTCCGCAACTGTGAGGTGCTGGGCACCATCGACTTCATCTTCGGCAACTCGGCGGCGGTGTTCCAGAACTGCCTCATGACGGTGCGGAAGCCCATGGAAAGCCAGGGCAACATGGTGACCGCGCACGGGCGCACTGACCCCAACATGCCCACCGGCATCGTGCTCCAGGGGTGCAAGATCGTGCCAGAGGACGCGCTGTTCCCCGTCAGGCAGACGGTCCCCAGCTACCTCGGACGGCCGTGGAAGGAATACTCGAGGACGGTGGTCATGGAGAGCACCATCGGCGACCTCATCAAGCCCGAGGGGTGGTCGGAGTGGATGGGTGACTTCGGGCTCAAGACGCTCTACTACGCCGAGTACGCCAACACCGGGCCCGGCGCCGGGACAAGCAAGAGGGTGACCTGGCCGGGGTACCGTGTCATCGGACAGGCCGAGGCCACGCAGTTCACCGCCGGCGTGTTCATCGACGGCATGAGCTGGCTCAAGAACACCGGCACGCCTAACGTCATGGGCTTCATCAAATGATCGAGCCAGTTTGCCGGCCATTTGACTCCGGCCGGCCGCGTGCATGCATGCATGCATGCATGCGCTCGTCCGGTGGATGCTTGACGAGACACGTGGAATTTTAGGAAGAAATTAAGGAAGGAGACATTCTTTATTTGTACAGAAGTACAAAAGCAGTTCAAGCAAAAGAATTTCTCTGTGTAATGTAATTGATTAGAACATTCCAACATGGCTTGATGTATGTTTTTTTTGTCCAGACTTATACTGTCTAACGAACTTGAAGGGAAATAGCATTGGATATAAACATGAGCTTATTTGATAGGAGTTACATGTTCTTCTTCTTTTTTGCAAGATATGTTCTTCTTTTCTTTTCACTCGATATTAAACACATGCGGCATTTTGCCTGATATAGATCAAATCATGGAGTGTACACTTTCAAGCAGAAAGATTTTGCCATCTATACATTTTCTTTGGCACATTTTGTACAAGCTTGTTGTAGCAAAAACTTGGAACTATATAGATGACCTAAACATCCAAATCAGGCTAGGGCACACCCTTGCAAGCGAGAGGATAAATGGGGTGCTAGAAGTGAGAGGTGAGGTCGCTAGGATGCCAGATCGAGCGAGCTGTACACAAGCGCTTTGCGTATTGTAAGTTTGGAACTGCGGACGATGAGGGGAGGGGAGTAATTAGGCTATTAATTTATGAAATCCATGTGTAATTAAGGTCGGGTTTTTTTTTGCGGGGGAACGGGGATTGTATTACTTATAAATTGGTGCATCATCCTTTCAAAGCCTGATAACATCGTCTGTACCCCCTCGCAACCAAATTGCTGTATGAGGTGTACATTGCCAATATGCAGCTAAACAATGGCTAGCTTTATTTTGTGTTCTACTAATGCGCATAATCACAATCTCCCTTTCATTTTGTATTAACTCCTTGATCTCCTTGATAGCGCGGTCATTAACTTTGATCGGCCTGGCGTCTTTGATTGTACCATCATTACCGCTTCTACACAGTCCATCTCAAGCTGGATAGGGCAGTTCGTCCGCTGCAGAGCGAAGGCAAGACCCTCTTTGCATGCTTGCAATTCAGTTTCTAGTGTGTTATCACATGTAAAGAGCTGCCTGCATGCTGTAAATATGATCTCCTCATTGGAGTCTCGGAGAACCACACCACAACCAGCAGAGCCGTCGGAGGCGAGGTAACTTCCGTCCGTGTTAAGCTTTCCCCAGCCCTCAGGCGGACGCACCCAGCGCAACACTTCTCCCTTACTTGCACTTTCCTGTCCCTGGAGCTTTGGGTCAGCTCGTCCACTGTGCACCATGAGAGCCATCTTGGCTTTGACCTGATCATCCTGTGGGAACTGCTGGATGCACAGCAACGAATTTATATAACTAGTAAGAAACCGACGGGAAGCTTCAGTAGGAGGAGGCGCCTTACCATGAGTAATCTAATTTCGAACATGCCATATGCGCCAAAGAACCATCAGCAGCACCATGCGGGAGACTTCTGGCAGCTTGTCCAGTACGCCGAACAGCCATTCAGGCCTCGTATTACGCACCGTCTTGACGTATGGGATAGGCCAATCAGTTGCCATGGCTCGCCATAGTTCCTTCCCACGTGGACATCTGCACATAGCATGTTATCCATCCTCGCGTTCCATACCACACAAAGGGCACAGATCATTAGGTTCCAAAGTTCAAGAGAGAATTTGTTCGCCCAAGTGGCGAGAGAATTTGTGACCAGACGCCAAGCAAACACACGTACCTTAGGGGAGCAGGGCACCCCCATATAGTCTTCCAGATGGTGCGACGACCATCCGATGCCCTGCTTGAGGCGCTTGCCGATGGACGCTCGCGCTCGCCCATGGCAAAGCGATATGCTGACCGGACTGAGAAGACACCAGACTTCTCCGGGGCCCAGGAAATGACATCGTCAGGGACGCGTGGGGACGTCATGATGCGCGTGATGGCGTCGACATCGACCGGCAGGAAGTGTTGTTGAAGGAGGTCCAGCTGCCATGCTCCATTCGCATCCATCAGGTCCGCAACGCGATGTAACCGGCAAGTCCCTTGGGGGCGTAATGAGCTGACCCGATGGTTCCCGGGGCAACCACCGATCCCTCCAAATGCGGATTTGCGTACCGCTGCCCACCCACCAGATCAACCCCTTTTTCAGGAGCTCTAATCCATACTGGATTGCTTGCCATGTTACCGAATTGTTTCCTGAGAAGACTGTCCTCCAGTCGCCCCTCCGGATAATATTGAGCTTTTAATACCTATGCACAAAGACTCTCAGGTTTAGTCAAAAGTCGCCAAGCTTGTCGCGCTAGCAAAGCTTGGTGGAACACCTTGAAGTCGTGGAATCCCAAACACACCACTAAGTTTATGCTTCTGGATTTTTGGCCACGCCTGCCAGTGAGTTTTACGCTTTCCTTTAGATGATCCCCACCAAAAGTTATGGACCATCCTATTAAGATCATCACATACGGACATAGGCAGCTTAAACACCCCCATCATATAGGTGGGAATGGCATGCGCAACTGCTTTTATCATTGTTTCCTTTCCTGCCAGAGATAAGGTATCACCAACGCAATAATTCTTCTGGTTAACCGAGCTTGCAAGTTCTTGCATTTGCCTTTTGACATCCTCCCTTTTGGTGTCGGCAGACCCAAATATTTCTCTTCAAAAGTGGATAGTTGAACATGCAATGTTGCATGCACCTCTTCCTGAACTATTTCTGGACATACTTTGCCAAACATTAGACTGCATTTGGCAGAATTAATAAGCTGGCCCGTGGCTCCTTCATATTCCATGATAATGGAGCGAACTTCGTCCGCTTGCTGTGTTTCCGCCTTAAAGAAAAGCAATGTATCACCGGCAAACAAGAGATGAGAAATACCAGGAGCCCGCCAACATACCTTCAGGGATGTAAATTTTTCTTTCTCTTCTCCATCCTTCAACAAGGCAGAAAGTCCATCGGCAATAAACATGAACAAGAACGGGGAGAGAGGGTCACCTTGCCGTAGCCCATGCAACGGTGCGAATGAATCCAAGAGGGTGCCATTAAATTTGACAGTGTATCTAACCGAGGTGGCAGTCATAATCCAGTTCATCCATCGGTCAGTGAAACCCAACTTATGCATCGTCCGCTTCAAGAAAACCCAATCAACTCGATCATATGCCTTTGAGAGGTCCAGCTTATAGGCACAAAAACTCTTAGTTGGATCCTTCTCCTGCTGGATACGATGTATGCACTCAAATGCAATCAGTACATTATCTGTTATCATTCTTCCCGGTACAAAGGCACTTTGTTATGGTGATATAGTGTCATCAAGGATTGGCCTCAACCTATTAACCCCGCACTTATACACCACCTTATATACAACGTTGCATAGGCTTATAGGTCTAAAATCAGTAAGTTTTACCGGGTTGTCAACTTTTGGGACAAGCAAAATAGCAGTATTGTTCACCCCTTCTGGCATCACCCCCGACCGGAAAAACTCTCTTGCACCAGCAATAACTTGGTCTTTCATTATGGCCCAGTTCCTCTGGAACATACGCGCCGGAAAACCATCCGGTCCATGTGCTTTGAGAGGGCTTATCTGGAAGAGCGCATCAGCAATCTCCTTACTAGAAAAATCTGCACATAGGCTATCATTCATGTTATCAGTAACGCGAGCTTTGATAAGATCAATAACATGATCTACACTAAGCTTCAGATCAGTTGTAAACAAACTTGTGAAGTAATCCGTCACCATGCCCGCCATAGTGGCGCCGTCCTGCTGCATCACACCACTATCATCCAAAAAGTGATTTAATTCTGTTTTTACGCGCACGCCAAACTGCCTTACGGTGGAAGAATTTTGTGTTTCGGTCGCCCTCCAGCAGCCAGTCAATCTAAGAATGCTGCATCCATATCATCTCTTTCCTGTAAAGAAGCTCATTCATGCGGTCAGTAGCTTCTCTAATGGTCCTCTGATCAGCATTCATAGCCATTAGTTCCTCGAGACGAGTACGTGATTTATTTATTTCCTTGACCACATTACTGAATTGCTTTTTACTCCGCCCATGAAGCGCTTGCATGAGATCACCCAAGGCCACAGCCACGTCACCAAGGTTGCCAATGACACCAGCTGAAGTCCAGGCTTGCATGATTACCTCAGGCAGCGTCGGGTCGCGCTCCCAAGCCACTTCATAGTGGTGACATCTCCTACCGGTACTCTCTCTTGGTGGCTTGGACAAGTACCTCAAGAGGATCGGAGCATGGTCTGACGAGGGAGCAACAAGGTGCTTAACACCCGCCTCTAGAAACATGTCACCGCACGATCAAGCTTGAAGGAAATATGCCCTAGAGGCAATAATAAAGTTATTATTTATTTCCTTATATCATGATAAATGTTTATTATTCATGCTAGAATTGTATTAACCGGAAACTTAGTACATGTGTGAATACATAGACAAACAGAGTGTCACTAGTATGCCTCTACTTGACTAGCTCGTTGAATCAAAGATGGTTAAGTTTCCTAGCCATAGACATGAGTTGTCATTTGATTAACGATGTGCATAGATGGTTAAGTTTCCTAGCTCGTTGACTTGACCCATTCTGTTAGCTTAGAACGATGATCGTTTAGTTTGTTATTATTGCTTTCTTCATGACTTATACATGTTCCTAAGACTATGAGATCATGCAACTCCCGAATACCGAAGGAACACTTTGTGTGCTACCAAACGTCACAACATAACTGGGTGATTATAAAGGTGCACTACAGGTGTCTCCGATGGTACTTGTTGAGTTGGCATAGATAGAGATTAGGATTTGTCACTTCGATTGTCGGAGAGGTATCTCTGGGCCCTCTCGGCAATGCACATCACTATAAGCCTTGCAAGCAATGTGACTAATGAGTTAGTTGTGGGGTGATGCATTACGGAACGAGTAAAGAGACCTGCCGGTAACGAGATTGAACTAGGTATTGATATTCCACGATCGAATCTCGGGCAAGTAACATACCTATGACAAAGGGAACAACATATACCGTTATGCGGTTTGACCAATAAAGATCTTCGTAGAATATGTAGGAGCCAATATGAGCATCCAGGTTCTGCTATTGGTTATTGAACAGAGATGAGTCTCAGTTATGTCTACATAGTTCTTGAACCCGTAGGGTCCGCACGCTTAACTTTCGGTGACGATCGATATTACGAGTTTATGTGTTTTGATGTACTGAAGGTTGTTTGGAGTCCCGGATGAGATCAGGGACATGACGAGGAGTCTCGAAATGTTCGAGACGTAAAGATCGATATATTGGAAGGCTATATTCGGACATCGGAAAGGTTCGGAGTGGTTCGGGTATTTATCGGAGTACCGGAGAGTTACGGGAATTCGCCGGGGAGTATATGGGCCTTATTGGGCTTTAGGGGAAAGAGAGAGGGGAGGCTGTGCGCCCCCAAGGCCTAGTCCGAATTGGGCTAGGGGGAGGGGCGGCGCCCCCTCCTTCCTTCTCTTCTCTTTTCCCTTTCCTTCTCTCCTACTCCTACTACATGCAAGGAGGGAATCCTACTCCCGGTGGGAGTAGGACTCCCCATGGCGCGCCATAGTAGAGGGCCGGCCCTCTCACTCCTCCACTCCTTTATATACGGGGGAAGGGGGCACCCCATGAACACACAAGTTGATCAATTGATCTTTTAGCCGTGTGCGGTTCCCCCCTCCACCATAATCCATCTCGGTCATATTGTAGCGGTGCTTAGGCGAAGCCCTGCGTCGGTAGCATCATCATAACCGTCATCACGCCTTCGTGCTGACGGAACTCTCCCTCGAAGCTCTGCTGGATTGGAGTTCGTGGGACGTCATCGAGCTGAACGTGTGCTGAACTTGGAGGCGCCGTACATTCGGTACTTGGATCGGTCGGATCGTGCAGACATACGACTACATCAACCACGTTCTCATAACGCTTCCGCTTATGGTCTACGAGGGTACGTGGATGACACTCTCCCCTCTCGTTGTTATGCATCACCATGATCTTACGTGTGCATAGAATTTTTTTGAAATTACTGCGTTACCCAACAGTGGTATCAGAGTCATGTTTATGCGTAGATGTTAAATGCACGAGTAGAACACAAAGGAGTTGTGGGTGTGGGTATATACATATTGCTTACCGTCACTAGGTTATTCTTGATTCAACGACATTGTTGGATGAAGCGGCCCAGACCGACATTACGGTACGCTTACGCGAGACTGGTTCTACCGATGTGCCTCGCACACAGATGGCTAGCGAGTGTCTGTTTCTCCAGCTTTAGTTGAATCGGATTCAATGAACAGGGTTCTTTCTGAAGATCAAAAAGCAATCACTATACCGCGTTGTGGTTTTTGATGCGTAGGTATGAACGGTTCTTGCTCAGCCCGTAGCAGCCACGTAAAACTTGCAACAGCAAAGTAGAGGACATCTAACTTGTTTTTGCAGGGCATGTTGTGATGCGATATGGTCAAGACGTGATGAGATATAAATTGTTGTATGAGATGATCATGTTTTGTTAAAGTTATTGGAAACTGGCAGGAGCCTTATGGTTGTCTCTTTATTGCATAAGATGCAAGTGCCTTATAATTGCTTTACTTTATCGCTATGCGATAGCAATAGTTGCAAAAGCAATAGTTGGTGAGACGACCATGTGACGACACATTGATAGAGATCAAGATGATGGAGATCATGGTGTCATGCTGGTAACGATAGAGATCACGATGGTACTTTGAAGATGGAGATCAAAGGCGCAAGATGATCATGGCCATATCATGTCACATATTTTGATTGCATGTGATGTTTATCCTTTATGCATCTTATTTTGCTTAGTTTGGTGGTAGCATTATAAGATGATATCTCACTAAATTTCAAGGTATCAGTGTTCTCCCTGAGTATGCACGGTCGCAAGACAGTTTGTCGTGTCGAGACACCGCGTGGTGATCGGGTGTGATAAGCTCTACGTTCACGTACAACGGGTGCAAGCCAGTTTGGCACACACGGAATACTCGGGTTAAACTTGACGAGCCTAGCATATGCAGATATGGCCTCGGAACACTGGAGACTGAAAGGTCGAGCGTGAATCATATAATAGATATAATTAACATAGTGATGTTCACCATTGAAAACTACTCCATCTCACGTGATGACCAGACATGGTTTAGTTGATTTGGATCACGTGATCATTTAGATGACTAGAGAGATGTCTATCTAAGTGGGAGTTCTTAAGTAATATGATTAATTGAATTTTAATTTATCATGAACTTAGTCCTGATAGTATTTGCATAACTATATTGTAGATCAATAGCTCGCGATGTAGCTCCCCATTTATTTTGATATGTTCCTAGAGAAAAACTAAGTTGAAAGATGTTAGTAGCAATGATGTGGATTGGATCCGTGATCTGAGGATTATCCTCATTGCTGCATAAAAGAATTATGTCCTTGATGCACCGCTAGGTGACAGACCGATTGCAGGAGAAGATGCAGACGTTATGAACGTTTGGCGAGCTCGATATGATGACTACTTGATTGTTTAGTGCACCATGCTTTACGGCTTAGAATCGGGGCTTCAAAGACGTTTTGAACGCCACGGATCATATGAGATGTTCCAAGAGTTGAAATTAGTATTTCAGACTCATGCCCATGTCAAAAGGTATGAGACCTTTGACAAGCACTTTGCCTACAAGATGGAGGAGAATAGCTCAGCTAGTGAGCATGTGCTCAGAATGTCTGAGTTCTACAATCACTTGAATCAAGTGGGAGTTAATCTTCCAGATAAGATAGTGATTGACAAAGTTCTCTAGTCACTATCACCAAGTTACTGGAACTTTGTTATGAACTATAATATGCAAGGGATAACGGAAACGATTCCCAAACTCTTCGTGATGCTGAAATCGACGAAGGTAGAAATCAAGAAAAGCATCAAGTGTTGATGGTTGACAAGACCACTAGTTTCAAGAAAAGGGCAAAGGGAAGAAGGGGAACTTCAAGAAGAACGACAAGCAAGTTGCAACTCAAGTGAAGAAGCCCAAGTCTAGATCTAAGCCTGAGACTAAGTGCTTTTACTACAAAGGGACTGGTCACTGGAAGCAGAACTGCCCCAAGTATTTGGCGGATAAGAAGGATGGCAAAGTGAACAAAGGTATATTAAATATACATGTTATTGATGTGTACTTTACTAGTGTTTATAGCAACCCCTCAGTATTTGATACTAGTTCATTTGCTGAGATTAGTAACTCGAAACGGGAGTTGCAGAATGAACAGAGACTAGTTAAGGGTGAAGTGACGATGTGTGTTGGAAGTGGTTCCAAGATTGATATGATCATCATCGCACACTCCCTATACTTTCGGGATTAGTGTTGAACCTAAATAAATGTTATTTGGTGTTTGCGTTAAGCATGAATATTATTTGATCATGTTTATTGCAATACAGTTATTCATTTAAAGTCAGAGAATAATTGTTGTGATGTTTACATGAATAAAACCTTCAATGGTCATACACCCAAGGTGAATGGTTTATTGAATCTCGATCATGGTGATACACATATTCATAATATTGAAGCCAAAAGATGCAAAGTTAATAATGATAGTGCAAATTATTTGTGGCACTGTCGTTTAGGTCATATTGATGTAAAGCGCATGAAGAAAATCCGTGCTGATGGGCTTTTGGAATCACTTGATTATGAATCAGTTGATGCTTGCGAACCATGCCTCATGGGCAAGATGACTAAGACTCCATTCTCCGGAACAATGGAGCAAGCAACATACTTGTTGGAAATAATACATACTGATGTATGCAGTCCGATGAGTGTTGAGGCTCGCGGCAGGTATCGTTATTTTCTGACCTTCACAGATGATTTGAGTAAGATATGGGTATATCTTCTTGATGGAACATAAATCTAAACATTTGAAAAGTTCAAATAATTTCAGAGTGAAGTGGAAAATCATCGTAACAAGAAAATAAAGTTTCTACGATCTGATCGTGGAGGAGAATGTTTGAGTTACGAGTTTGGTCTTCATTTGAAACAATGCGGAATAGTTTCGCAACTCACGCCACCTGGAACACCACAACGTAGTGGTGTGTCCAAACATCGTAACCGCACTTTACTAGATATTGTGCAATCTATGATGTCTCTTACCGATTTATCACTATCGTTTTGGGTTTATGCATTAGAGACAGTTGCATTCACATTAAATAGGGCACCATCTAAATCCGTCGAGACGATGCCATATGAACTGTGGTTTGGCAAGAAACCAAAGTTGTCGTTTCTTAAAGTTTAGGGTTGCGATGCTTATGTGAAAAGGTTTCATCCTGATAAGCTCAAACCCAAATCGGAGAAATGTGTCTTCATAGGATACCCAAAGGAGATAGTTGGGTACACCTTCTATCACAGATCCGAAGGCAAGACATTCGATGCTAAGAATGGATCCTTTCTAGAAAAGGAGTTTCTCTCGAAAGAAGTGAGTGGGAAAAAAGTAGAACTTGATGAGGTAACTGTACCTACTCCCTTATTGGAAAGTATTCATCACGGAAATCTATTCCTGTGACTCCTACACCAATTAGTAAGGAAGCTAATGATGATGATCATGTAACTTCAGATCAAGTTACTACCGAACCTCGTAGGTCAACCAGAATGAGATCCGCACCAGGGTGGTACGGTAATTTTGTTCTGGATGTCATGTTACTTGACCATGACGAACCTACGAACAATGAGGAAGCGATGATGAGCTCAGATTCCGCGAAATGGCTTGAGGCCATGAAATCTGAGATGGGATCCATGTATGAGAAAAAAGTATGGACTTTGATTGACTTGCCCGATGATCGGTGACTCATTAAGAATAAATGGATCTTCAAGAGGAAGACGGATGCTGATAGTAGTGTTACTATCTACAAAGCTCGAATTGTCGCAAAATGTTTTCGACAAGGTCAAGGTGTTGACTACGATGAGATTTTCTCACTCGTATTGATGCTTAAAAGTCTGTCCCAATCATGTTAGCAATTGCCGCATTTTATGAAATCTGGCAAATGGATGTGAAAATTGCATTCCTTCATGGATTTCTTAAAAGAAGAGTTGTATATGATGCAACCAGAAGGTTTTGTCGATCCTAAAGATGCTAACAAAGTGAGAAAGCTCCAGTGATCCATCTATGGACTGGTGCAAGCATCTCGGAGTTGAAATATATAAGCACTACAGCATTTCTGATAAGTATATGTGAATGACATATTGTTGATCAGAAATAATGTAGAATTTTCTGGAAAGCATAAATGAGTGTTTGAAAAGAGTTTTTCAAAGAAAGACCTCGATGAAGCTGCTTACACATTGAGCATCAAGATCTATAGAAATAGATCAAGACGCTTGATAAGTTTTTTCAATGAGTACATACCTTGACAAGATTTTGAAGTAGTTCAAAATGGAACAGTCAAAGAAGGAGTTCTTGCATGTGTTGCGAGGTGTGAAGTTAAGTAAAGACTCAAAACCCGACCACAGCAGAAAATAGAAAGAGAATGAAAAGTCATTCCCTATGCCTCAGTCATAGGTTATATAAAGTATGCTATGTTGTTTACCAGTCCTATTGTATACCTTAGCATTATTCTGGCAAGGGAGTACAATAGTGATCTGGGAGTAGATCACTGGACAGCGGTCAAAATTATCCTTAGAGGACTAAGGAAATATTTCTCGGTTATGGAGATAATAAAAGAGTTCGTCATAAAGAGTTATGTCGATGCAAGCTTTTTACATCGATCTAGATGACTCTAAGTCTCGATTTGGATACATATTGAAAGTGGGAGCAATTAGATAGAGTAGCTCCGTGCAGAGCATTGTAGACATAGAAATTTGCGAAATACATACGGATCTGAATGTTGCAGACCCGTAGGCTAAACTTCTCTCACAAGCAAAACATGATGACTCTTTGGGTGTGTTTCGCGAAAAAGAAATGTCCCCCGCGTAGGGGTATTTCCTAATGCGTAACGACAATTAAAAAAATGCGGGCGTACCAGTATACTTTCGTATACAAATAAATAAAAGGGACAAGAACACATAGGGAAATACTGCTTTATTAATTCTCATAAGAATTACAAAGTGAAGTTTCCCACATGATTACATAGGTTGCGCCATGGACAAGTACATCTGACTAATATCCAGCGATTGTAGAGGTTCTGGTTCCCGGAGCCTCGTAAGACGATCCAGTTAATTACATCCGCGGGGCAATCCGCGGAACACCTCCGATTAAGCTGCGCTGATGGTCGTCGTCTTGTAACCTGAAATATTCTCATGATATGTTGAGAAGTAAAAGTGGCAGACATGAATGTTCTAAGGCCTCGTCGGCCCTGATATGAAGCGTCCGGCCTCGTCGGCGCCGGGTTCATAGTGAAGCCTCAAAATTGTGTTTGACCTCGTTGGTCGTGAACAAAGTGAGTCCGGCCTCGTCAGTCACGGAAAGAGGGTAATGCCTCCAAGCCTCGTCGGTCGAGGAGATAGTGCGTCCAACCTCATTAGTCAGGACAAATGATTTCCGGCCTCATCGATCGCGGAAAGGGGTAATGTCTCCAAGCCTCATCAGTCAAGGAGATAGTGCGTTCGGCCTCGTCGGTCACGAAAAAGGGGTAATGTCTCCTAGCCTCGTCGGTCAAGGAGAAAATGCCTAGCCTTGTCGGTCTAGACTAGTGAAAGGTTCCGGCCTCGCCAGTCACCGAAGGACGGAACCGTGTCATGATACTTTGCGACAGACACCTAGCCGTGAGGGCCGTCAATGAAATATCAAGATTTACGTGCTAGGCATGTCATCATATTGAGTAACCACGTTGTTCACAAAATCATGAAAGACATTTAGATCTGGACATTTAATGTCCAGCACGGGCTAAGCTAATTAGCCCGTGACAAATAATATTGCAATATGTCATACTGCCTTCTCATCATACAAAAATGGTGCGTCATTGTGAGTCCACTTGAGCTGAGTCTTTTATATAAATATAAATGGCCGGATCTGTCACGGCACTAAATACTTTCAAGCCCAAACTTTCCACGGTCAGGTTAAATGACTGTTCCAAGTGTAGCGCTATCAACTCTAAAATTCTGCATGGAAAAGATCTGCTCCAAGGGTGATCCGAATCCAAGTTGAACATTCTAGTTCACTCCTCACATATTATGCATGAAAGCGATCAACTATATGAGTGACCTGCCTCTTAAATATTTCTGCGTGGCAACCATGACAGTGATCTGAATCCAAGTCAAGCACCATATTAACTCCTCCATAGATATTTGTCTACGGATACGATTTGCTATATGAGAGCGATCCGAATCCAAAATCAGGCACCTGCAATTTGCCTCCAAATATATTTTATACGGAAAGGATCTGCTATGGGAGCGATCCGAATCCAAGCCATGCACTGGTTGATCTGCCTATCAAATATTTGCTACATGCCACGACTGGATTGGTAAACTAATCTAAAATGATCTGAGGCAACAAATGGATTCGGTGTAAACCGATCTGTTAATCTGAGGCAACCAGCCGTGAGAAAAGAGGATGTCAAGATCTCATCATTTCTTATCATAAGAACACGTGGCCATGTCGACGCGGCCGCCGGTTATGCAGTGTATACTACAGGATTTTGGTGAGTAGCAGGGTAGGGGTAGCATGGCTTCACCATCAGAGACTATGCGAGATGTGCATGTTCAAGGCTCCATCTATGCCAGCAGCCTGGCGGCGAGCAGCCCGTGTGTGCGTCCCCCAGTGCTGGTTGTGCGCCGGCGGCACGGCGGCCTTGCAGCTGACTTCGCATGTGGGCAACTGGCTCTATCCCTACTCTGCTGCTTGTACTAATTTTTATACTGCCTCGACCCGTGTATCCACTTCAACTTTGCATAATCTGCAGCGTCTGCTAATAGCATGCCTCAAAACCTGAGTGCTAATGTTACTATCTGATCTTCTTTCATCTCTTTTCCATCAAGGTAACAACACCTCTTTGGATCAAGGACCAAATATTTAGATCAGTGTAAACCGATCAAATTTTCTGAGCCATCTTGTCCATCCGTACCTATACGTAGGCTGGCTAACCAAACACATGATCGGCGTAAACCAATCTAATATGTCACTGTCATGTTCATCGTTTGCACCTATATTTTGTTTGACACACATACCCACAACCGGTGTAAACCAATCAAAATTGTTGTGGCCATGTTCATCACCTGCACCTGTATTTGGGTTGACAAGGACACCCATGACCGGTGTAAACCGATCTAATCTGCCACCTGCCATCTTCATCGCATGCACATGTATTTGGGGTTAACAAGCAAATCCACGACCGGTGTAATCTGATTAATCTGCCCCGGCTATGTTCATCGCCTACACCTGTATTTGTTTTGACAGACGACAAACCCACGATCGGTGCAATCCGATCTAATCTGCCTTGCTACACCTATACTGTCAGCCAATTCTCTCATTGGTCGGCGATGGCCTCGCCGCCACCTGCGCGTGTGAACGGCCCGGCGGCCACCGGTGAACCTGTGTGTATCAACCTTCCCGTATTGGCTCCCTGCGTACCTTCTCTGGTATGGCCTGAGTCTCTTGCTGGTGGTGGACATAAATATGGAAGAGATTCTTAGCATGATATTGTATGGAGTGGGAAGAAAGTTTTGCAGGGCCTAGCCATCGTGGCTTCTACTTCTCCTCCTGTGAGCGGCCTGGCGGCCGTGCGGCCGTGTGTGCCCCCCGTGCGCGTGGAGTTCTGCCCTTTATATAGGCAAGGAGCTAGGGCTGGATGCTGCGGTGGTGCAGCGCAAGCCGCCGCCAGTTTTCTGTTAGACGAACGGGTCGCTCGCAAGATACGCGGAGGCGATGATAATCCATTCAAACCGTGTGAGTTTAAGGTGCATGCTTATCCAATTGCTACCAACCGGACGTATCTACCTCTCATGTATTTTCCTGGCTGTTAGACGGGCCCAAGCAATACGCGTGCATGTAGCTTCAGAAGATAAGTGACCGAGTTGTTAATGCTCCAAAACACCGTGTCACGGGCTGGCCGGAATATTTAATTAATATATCCATGATTAAGCATGCCAATTAGCATGCAATGCATGCATGCATTCGGTTCTTATTCTTTTGTCCACACTAGAAAAATAGCTAGTGCATCAACAATGGCCATCTTGTGAGCCATAACTAGATACACGTAGGCATGGGAAAGTTTTCCCATATACGTGTACATGCAAAGCACTATCACATTTGTTCTTCCTATGATTCTAAGAAAATAGTTCAGAAAAACATTATAAAAATACTTTCCACGCTCATAGATACTTTGGCGCGACAAAATCTCGTCAAACAGGGTATTAATCACATAGCGATGTGAACAGATTATTGACTCTAGTAAACCCTTTGGGTATTAGTCACATGGAGATGTGAACTAATCACATAAAGATGTGAACTAGATTATTAACTCTAGTGCAAGTGGGAGACTGAAGGAAATATGCCCTAAAGCCAATAATAAAGTTATTATTTATTTCCTTATATCATGATAAATGTTTATTATTCATGCTAGAATTGTATTAACTGGAAACTTAGTACATATGTGAATACATAGACAAACAGAGTGTCACTAGTATGCCTCTACTTGACTAGCTCGTTGAATCAAAGATGGTTAAGTTTCCAAGCCATAGACATGAGTTGTCATTTGATTAATGGGATCACATCATTAGAGAATGATGTGATTGACTTGATCCATTCCGTTAGCTTAGCACGATGATCGTTTAGTTTGTTGCTATTGTTTTCTTCATGACTTATACATGTTTCTATGACTATGAGATCATGCAACTCCCGAATACCGGAGGAACACTTTTTGTGTTACCAAACGTCACAACGTAACTGGGTGATTATAAAGGTGCTCAACAGGTGTCTCCGATGGTACATGTTGAGTTGGCATAAATCGAGATTAGGATTTGTCACTCCGATTGTCGGAGAGGTATCTCTGGCCCCTCTCAGTAATGCACATCACTATAAGCCTTGCAAGCAATGTGACTAATGAGTTAGTTGTGGGATGATGCATTACGGAACGAGTAAAGAGACCTGCCGGTAACGAGATTGAACTAGGTATTGAGATCCCGACGATCGAATCTCGGGCAAGTAACATACCGATGACAAAGGGAACAACGTATACCGTTATGCGGTTTGACCGATAAAGATCTTCATAGAATATGTAGGAGCCAATATGAGCATCCAGGTTCCGCTATTGGTTATTGAACAGAGATGAGTCTCGGTCATGTCTACATAGTTCTCGAACCCATAGGGTCCGCACGCTTAACTTTCGGTGACGATCGGTATTACGAGTTTATGTGCTTTGATGTACCTAAGGTTGTTCGGAGTCTCGGATGAGATCAGGGACATGACGAGGAGTCTCGAAATGTTCAAGACGTAAAGATCGATATATTGGAAGGCTATATTCGGACATCGGAAAGGTTCTGAGTGGTTCGGGTATTTATCGGAGTACCGGAGAGTTACGGGAATTCACTGGGGAGTATATGGGCCTTATTGGGCTTTAGTGGAAAGAGAGAGGGGAGGTTGCGCCCCCCCCCAAGGCCTAGTCCGAATTGGACTAGGGGGAGGGGCGACGCCCCCTCCTTCCTTCTCTTCTCTTTTCCCTTTCCTTCTCTCCTACTACTACATGGAAGGGGTGAATCCTACTCCCGGTGGGAGTGGGACTCCCCAGGGCGCGCCATAGTAGAGGGCCGGCCCTCCCCCTCCTCCAATCCTTTATATATGGGGAAGGGGGCACCCCATGAACACACAAGTTGACCAATTGATGTTTTAGCCGTGTGCGGTGCCCCCTTCATCATAATCCACCTCGGTCATATTGTAGCGGTGCTTAGGCGAAGCCCTGCGTCGGTAGCATCATCATAACCGTCATCACGCCTCGTGCTGATGGAACTCTCCCTCGAAGCTCTGCTGGATCAGAGTTTGTGGGATGTCACCAAGCTGAACGTGTGCTGAACTCGGAGGTGCCGTACGTTTGGTATTTGGATCGGTCGGATCATGAAGACATACGACTACATCAACCGCGTTCTCATAACGCTTCCGCTTACGGTCTACGAGTGTACGTGGACGACACTTCCTCCTCTCGTTGCTATGCATCACCATGATCTTGCATGTGCGTAGGAATTTTTTGAAATTACTGTGTTACCCAACAAAGCCGTACTTTGACGTTCGCTCGGCCAAACCGCCGGTTATCATAAGTATATGGACGACCTAAAAAACCAAGATCATCGAGGCCACATAATTCCAAAACATCACGAAAATCAATCATCTGACCTGCCGATCGGGGTGTCTCATAAAAATGTTTGAAACCCCACATGGCCTTGTTGAAATCTCCAATCACTGCCCATGGCATGTCAACTTGGTGGCGTAGGTCCCGGAGAAGTGACCACATGCGGTGTCGGTCCTCCGTTCGGGGCTCGCCGTAGACGCACGTAAGCCTCCAAGGGGGCTATCCCGCCGCACCACTCACATACGCATTGATATGCCTTTCGTTCATAGATTTTACATTGAGATTCAACAACTCATGCAAATAGGGAGCAATACCTCCACTAAGACCAACACTATCGACTGCTTCAAAGCCACTTAACCCTAGGCGAGATCTATATCTTTTCATTCTTTCCTTTGACTGCCTAGTTTCACAAAGGAAAACAATACTAGGAGAATAACTTTCCATCAAGCTCAAAAGATCACGCAGTTGAGCATTCCCTCCTCCTCGGCAGTTCCAACTCAGAAGATTAAGGTTGCTAGTCTGGTTCCCGGTAGCTCTGCTCGAGGCAATTGTGCCTCTTGCGTCACCGGACTCGCGGCCGCATGGATTTTAGCTCCCCTATCGGCTGGCTTCGGGCGGGTAGCGTCCTCACCAGATGCCCCCTTTTCACCCCCACCAACGTTTAGTATCACTGATGCAGCCTTCGGCCTGTGCAACGGTGGCGGCCATATAGAACTAGGATTCCTGGAGGATCCACCGCAGTCAAACTGAACACTGGCTAGACGGGGAGTGCAGCGTTCCCCTCGCAAATCTGCTCCTTCTCCATGACTATCACCATCTGATTGGGGGTACCCTCCCCCGCCTGGTGGTGCAACATCCTCGATCAGCAGCGAATAACCAGATGAGGTGCTGGCCTTTCCAGATCAAACAACAGTGGGACTGCTACGGCCCTGGGAGCCCAGTGGTGGAGAGGCGGACGAGGCCGCAATGGTTCCATCATGCGGCCGAAGCATGCACACGGATATATCACCAATGACGACCAGGTTGAAGCCTGGCGGCGGCGGCTAGGGCGTCGCCCCCAAATCGCCTGGGCCCTCAAGCCCTACCGAAACGTTTTCCATTAGGTTGTGGTCCACACATTAATTAAGTTCGGGTTATTAAGTCATGAAATCAGTGTGTCATTGAGCATCGATCGAGTTTAGCTAAACATTCAAAATAGTTAAATGATACTAAAAACATGAGTAATTTCATGAAATCCATGCCTAGTTATGGTCAGGCTATTAAGCAATGATACTACATGTACAGGATGATTCATACAAAGCTTTACAGGGAGACAGCATGGCCTCATCTAATTGGCACCCCCTGATTTTCACTATTGGGCCCGCCCTCCTAACTAAATCTCTGCCAATCACAACCCCTCGGCCCCGTAAAACCCCTGCAAACTCTCCGTACGTCTAGCATTGCTCGGCTATTAAGTCATGAAATCAGTGTGTCATTGAGCATCGATTGAGTGAAGCTATACATTGAAAATGATTAAATTATCGTAAATACATGAGTTATCTCATGAAATCCATGTCTAGTTATGGTCGGCCTCTTATGTCATGAAATCAGTATCTCATTGAGCATCAAATGAGTGGAGTTGAACATTAAAAAGGGTTAAATGATACAGTAGTAAATATATGAGTAATTTGAGGTTAGCGTTTGATTTTAATTATATTGTGATCCTAAAGTCCATTAATGATCAGAGGGGAAAAAGGGCAATCCAGTAAAAGGTAGTGCTCTTGTTGGTTGTTTGAAAAAAATAACCACAACTTTACCAAAGTATCAAGCTCTATCGTAGAGCCACATTAGAAGAGGATTTTTGAAAGGAAAAAGGGCAAAATATTTTGTAAGTTTCAAAGATAAGCCAGGAGAGTCATAAAGCAAGAAAAAAACTAGAACGGGATTACAAACAAAAGCCAACCCTCGACCAAAAGGAACACCCTTATTATCTCAGACAAAGGCCCAAGCAAATGTGTTCTCCTAAAATTTGGCAAATAGGATGAGTAGTAGTGCAACGCTTGGTTATTACCATACCGCACGATTTTCAAATCACTTGTGCCCCAAAGGTTTAATTAGAATAAATGAAATTTATTTTAGGAAAAGGAGAGCATTTATCTAATGACAATCGCCTGGCCAAGTTCATTGCAAAGGAGGTTGTGAAGGTGTTCAAGTACCCCATCTTCAGAAGTCGTGTCTCCTCGGGATCTGGTAAACGCAATCATCTCATGTACCAGATTAATGCTTTCTCTTCTAAGAAAATATATAATAGCTAGCTATAAGCCCGCTTACATTGCATTTTTGCTTGCATGAGAGAGAGAGAGTGAGTGAGTGAGTGAGTGAGAGAGAAAGAGGGAGAGAGCGAGCGAGTATTCTCTCATGCAAGAGCTGACCTCTACACATGCTCGTAGGCAAAAAGAGTAAATGAGAGGAAATAGAAAGGGATAAAATGGAGAAAAGGACTAATCACGTGCTGTATTTGAAGTTAACCTGAACTATCATTATGAGTTTCACCCAGGCCAGCAATGGCCATTTACCAAGTTAGGCCAAAAGGCTAAGCTTGGAAGAGTATGTATTCTCATCAACATTTCATTCATGTGTCACATATTCATTACACTTGCCGGTGTTCATTGTTTTCTTTGTATATCCATGTTCAATTTTATTTGTTTCTTTTGTATGTTCGAAAAACTTTGAAAATTCAAAATTATTCTCACTTTTTTTCTTTACTTTTTCTTTAGCTAGTTTGTAGTACTAAAAGAAAATCCAAAAGGATATCTCGTTTCTTGTTTCGTTGTTCGTTCGGAGTTCTTTGGTGTAAATGATTTTTTTGCTTTTCGTTTTTCTTTGCTTTCTTTAGAAAAAATAAAAGCTTTAAAAATATTCCAGTGTGTTTCTCTGAATTTTTTTCTTGAGTTGTCGTAAGGAGAAGACTTCGTAAAAATTCCTAAGTGGCTCTTATGTGCTTTATTATTGATCTAATGAAAGATCAAATATTTCCTTGTCTTCTCATTTGTAGAAAGTGTTTGCAGATTTTAGCTTAGTCCACGACACTTGCATTATTATAATTTTCACTTCATTCAGTCGTGTAAGTGAAAAGCGATAATGACGATGATTTGATAAAGTGATCGTGGTGCAGAAAAACTGGTATGAACTCTATTTGTTTTTGTTTTTCTAAATATCTTCAACTCAATAGTCCCGATTCAGCTTATTATGAGTAAACATGTGTGTGATGACAATTAGATATTATAGTTGCGCATGACATGCTTAATTAGCTAGGAGTGAATAATATGTTATATTTGTGTCAACATGCATTAAAATGATTATGATGTACTCCCTTCGTTCCTAAATATAAGTCTTTTATAGATTCCAATAAAAGACTACATATGGAGCAGAATGAGTGAATCTACACTCTAAACTATGTCCATATACATCCATATGTAGTCCATAGCGAAATCTTTACGAAGACTTATATCTAGGAATGGAGGGAGTAGTATGCTAGGATGGTATCCTCCTCTGAAGAATTCAAGTAGCTTGACTTGATACATGTTCACATATATAATTGATTCAAACCCAATATTTCCTCTATAATATTTATGCTCAGAGTGTTTACATCCTTCACATGCTCATGTTTAATGTTAATTATTCAAAATGCATGATTATGACCGTTGTCGCTCTCTAGTTGCTTGCTTCTCAGTCTTTTTGCTAGAATTCACATGTACTAAGCGGAAATGTTGCTTGTACGTTCAAACTCTTGAAAAAAAGTTATGCCATAAGAGTCCACCATATCTACCTATGTACGGTATTACCCTGCCGTTCCAAGTAAGTTTGCACATGTCATCTTTAAATCTTCAAATAAACATCTGTTTTGTGTACTTGTACCGCTCATGGAGCGATGAGGCAGTCAATATCTTCACTGCTAAGTGGGTTGAACTCACGGCGAAAGTTTATTCACTCGTCAACTTTGAGGGAGGCTGGTAACATGGATGCCTAGTCCTGCATAACTTTATAAAAATAAAAATAAAGCTTCCCTAGACAGTTGATTGTTGGAGGGCACCCGTGGATTCGGCTAGGCATGACTTGTATTTGTACGGTGGTGGGGGAGTAAAATCTTTTTTGTTTTGGGAACCGTCATTAAAGTCTTTAGAATGAAAGTGAAGGAAATATGCCCTAGAGGCAATAATAAAGTTATTATTTATTTCCTTATTTCCTTATTTCATGATAAATGTTTATTATTCATGCTAGAATTGTATTAACCGGAAACATAATACATGTGTGAATACATAGACAAACAGAGTATCACTACTATGCCTCTACTTGACTAGCTCGTTGATCAAAGATGGTTAAGTTTCCTAACCATAGGCATGAGTTGTCATTTGATTAACGGGATCACATCATTAGGAGAATGATGTGATTGACTTGACCCATTCCGTTAGCTTAGCATTTGATCGTTTAGTATGTTGCTATTGCATTCTTCATGATTTATACATGTTCCTATGACTATGACATTATGCAACCCACGTTTACCGGAGGAACACTTTGTGTGCTACCAAACGTCACAACGTAACTGGGTGGTTATAAAGGTGCTCTACAGGTGTCTCCGAAGGTACTTGTTGGGTTGGCGTATTTCGAGATTAGGATTTGTCTCTCTGATTGTCGGAGAGGTATCTCTGGGCCCACTCGGTAATGCACATCACTATAAGCCTTGCAAGCATTGTAACTAATGAGTTAGTTGCGGGATGATGTATTACAGAACGAGTAAAGAGACTTGCCGGTAATGAGATTAAAGTAGGTATTAAGATACTGACGATCGAATGTCGGGCAAGTAACATACCGATGACAAAGGGAACAACATATGTTGTTATGCGGTTCGACCAATAAAGATCTTCGTACAATATGTAGGAGCCAATATGGGCATCCAGGTTCCGTTATTGGTTATTGACCAGAGAAGTGTCTCGCTCATGTCTACATAGTTCTCGAACCCGTAGGGTCCGCACGGTTAACGTTCGTTGACGATATATATAGTATTTATGAATTATGTATGTTGGTAACCGAATGTTGTTCGGAGTCCCGGATGAGATCACGGACATGACGAGGAGCTCCGAAATGGTCCAGAGGTAAAGATTCATATATTGGATGATATGGTTAGGCCAAGGGGTCAAGCCCACGGGGCTATAAGTCGGTGCAAAAGGAGTTTTGCGGAGGCCGCCGGAGACCCTGTTTCGAGTTGCAAATATTAGCAACAGAACCAGTATCAAATACCCAGGTGCTACTGCGAGCATTAGTAAGGTACACATCAATAACATGTATATCACATATACCTTTGTTCACCTTGCCATCCTTCTTATCCGCCAAATACTTGGGGCAGTTCCGCTTCCAGTGACCAGTCTGCTTGCAGTAGAAGCACTCAGTTTCAGGCTTAGGTCCAGACTTGGGTTTCTTCTCCTGAGCAGCAACTTGCTTGCCGTTCTTCTTGAAGTTCCCCTTCTTCTTCCCTTTGCCCTTTTTCTTGAAACTAGTGGTCTTATTAACCATCAACACTTGATGCTCCTTCTTGATTTCTACCTCCGCAGCTTTCAGCATTGCGAAGAGCTCGGGAATAGTCTTGTTCATCCCTTGCATATTATAGTTCATCACGAAGCTCTTGTAGCTTGGTGGCAGCGATTGGAGAATTCTGTCAATGATGCAATCATCTGGAAGATTAACTCCCATCTGAATCAAGTGATTATTATACCCAGACATTTTGAGTATATGCTCACTGACAGAACTGTTCTCCTCCATCTTGCAGCTATAGAACTTATTGGAGACTTCATATCTCTCAATCCGGGCATTTGCTTGAAATATTAACTTCAACTCCTGGAACATCTCATATGCTCCATGACGTTCAAAACGTCGTTGAAGTCCCGATTCTAAGCCGTAAAGCATGACACACTGAACTATCGAGTAGTCATCAGCTTTGCTCTGCCAGACATTCATAACATCTGGTGTTGCTCCAGCAGCAGGCCTGGCACCTAGCGGTGCTTCCAGGACGTAATTCTTCTGAGCAGCAATGAGGATAATCCTCAAGTTACGGACCCAGTCCGTGTAATTGCTACCATCATCTTTCAACTTTGCTTTCTCAAGGAACGCATTAAAATTCAACGGAACAACAACACGAGCCATCTATCTACAATCAACATAAACAAGCAAGATACTATTAGGTACTAAGTTCATGATAAGTTTAAGTTCAATTAATCATATTACTTAAGAACTCCCACTTAGATAGACATCCCTCTAATCCTCTAAGTGATCATGTGATCCAAATCAACTAAACCATAACCGATCATCACGTGAGATGGAGTAGTTTTCAATGGTGAACATCGTTATGTTGATCATATCTACTATATGATTCATGCTCGACCTTTCGGTCTCCGTGTTCCGAGGCCATATCTGCATATGCTAGGCTCGTCAAGTTTAACCTGAGTATTCTGCGTGTGCAAAAACTGGCTTGCACCCGTTGTAGATGGACGTAGAGCTTATCACACCCGATCATCACGTGGTGTCTGGGCACGACGAACTTTGGCAACGGTGCATACTCAGGGAGAACACTTCTTGATAATTTAGTGAGAGATCATCTTATAATGCTACCGTCAATCAAAGCAAGATAAGATGCATAAAAAGATAAACATCACATGCAATCAATATAAGTGATATGATATGGCCATCATCATCTTGTGCTTGTGATCTCCATCTTCGGAGCACCGCCATGATCACCATCGTCACTGGCGCGACACCTTGATCTCCATCGTAGCATCGTTGTCGTCTCACCAATATTATGCTTCCACGACTAACGCTACCGCTTAGTGATAAAGTAAAGCATTACATTGCGATTGCATTGCATACAATAAAGCGACAACCATATGGCTCCTGCCAGTTGCCGATAACTCGGTTACAAAACATGATCATCTCATACTATAAAATTCAGCATCATGCCTTGACCATATCACATCACAACATGCCCTGCAAAAACAAGTTAGACGTCCTCTACTTTGTTGTTGCAAGTTTTACGTGGCTGCTACGGGCTTAAGCAAGAACCAATCTTACCTACGCATCAAAACCACAACGATAGTTTGTCAAATAGACTCCATTCCGTAATACATCATCTCGCAACTAACTCATTAGTTGCAATGCTTGCAAGGCTTATGTGATGTGCATTACCGAGAGGGCCCAGAGATACCTCTCCGACAATCGGAGTGACAAATCCTAATCTCGAAATACGCCAACCCAACATCTACCTTTGGAGACACCTGTAGAGCTCCTTTATAATCACCCAGTTATGTTGTGACGTTTGGTAGCACACAAAGTGTTCCTCCGATAAACGGGAGTTGCATAATCTCATAGTCATAGGAACATGTATAAGTCATGAAGAAAGCAATAGCAACATACTAAACGATCGGGTGCTAAGCTAATGGAATGGGTCATGTCAATCAGATCATTCAACTAATGATGTGACCTCGTTAATCAAATAACAACACTTTGTTCATGGTTAGGAAACATAACCATCTTTGATCAACGAGCTAGTCAAGTAGAGGCATACTAGTGACACTAAGTTTGTTTATGTATTCACACATGTATTATGTTTCCGGTTAATACAATTCTAGCATGAATAATAAACATTTATCATGATATAAGGAAATAAATAATAACTTTATTATTGCCTCTAGGGCATATTTCCTTCATCCGGATAGCCGGACTATACCTTCGGCCGGACTCCTGGACTATGAAGATACTTTGTCCCGTGTCCGGAAGGGACTTTCCATGGCGTGGAAGGCAAGCTTGGCGATACGGATATGTAGATCTTCTATCATTGTTACCGACTCTGTGTAACCCTAGCCCTCTCCGGTGTCTATATAAACCGGAGGGTTTTAGTCCGTAGGACGAACAACAATCATACCATAGGCTAGCTTCTAGGGTTTAGCCTCTCTGATCTCGTGGTAGATCTACTCTTGTACTACCCATATCATCAATATTAATCAAGCAGGACGTAGGGTTTTACCTCCATCAAGAAGGCCCGAACCTGGGTAAAACATCATGTCCCCTGCCTCCTGTTACCATCCGCCTAGACGCACAGTTCGGGACCCCCTACCCGAGATCCGCCGGTTTTGACACCGACACCTGTGCTAGCCTAACAAGCTTTGAGGTAAGTGTTTTAAAATGTAGTAGAAATATTACTGTATAACATTAGCCCCTGATGCTTTGTTCGGTGTTCACAAAGAAAAGCCGAACAGAGGATCAAATAATATCGCAGGAGTCTAATATAAGTATGTCAATATGCATATGCAGGCTTTGCTGCTGGCGTCCGTCGCACTAACTGCGGAGGTCGCCGTACTGAAGCAGGACCTCGAGGGGTCCAAGAAAGAGCTCGGCCTTGCCAAGAGGCAGCTCGAAGGGTAAGTAATACCCCGTCTATAGATATGTATATAAAAAAAGGACGTGATTGCAAAAATGACAGGATTATTGTATGTTTGCCAGGGGCCACGACCGAGGTGGCGACCCTAAAGCAAGCGCTGGCCAAGGCCGAATATACAGCGGCCAAGGAGCGCACCGAGCGAGAGAAGCACGAGGCTCGGGTGGGCGAGGTGTAGCAAGAGCTCCGGGCTCTCGTGACAAAGCACGAGGCGTTGGAGCTTGACTCGAAGACGCGAGAGTCTAAGCTTGCCGCATCCCTTGAGAGCGCAAAGAGTGCCAAGGCCGAGGCCGAGAAGGCCCTCCAAGAGATCGACGCAATGAAGAAGATAGTGGCGGGTAAGGCTTTCTATATGCAAAGCAAGCATGTAAAAGTAAATTGCTGATTACTTACCCGGATCCGGAGCTCTTCAGGAGCATTCGCAAATTTGCCCCGCAGTGTGTCCGATGCTGCACAATTTACCAGGACGAGGACGGAAGCTGGACAGAGAAGCTGTTCTGGTCTCAGTATGCTAAGGCCGAACATCCAGTGCCGATGAGCGACCAGCTGAAGCAGATGGTCGAGCTACATAAGGCGGTCGATCAGGCCATGAAGAGATTTATAGTCCGGTTGTGGCCTGGCGACGCCCTTCCGAACAGCTTCTTCGACCTGGCGAGATGGCTCGTGGATGCCTGCCCACGGCTGGAGGTCGTCAACCGATCCGTCTGCATTGAAGGTGCACGCCGGGCTTTCGCCCGTGTAAAAACGCAGTGGGTCAAGCTAGACGCCGTGAAGCTGATCAAGGAGGGGCCGCCGGAGGGCAAGGAGCACCGCCACCCCGAGATGTACTACGAGGGTGTTCTGCCGGGCGCCCGTCTCATCGCGGACGACTGTTCGAAAGAAGTAATATTTGACTAAACTTGCTCGTTTTATCCTGTATGATGAAAACTTGTTTCATATGCGCTATGCAACGCTTGTGTGAATTTAAAATATTACCCTCTGTTTGGCTGTTTATCCAATCTGAGAGATGGCTAGTCCTCGGCTTCTGCCCCCTTGCCACGAGTGCTGGGGTGTTCGGGATAAACCTGAGCACTCTTGTTCCCATGTTTGGGTCCTTCGAGGGAGGTGCTCAGCACAACAAACAAGGCAACCGGACTAATAATGCTTTATCACTCTCACTTAGCCATAGAATTCTATAATTTTAAATTTTGGCGAAGCCCCTGGTATTCGGAAGGCCGAATTCGGGGTGCGATACACGCTTGTAAGCCGGACAGAGCCGGCCCCTCGCCCTAAGAGGCATAAGTCTTTAGGGACTCGAAAAACCTCACCGAACATCGACCAGTCTCTCGCCTTATCATGACAGTCAGTTTTAGCTTTCTCCACTGAGGTGCTCAGCCCGACAGAACCGGGGCACAATCGCAGTAGTTCTCCTAGCGCTACCTTAGCCGATAGAGCGAAACGTAAGGTACCAAAACATAGGAGCCGGGCAAATCCAACATTTGACCAAAGACATGATTCGAAGCTGATGCATATAATGCTATAAGTTCGAGGTGCCGCACTTGTGAAAGTGTTCGGACTTTTCACACCGCATGGTGGGGTACGTAAGCCCCTGGTGTATTGGCCGTACCAGAGTGTACGGTTGCAAGGCGTCATTAACGAACACATGGATATATATATATATAACAAAAATGCAATAATAGTTGTAATGTCATGCGTTGTTTATTAAGAAATTGCGTTAAAGCAGAGTGATACAGATAGTGCGATAAGCAAAGAGTGGGACTATGTCCCTTCCAAGGGCAAGCTGAGGAATGATATTAAGTTGAATATTTCGCTCGTTACTGTAATCAACCTGGGAATTCCGTGGTATAACATAGCTGGCTGCCTTCTTGGTTGCTGCATCATGTGTTCGGCAACAGTGCTGTCGGGCAGTGTTTCCAGAGATTAAGGTCCTGAAAGAAAAAGAAAAATAACCGAACGGGAAGCCCCTAGTGCGGTTTAGGCCGCGTTTTGGGGCACGCCTCAGTTGTGCCCCCCTCCCCACCTATGCCCATGGTATTTTTAATGCGTAATTATGTACGTGCGGCATGAATATCGCCGTTGGGATGGGATTGGGGTGGCCGCCGTATTGCTACGCGAGCTCCAATCGCGCCAGGTGGTCTATTTGCCGATTGCCCCAAGCGCGCTTGAGGGTGTCCCGGCTTTGAAACGCCGAACTGGTTGATTGCCTTGAGAGGCTGCTTTGCGCTTCTGCTGCGAGGGGCGCAGTGTGCTCCTCTGTTCGGAGAGAGCGCTTTATGTTTCCATTGACTGTAATAACTCCGCAAGGTCCTGGCATCTTGAGCTTAAGGTATGCATAATGCGGTATCGCATTGAATCTAGCAAATGCGGTTTGCCCGAGCAGCACGTGATAACCACTGTGGAACGGGACTATATCGAAGATTAACTCTTCACTTCGGAAGTTATTCGGGGATCCGAAGACCACTTCCAGTGTAATTGAGCCTGTGCAATGGGCCTCTACGCCTGGAATAACACCCTTAAAAGTCGTTTTTGTGGGTTTGATCCTTGAGGGGTCTATGCCCATTTTGCACACTGTGTCCTGATAAAGCAGGTTCAGGCTGCTGCCGCCGTCCATAAGGACTCGAGTGAGGTGAAATCCGTCGATGATTGGGTCTAGGACCAGTGCGGTGAATCCGCCATGACGGATACTAGTGGGGTGGTCCGTGCGATCGAAGGTGATCGGACAGGAGGACCAAGGGTTGAACTTTGGGGCGACTAGCTCCAACGTATAGACGTCCCTAAGCGCACGCTTCCGCTCCCTCTTGGGGATGTGGGTTGTGTATATCATGTTCACCGTCCGCACTTGCGGGGGAAACCTCTTCTGTCCTCCAGTGTGCGGCTGCCGGGGTTCCTCCTCATCATCGCTATGCGGCCCCTTGTCCTTGTTTTCGGCAAGTAACTTGCCGGCCTGCTTGAACACCCAATAATCCCTGTTGGTGTGATTGGCTAGCTTGTCTGGGGTGCCGTGTATTTGACACGAGCGATCGAGTATATGATCCAAGCTGGACGGACCCGACGTACTTTGTTTGAATGGCTTTTTCCGCTGACCGGGTTTAGAGCCTTTGAATCCGGCATTGACTGCCATATCCTTAGTATTTTCGCTGTTAATGCGGCGCTTATGCTTGTTGCGACGTGACCTGCTATTGCCGTCCTTGGTATCTGAGGTATCATGGTTCTTTGATATGTTATTACTGCGAGCCAGCCAGCTGTCTTCTCCCGCACAAAAGCGGGTCATGAGTGTCGTGAGAGCTGTCATAGATTTCGGCTTTTCCTGACCAAGGTGCCGGGCTAGCCACTCGTCTCGGATGTTGTGCTTGAAAGCCGCTAAGGCCTCCGCATCCGGACAGTCGACGATTTGATGTTTCTTTGTAAGGAACCGAGTCCAGAATTGCCTGGCCGACTCTTCTGGCTGCTGAATTATGTGGCTCAAGTCATCGGCGTCTGGTGGTCACACATAAGTGCCCTGAAAATTGTCGAGGAATGCGGCTTTTAGATCTTCCCAACAGCTAATGGAGTCCGCTGGCAAGCTGTTAAGCCAATGCCGCGCTTGTCCTTTGAGTTTTAGTGGGAGGTATTTGATGGCATGTAAGTCATCACCGCGGGCCATATGGATGTGGAGGAGGAAATCCTCAATCCATACCGCGGGATCTGTTGTGCCGTCGTATGATTCAATGTTTACGGGTTTAAAACCTTCTGGGAATTGATGTTCCATTACTTTGTCTGTGAAGCATAAGGGGTGTGCGGCGCCTCTATACTGGGCTATATCGTGACGCAGCTCGAATGAGTCTTGCCCGCTGTGTTCGGCCCAGCCGGATTTGCTTTTACTATATCCGGCGTGACGTTTGTCGTCTCACAGAGTGGTGCGCCCTCGTGATCGGTAGATCGATCATGAATGCTTTGCCTTGTACTCCAATATGTCTCGCAGGTCTGGCGTATCTTCCCATGCCTTTTTATTTGAATGGCGTTGGGTTGGGGGCTGAGCTTTTGGCTGGAATGCCTCTCTATCGCGGCCACGAGGTGGCCGATCAGCCATATCATACGCTTCTTCCTCCAGTCGGGGTAGTAACCTGCGCCTTGGGTAACTCTTGGAGGGACTCTCGAGTTTATATTCCTCGGCCGCGAGGACTTCAGTCCATTTGTCAGCTAGCAGATCTTGATCAGCTTGAAGCTGCTGCTGCTTTTTCTTCAGGCTATTTGCCGTGGCCATAAGCCTGCGCTTGAAGCACTCTTGTTCGACGGGATCCTTTGGCACAGCGAATTCATCGTCGCCGAGGCTTGCCTCATCTTCGGAGGGGGGGTGTAACTATCATCCTCCTCCTCTCCGTCTACCGCTCTCTCAGGAGAGATGGCTCCTTCATCCTCCTGCTCTTGCTGGAGGGGATTGTTGTTATCTTCGGCACTGTCCGGAGTGCTATTATCTCCTGGGCCGGTATCACCACTTTTGCATTGGCGGGACTTAGAGCGGCGCCGCTGACGTCAGCGCTTAGGCTGCTTCTTGGAGGGGTCATCCTCCGCTATCTCATCGCCATTGCCTTCGTTGGGTGTATCCACCATGTATATGTCATATGACGAGGTGGCTTTCCAGTGCCCTATAGGTGCTGGTTCATGTTCGTCTCCTACATCATCGTCCATACTGTAGATGTCTTTGGAGTCGAAGTCGAGCATGTCGGTTAAATCATCGACAGTGGCTACAAATTGGGTGGTGGGTGGGCGTCGAATTTCTTCGTCGTCCGCATCCCAATCCTGTTGGCCATAATCCGGCCAGGGCTCTCCTGACAAAGAGAGAGACCTTAGTGAATTCAGAATGTCACCGAAGGGCGAGTGCCGAAAGATATCCGCGGCGGTGAATTCCATGATCGGCGCCCAATCGGATTCGATTGGCAGGGGCGCGGATGGTTCGGAGTCCGGAAGAGAGTCCAACACTTTGGAGTCACGGGCTGCGCAGAGGGTAATGCTGGTGTTTGGCTCGATCACCATTGAGACTGCAGCCCCTAAGGCGGTATCTAGCCACCCATCCTCAATTGGCGCAGTTGGCTCCGAGTTAAGGGTCGGAGCTGATGCGGGCGCGGCCTCTGGGGTACCGTTCGGTGGCAGAGCTAGGTCACACCCATCACGACAGTGCGGCGCGCCCGGGTGTGGCTCGAATCCGTCGAAGATCAAGTCCCTGCGGATGTCGGCCGTGTAGTTCAAACTTCCGAATCTGACCTGATGGCCAGGGGTGTAGCTTTCAATCTGCTTCAGATGGCCAAGCGAATTAGCCCGCAGTGCAAAGCCGCCGAATATGAAGATCTGTCCGGGGAGAAAAGTCTCACCCTGGACCGCATCACTATCGATGATAGTAGGAGCCATCAAGCCTAACGGCGACGTCACAGAGGAACTCTCAATGAAAGCACCAATGTCGGTGTCTAAACCGGCGGATCTCGGGTAGGGGGTCCCGAACTGTGCGTCTAGGCCGGATGGTAACAGGAGGCAGGGAACACGATGTTTTACCCAGGTTCGGGCCCTCTCGATGGAGGTAAAACCCTACGTCCTGCTTGATTAATATTGATGATATGGGTAGTACAAGAGTAGATCTACCACGAGATCAGAGAGGATAAACCCTAGAAGCTAGCCTATGGTATGATTGTATGTTGTGATTGTTGTCCTACGGACTAAAACTCTTCGGTTTATATAGACACCGGAGAGGGTTAGGGTTACACAAGGTCGGTTACAAAGGAGGAGATATCCATATGCGTATTGTCTAGCTTGCCTTCCACGCCAAGTAGAGTCCCATCCGGACACGAGACGAAGTCTTCAATCTTGTATCTTCATAGTCTAACAGTCCGGCTAATGGAGATAGTCCGGCTGTCCGGAGACCCCCTAATCCAGGACTCCCTCACAACTATTTCAAGGACAAGTATTTCCGGACGGAGGGAGTACTACTCATAGCACAAGCTAGCGAGCTATAGCAGTGTATTCTATTGAAGATTTCCTAAAAACTACAAACAAGTGTGTAAGTTTTGATCGATCGATCCAATGCAACTCAATTAATCTTCGCAGAAGGATGATGAGGAAAGACATAGGGATGTTTATATATACGGAGTTACAGTTCAATTAATCTTCACATATTATACGGTGTATAATATGTATAGTTTTCTATACGGAGATAATAAAATAAAAAAACAAAATGAAATGAAATAATGATGTTTTATCAAGAAAATAAATTAGTGGCATTGATATTTTAAAATTCAGATAATGGCAAAATTCCCACATGATTTATACAGAAATTGCACTTTTTAATAATATGCAAGAATAAGCATATAATAGTGCAATTTCACAACAAAAAGTTTCCTAATATGAACAAATGAATTAGTGGCACTGGTGTTACCATTCGTAAAAAATAAAATAAAAAAGTTTTCTAAGAAAGAATGAATTAGTGACATTGATATTGCCCTTCCAGAAGAAACAAACTAAAAAAAATGAATTTTTTTGCAAACAACAAACACAGAATTACACTTAAAGAAGAAGGAACATAAAGTAAAATATAAAATATAATCAAAATAATGAAGTTTTCTATGCATGAATGAATAGGTGGCATTGGTATTACCCTTCCAGAAGAAAGAAAATGGAAAATATGAAGAAAAATTGCACATAAGTTACACTTAGAAAAGAAAGAAAATAAAATAAAAACTAAAATAGAATCAAAATTATGAAGTTTTCTATGAGAGAAAGAATTAGTGACATTAGTATTACCCTTTAAAAAATGAAAAATAAAACCATGACAAAATTTTCACACAATTTACATAGAAATTACATTTTTTATAATATGCAATAATCATCATATAATAGTAAAATTTCAAAAAATAATAAGCTTTCTTGAATTAGTGGCATTGCTATTGCTATTACTATTTAAGAATAAAAAAACAGAAAATTAAAATAATTAGTGATAATATTTGCGCACAATTTGCATATAAATTGCATTTTTTTTAATATGCAAGAATAAGAATATAATAATGGAATGTCGCCAAAAAAAGTTTCCTAAGAAGAAATGAATTAGTGGCATTGGCATTGCCTTTAAAGAAGAAATAAATGAAATAAAAATAAAAATAATATAGAAATTAAGTTTTATAATGGATAGTGAATTATTTGCATTGGTATTAACTTTTTAGGGTAAAGGAAAAAACTTTTTAAAACTTGAACTTTGTACTGAGATTGCACGTTTTTTAATACGTAAGAAATAAGCATATAATAGTGCAACTTGACAGTCTAATATAACTTAGACACACTTTGTATGATACTTGCGTGTTTACATTTACCCTCATCCAACATCCGAAAACTACCCATAAAATTACCCACTAAAATAGAAGAAAAATGCAGAAGCAACAACACATACAAACAAGCCTATAAGATTTCATGTAACGGGCTTCAGCCCAATAAGGAACAACCGAGCCGAAACAGTGGTCAGTCGGAACATTTCAGCCCAAAACATGACGGTACACCAACAGAAAAAAAAAACGAAGAGCACGCATCTTGGAGGATTGATCAATGGTAAAATAAAGCGACTAGCCCTAATTAGAAAATCAGTCAACTTACATCTACCTAAAGTGCTAAGGCTGCCATGTAGGCAAAAAAATGATGTGGCAAGGTAATTAAGAGGAGAAAGATGCGTGTGGTAACCCGAGGAAAAAACAATGACAAGCGTGAGAAAAGACACTTAAATGAAAAAAATCCACCAATGCATAGATAACTTTAGTTGCTAAATCATTAAATGAGGTTACTTAGCTACAAAAAGTTAAGCACCTTTGTATTGGAGACTTTAGTTGCTTATAACTCTTTAATATGCTTAGCATCTTATCTTAGCACCGGTGCATTGTAAGAGGTCAATTTATCTGGTTCGAAGATTGATCACCTGGAAATTGTTGATGAGTAAGCCAATAATCCCACCGTTCATCACATAACAGAGCAGTACAATGCAGCTACAATCTCACACACTACACGAATCGAATCTGAAAGAAGAATACTGTTACACTCACTACAGGGACACGAAATCCCCCCAAATCACACAACAGCCGAAGACCCCTACGCGCGCGCCTCAGAATCCTACGGTGTCATTAGACCATCTGCTATCCCTCGTCGACGACGCCGTGCTCGCCCGGTACGCGCCGGACCGTTGGTTCGCGTTGCCCACGTACTGGCGCACCGGGTCGCTGCTGGGGGCCGGCACGGCCGCGGCCATGGGCGCCCCGACCACCACGTACTGCTGCACAACCAGCACCGACACCGCCATGGAGAAGTCTGACGACACGAGCATGTCGCCGATGGGCCCCAGCTCCGGCGACTCCATCCAGTCCTCCAGCGCCGCCGTCATGGGCGACCCGGCCTCGCCGGGGCGCCGGCCCACGATGTACAGCTCGTGCGCGCTGTTGTCCATGCCCCGGATGGCTGCCACCGTCTCCTCGCTGTTGGTCACCGGCCTGTCCGCGTACGTGATGGAGGGGTTGCCGTGGTTGCGCGCGCGGAACTCGCCCAGGTACTCCTCGTCCATCTGCAGCTCGCTCTTGCCCTCCGTGCTCGTGCTCATCGCGGCCCCGCGCGGGTCCATGCCGCCCGACGCCGCCGACCGGTAGGAGGCCTCGGAGAAGGACCGCGCCGCCGCCCGGTAGTCCGGCGGGAGGAACCGCAAGATGGTGAGGGCGACCCCGGGGTTCTCGACCATCCTCCACGCGTACGCGAGCGCCTCGCGGTCGTCGGGCCCGCCGAAGAAGAAGAGCGCCACGCGGTGCTCCGTCGCCATGCGCGCCGCGGCGGCGCTCAGGCCGCGGTCCACGAGGATGGCCACGGAGCACGGGGAGGTGGCCAGGAGGCTCTCGTTGAATAATTTGATGGAGGGGTTGATGGGCTCCATGCCGCCGTCCACCGTCTGCTGCTTGTGGAACGGGATCACGATGAGCGACACGTGCTTGTCCTCGGCCAGCACCGACACGTCGTCGTGCATGGTCTGGTACGGCGACACCGCCGCCAGCGTCTGGATGGACACGCCTCCTGTGTATACATGTTGTCATCTTCATTACTCATCCTATACTTTTTTTTAATGGAGTTGGCAACTGTGTGCACTGACCGGTGAGCCTCTCGTAGTTCTCAAAGGCGTTGAAGATGTGCTCCGTGGCGGCGGGCAAGGCGGAGGACGAGCTTGTCCGGCTGGAGGAGGAGGCAGCCGCAGCGGCGAGCATGTTGGAGGCCCGGCCGGTGAGCTCGATGATGTGGAGCGCGTAGATGAAGATGGGGGAGCGCTTGGACGGGTTGGAGAGCTCCAGCAGCGACAGCACGGACGGCACGTTGCGGGTGGTGTGCACGCAGGCCAGCATGCGGAGCTCGCTGTCGTGCCGGATGCGCTGCAGGTTCCGCCGCTTGTACCCGACGAGGCGCCGCGACGGCCGGTACACGCCGGTCACCACCGGCGTCACCAGCGACGTCATCGCCACCGACACCAGCACCATCACCGCGAACGATTCGTCGTCCAGCACCTGCTTGTCCCTCCCGATGTTGAGCACGATCATCTCGACCAGCCCCCTGGTGTTCATGAGGAAGCCGAGCGCGATGCCCTCGCGGAACGGCATGGCGTAGAGCGCCGCGATGATGATGGTGCCCATGATCTTGGCGAAGCTGGCCATGACGAACACGAGCACCAGCAGGCCGACGGTGATGGGGTCGCGTATCATGCGCACGTTGGTGCGGAGGCCGCTCATGGCAAAGAAGAGCGGGAGGAGGAGCCCGGTGACGAAGTCCTCGAGCTTCTCGATCAGCGTCACGCCTAGCGGCGCGCTCGGGATGACCAGCCCGTAGACGAAGGCGCCGAAGACGGAGTGGATGCCGATGGCGTCGGTGCACGCGCCGGCGATCATGACGCCCGTGAGGATGAGGGTGACCTGCGTGTTGCTGATGCCGTCGCCCTCGGGGATGCTGCGGATGAGCCGCCACATCAAGGGGCGCACGGCGTAGAAGCAGAAGAGCACGAAGGTCACCCCAGCGAGGAGCACCCAGAGTGACGACAGCGCGGTGCTGTGCACCTCCGAAATGGAGATGGCAAGCGCGAGCAGGATCCAGGCGCACATGTCGTTGACGATGGCGGCGGACATGGCGGTGCGGCCGAGCTCCGAGTTGAGCAGCTTGATCTCGGCGAGGATGCGGGCGAGCACGGGGAAGGCCGTGACGGAGAGGGCGACGCCGAGGAAGAGCAGGAAGGAGGTCTGGTGCACGTTCCGGGACACCTGGTGCCGGAATATGAAGGAGGTGGCGATGCCCATGCAGAAGGGCAGCGCCATGCCGGCCATGGCGACAAGCACCGCCTTTTCCCCGGACCGGCGGATGACGTCGACGTCCATCTCCAGGCCGACGAGGAAGAGGAAGAAGAGCAGCCCCAGGTGGGCCACCGTCTCGAGCGTGAGCAGGCTGCGCACGGGAAACACCAGGCTGGCCCACACCTCGCTCCGCCCGATCATGGACGGGCCCAGCACGACCCCGGCGAGGATCTCAGCGATGACGCGGGGCTGGCGGAAGGGGCGGAGGAGGACGACGAGGAGGCGGGTGGTGACGACGATGACGGCCACCTGGACGATGAAGAGCGGGAGGGAGAACTCGAGCGGGTTCACGCCGTCGCCCTGCCACATGCCGTTGGTGGTCATCATCATGGGCGAGTAGCACACCACCGGGTTGAACGCCTTGGTGGCCGTCGACGCATTGCTGTTCTGCGTCGTGGTGTTGACCGCAACCACGTCGACGTTCAGGGGCGCGACGGTGGAGGCCATCCTGGCGCATAGCACGGGCCCGGGGCGCTAGGCCGTCCTCCCGCGCGAGTCTGCTTCTGGGGAAGGAAGATGGCAGCTTGAGGCGCAGCTAGCTGAACGGGGGACGACGGAGAGAGACAGACCGGGGAAAGTGGTCACTTCCGTCGAGCTTTCCTCCCGGGGACTTCGGAGTTGCAGAGGTCAGAGGGTCTCTGATTTTTGACCGGTCACCTTAGTTTCTGAATCTACCACGAATTGTGAGGTTCACAGTAAGGGTCGGGCGCATGCAGAGGCTTACATGCAGCTGCTGCTCACTAGTTCATCCTATTTCTGGCACCAGCATCAGCACGTGCATCGTGCTTCTAACTGAACCAAGGTGTCTATAATTCCTGAAAAAAATTCAAATCCAGATTTACATATTTTACATGATACCATGATGCCACAGGACATAATTCAATTTAAGCGCG
>NC_041382.1:747863032-747864107 GCF_002162155.2 Triticum dicoccoides | reverse complement strand
TTAACCTCTGGATTTGCCATTTTTGTTTCTCTATGTATATCTCGAAATCGGATTTGAAGTATTCAGAGATTTTAGACACATATCTCGTGAACATTCACAAATGTACTCAAAATTTCTGGAATTTTTTAATTGGTGTCACGGTATCATTTAAACGTGAAATTGTGTAGTAGTACCACAATATCATTTTTGTGTAGTAGTACCACGATATACATGTAGTGGTATTACATCTACTTCCTCCGTTCCAAAATATAAGTCTTTCTAGAGATTCCAATAGGTGACTACATACGGAGCAAAATGAGTGAATCTATACTCTAAAATATGTCTACATACATCCGTATGTTATAGTCCATTTGAAATGTCTAAAAAGACTTATATTTTGGAACGGAGGGAGTATTTCATTTCCTATAGGGAAAGAGATACCATTTGATTCAGAGGATACAAACTTTTTCATTGGGTCTAGGCTGAAAAAAATTCTTTTGAAATGTGAAGGATTGGTTCCCATTGTACAGAGGAATATGAATCTGTTCCTACAAACCAAAGGGCTCAAAAGAAATTTTTCCTACAAAATTACTATCCTTTAGAATTTCTATAAAATTCCCATAAACCAAAAGAGGCCTAAGCTCCATGGGGTTGGGAGCCCTCTCACTTCATTGAGGTCCCCAATTTGACATTCCATGCAGGATTTTGGCTGAGTCATGCCGTTGGTTTATGTGGAAGTTTTTGGCGATGGGTGTAGCCCATTTGTAAGAGGTTGGGAGGTGTGGCTCGGTCCATGCAAGTGCATGAAGAAAACCAATGGGGAAAATAGCTGGTCGAAACAAGGGAAATACCCTTTGGTTCCTCGGTGTATATATATTTTTTGATAAAGAGATCTCTCTCTCTCTCCAATTTCATATAGAAGAAACCACAATGTCTTCGGAACTACAAAGCCACTACCAACTACCGACAGAAACATTTGACAGCGCTATTACAAGGGCGGGAGCCATCCCTTCGTCCCTCCCAACAGCTGATATCAAACAGGCTACACACAACATAGACGCCAGGGCAAACCTAAAGCCCACATCCTGGTATATTT
>NC_041382.1:747857818-747862793 GCF_002162155.2 Triticum dicoccoides | reverse complement strand
ATCATGTTTGGCCTCCAGGAGCAGTCAGTCTTGGCACTCCTGTCATCCATCCATGCGCTGCTTTGAAGATCTCCCAAGCCACCCGCTCAACCTGCCTTACGCCCTGCGTCATGCGCCTTATTTTTTCTTGGTTTTTCTGCAACACACACCAATCATGTAAGTTTTTAGTTATCATATTCACAGGCACACAGGGGTCTACTGCCCTGGTATTATCAAAGACCAATTTGTTTCTAAGCTTCCACATAGTCCATAGCATCGCAGATATGCCTACAGTTAAAAGACTTTTATCACTTTTATCAAATTTGCCAAGTCATACACCAAAAATGTTATTAACACTATCAGGAATATCATGCATACCAAACGAGCATTTCATAACCAACCATAACATTTTTGCAACAAAACAATGTACGAAGAGATGATCTATGCCCCCCCACACACACACACACAGAATGAGCATTTACCGTCACCTTGCCACCCTCTCTTTTTAAAATTGTTTGTAGTGAGAATGCTATCTCTCAACATCAACCATAAGAAAACTTTAATCCTAGGGGGCATTTTGGTTTTCCATAGAAAATTATAGGGATATTTGAGTCCAGTCTGAACTAAATGTCTGTAACATGACTTAACAGTATATTTACCATTGCCCATCAAAGTCCATCAAATTTTATCATTTTGTCCATCTAGAGTTACACTCTCACACACCTCCTTGATATGATCCCACAGTTCCAGCGACTCTCCCAATAGAGTTCTTCTGAATCTCACATTGCCAAGCCCATTTTTTAAATTACCACCACTGATTTGCTCTTATCAAAGCATATGTTGTATAAGTGAGGGTAGCTGTCTTTTAAGGACTTTGAGCTGATCCACTAATCTTCCTAGAACCTGGTGTTTTCACCATTCCCCACATTGAATTTAGACAAAGAGAAGTAGAATTCTTTGTGTTTTAACAATCCCCGCCCCGCCTCCAAAAAAAAATTGCAAGTCCCCTCTATGTTTGACAGACTATTCAAAAAATATTCCGATTCAACAATTATCATCCGATTTATCACTACTCTTGGGGTGACCGCTAAGATTATGCCTTTCTTCACTGTTTATCATTTGAGCCGATTTATCGCTCTGGGAAGTGATTTATCTGGAATTCACACTATGTAAATTCACACTATATCGATAAATCAGACCTATTCATAGCACTATGTTTGCAAAAACTATGTGTATTTGTGTTTTGTGAACCTTGTTATGCAATATGTACATTATCCTATTTTGTTTGTCATTATACGATGATTCAAAGGCTAGGAATCAAGGTAACACTTCTATGCAATATTGTTTTGGTGTTGAATATAGAATATTTAGTGTTGGGAACCTAGGATTTGCAAAAAAAAAGTCCAATTAATAGTCGACCGGTAAAATTGATTAATCGGCCAATTTCTGATTAATCTCTAATCCCTAGCTGTCTGATCAACATTACTAGTGACACAAGTTTTTTAATGTATGTGCCTTTCAACACATTTTGCCACATCCCTTATGTACTATAAATTATCCACCACCATTTATGCAACAAAGCTTTATTCATAAAAGCTAAATTTTGAACACCCAGACCACCCATATCCCTAGGCTTACAATCCTCTAACCATTTGACTAAGTGATATTTTTTCTTATCAATAATTTCTTGCCACAACAGTCTAGTCCGAAAGAAATCCAACCTCTTATTAACCCCAACAGGCAACCCATAAAAAGACATCATGAAACAAGGTATGCCTGTTAGGGAAGATTGGATCAAAGTCAACCTCCCAGCACTAGCTAGCAACCTGCCTTGCCAAGTTCCACATTTTTTCCCCATATCTTCCTTAGAGGGTTTCTACAGTTTATTTATAATTCTTTTTTGTCAATAGGAATCCCTAAATATTTCAGTGGGAGGTCCCCCACTGGCCAGGAAAATATCCTAGAATATTCCTGCCTTTTTTCAGCAGCTTTCCCAAACAGGAACAACTCACTTTTATGATTGATTTTCAGACCAGACATTTGCTCAAAACAAGCATAATATATATTTCAGATGGTGAGCACTTTCATAATCATCTCGCATAAGGAAAATAGTGGCGTCTGCATATTGCAACATATTGACACCACCTTTGAGGGTTTCAGACATGCATTTCATTAAACCAGCTTTCCTAGCATTATCCATTAAAATCGCCAAAGCATTAGTTGCTAAATTGAACATTAGGGGGGCCAGGGAATCCCCCTGTCTCAACCCTTTATGACTAGGAAAGTAGGGACCATAATTATCATTACTTCTAATACAAACATACCCCCCTCTGATTGTCCCCATAACCCAATCTATCCATTTATCAGGGAATCCTTTCCCTTTTAACATTTGAAATACAAAACACCATTTTATTTTATCATATTCTTTTTCAAAATTGACCTTAAACAGTAAAGCATCTTGTTTTTTGGTATGCACGCTGTTTAGAGCTTCATGTAACACCAGCACACCTTCCATGATGTATCTACATTTAATAAAGACAATTTGAACTGGAAAAACTATTGTGTCATCCACCAAATTTAATCTATTCATTAATACTTTGGTGAAGATTTTAAATCTCACATTCAGCAAGCATATAGGCCTATATTTCTGAATCTGGTTGGCATCTTTACTCTCAGGTTATAGAGTAATAATCCCATAATTCAGTCTTTTGATAGGTAGAACCCCATTATAAAAATCATTAGGGCCAGGGGATTTGTTATGCGCCATTTGGAAAACTGATTTCTTAATTTCCTCCATGAAAACTCCCCAACCAGAGCTTCTTTATGAGCTGGTAACACAGTAGTAGGACTGTCTACACACAAGGATATGTGAGATAGTTCGAGGTGGCCAAATAGCCCCATATAAAAGTTAGTAATGTAATCAGTCAACTGTTTATCCCCCTCAATTCTCCCCTCATCTTGATCCAACCCAGTAATTTTGTTTTTCCTATGTCTTCCATTAGCTTTTGCATGAAAATACTTTGTGTTGCAACCCCCATCTATTAATTCATCAATCTTAGCCCTCTGTTCCCCCTTAGCTTCCTCTTGACTTAGTAATCTGTCAAGTTGAGCTCTAAGCTACATTTGTTCCACTCTGTCAGCAGCACTCAAACCATAGACCTCACATTTTTATGTATATTTTCAAGTTTACTCAAGATATCTCTCTTAAGTTCTCTATACCAAGCATTCATATTTCTATTCCACCCTTTCAGTTTTGGTCTCAGACATCTCAGTTTTGTCTGCCAATCATCTAAACTAGAAATTTTAGATCATGTACTATTCCAAGTTTTAATTACTAAGTCATCTAATACCTCCCTGAGGAACTAGGAGTTTTCAAATCTGAAGATCGGATCAGTTTTAACCACATCACGAGTATCCAAAAATAAAGGAACATGATCAAATTTTTCCCTACAAAGAGCAGAAATCTCAATCAAAGGATATGTTCTTCCCAATCCACACTACATAGGATTCTATCCAATTTCCCAAAGGTTGATTGAGGTAAGTTATTGCCCCAGGTACATTGCCTGCCAAGCATTCCTAACTCCCTAACACCATCTTGTTGAAAATAGCGTTGAAAAGAAAACTCCAGTGACTTGGGGTACGAGGTTTGTTTTTTCAGAGTCTTTCCTGATAATGTTGAAATCCTCTCCTATTAGAATAAGGTTCACACTATCCTGAAAAATTATAGATAGTTCTACAAGGAACTTAGCTTTTCCTGCAGGTTGTGCATCCCCATATACCATTGTTAGATCCTAGAGAAATCTATTTTTAATGTCTTGGACTGTCATTTTAATGTAGTACTGATACATCTCCAACGTATCTATAATTTTTGATTACTCCATGCTATATTATCTACTATTTTGGACATTATTGGGCTTTATTATCCACTTTTATATTATTTTTGTGACTAACCTATCAACCGGAGGCCCAACCCAAAATTGTTGTTTTTTGCCTGTTTTAGGGTTTCGAAGAAAAGTAATATCAAACAGAGTCCAAATGGAATGAAACCTTCGGGAACGTGATTTTCTCAATGAATAAGACCTAGGAGACTTGGACCCTACGTCAAGGCACAAGAGAGGAGGCCACGAGGTAGGGGGCGCGCCTGCCTACCCCAGGCGCGCCCTCCACCCTCGTGGCCCCCCTGTTGCTCCACCGACGTACTCCTTCCTCCTATATATATCCACGTACATCCAACCGATCAGATACGGAGCCAAAATCCTAATTCCACCGTCGTAACTTTCTGTATCCACGAGATCCCATCTTGGGGCCTGTTCCGGAGCTCCGCCGGAGGGGGCATCGATCACGGAGGGCTTCTGCATTAACACCATAGCCTCTCTGATGAAGTGTGAGTAGTTTACCTCAGACCTACGGGTCCATAGTTAGTAGCTAGATGGCTTCTTCTCTCTTTTTGGATCTCAATACAATGTTCTCCCTGTTGGGTTTCGTAGTAATTTCAAAAAAATTCCTACGCACACGCAAGATCATGTGATGCATAGCAACGAGAGGGGAGAGTGTTGTCTACGTACCCACGCAGACCGACTGCGGAAGCATTGACACAACATAGAGGAAGTAGTCGTACGTCTTCACGATCCAACCGATCAAGCACCGAAACTACGGCACCTCCGAGTTCGAGCACACGTTCAGCTCGATGACGATCTCCGGACTCCGATCCAGCAAAGTGTCGGGGAAGAGTTTCGTCAGCACGACGGCGTGGTGACGATCTTGATGCACTACAGCAGCAGGGATTCGCTTAAACTCCGCTACAGTATTATCGAGGATATGGTGGCTGGGGGCACCGCACACGGCTAAGGAATAGATCATGTGGATCAACTTGTGTGTTCTAGGGTGCCTCTACCTCAGTATATAAAGGACCAAGGGGGGGAGGCTGGCCGGCCACAAGGGGCGCGCCAGGAGAGTCCTACTCCCTCCGGGAGTAGGATTCCCCCCCCCCCAATCC
>NC_041382.1:747850636-747857436 GCF_002162155.2 Triticum dicoccoides | reverse complement strand
CCCACCTTGGGCTGCCCCTTTCTCCTTTCCACTAAAGCCCACTAAGGCCCATATGGTTCCCGGGGGGTTCCGGTAACCTCCCGGTACTCCGGTAAAATCCCGATTTCACCCGGAACACTTCCGATATCCAAACATAGGCTTCCAATATATCAATCTTTATGTCTCGACCATTTCGAGACTCCTCGTCATGTCCGTGATCATATCCGGGACTCCGAACAACCTTCGGTACATCAAAATACATAAACTCATAATATAACTGTCATCGTAACCTTAAGCGTGCGGACCCTACGGGTTCGAGAACAATGTAGACATGACCGAGACACGTCTCCGGTCAATAACCAATAGCGGTACCAGGATGCCCATATTGGCTCCTACATATTCTACGGAGATCTTTATCGGTCAGACCGCATAACAACATACGTTGTTCCCTTTGTCATCGGTATGTTACTTTCCCGAGATTCGATCGTCGGTTCCAATACCTAGTTCAATCTCGTTACCGGCAAGTCTCTTTACTCGTTCCGTAATACATCATCTCGCAACTAACTCATTAGTTGCAATGCTTGCAAGGCTTATGTGGTGTGCATTACCGAGAGGGCCCAGAGATACCTCTCCGACAATCGGAGTGACAAATCCTAATCTCGAAATACGCCAACCCAACATCTACCTTTGGAGACACCTGTAATGCTCCTTTATAATCACCCAGTTACGTTGTGACATTTGGTAGCACCCAAAGTGTTCCTCCGGCAAACGGGAGTTGCATAATCTCATAGTCATAGGAACATGTATAAGTCATGAAGAAAGCAATAGCAACATACTAAACGATCGGGTGCTAAGCTAATGGAATGGGTCATGTCAATCAGATCATTCAACTAATGATGTGACCTCGTTAATCAAATAACAACTCTTTGTTCATGGTTAGGAAACATAACCATCTTTGATTAACGAGCTAGTCAAGTAGAGGCATACTAGTGACACTCTGTTTGTCTATGTATTCACACATGTATTATGTTTCCGGTTAATACAATTCCAGCATGAATAATAAACATTTATCATGATATAAGGAAATAAATAATAACTTTATTATTGCCTCTAGGGCATATTTCCTTTAGTCTCCCACTTGCACTAGAGTCAATAATCTAGATTACACTGTGTTGATTCTAACACCCATGGAGTCTTGGTGCTGATCATGTTTTGCTCATGGAAGAGGCTTAGTCAACGGGTTTGCAACATTCAGATCCGTATGTATCTTGCAAATCTCTATGTCTCCCACCTGGACTAGATTCCGGATGGAATTGAAGCGTCTCTTGATGTGCTTGGTCCTTTTGTGAAATCTGGATTCCTTTGCCAAGGCAATTGCACCAGTATTGTCACAAAAGATTTTCATTGGACCCGATGCACTAGGTATGACACCTAGATCGGATATGAACTCCTTCATCCAGACTCCTTCGTTTGCTGCTTCCGAAGCAGCTATGTACTCCGCTTCACATGTAGATCCCGCTACGACGCTTTGTTTAGAACTGCACCAACTGACAGCTCCACCGTTTAATGTAAACACGTATCCGGTTTGTGATTTAGAATCGTTCGGATCAGTGTCAAAGCTTGCATCAACGTAACCTTTTACGATGAGCTCTTTGCCACCTCCATATACGAGAAACATATCCTTAGTCCTTTTCAGGTATTTCAGGATGTTCTTGACCGCTGTCCAGTGATCCACTCCTGGATTACTTTGGTACCTCCCCGCTAAACTTATAGCAAGGCACACATCAGGTCTGGTACACAGCATTGCATACATGATAGAGCCTATGGCTGAAGCATAGGGAACATCTTTCATTTTCTCTCTATCTTCTGCAGTGGTCGGGCTTTGAGTCTTACTCAATCTCACACCTTGTAACACAGGCAAGAACCCTTTCTTTGCTTGATCCATTTTGAACTTCTTCAAAATTTTGTCAAGGTATGTTGTTTGTGAAAGTCCAATTAAGCATTTCGATCTATCTCTATAGATCTTAATGCCTAATATGTAAGCAGCTTCACTGAGGTCTTTCATTGAAAAACTTTTATTCAAGTATCATTTTATGCTATCCAGAAATTCTATATCATTTCCAATTAATAATATGTCATCCACATATAATATCAGAAATGCTACAGAGCTCCCACTCACTTTCTTGTAAATACAGGCTTCTCCAAAAGTCTGTATAAAACCAAATGCTTTGATCACACTATCAAAACGTTTATTCCAACTCCGAGAGGCTTGCACCAGTCCATAAATGGATCGCTGGAGCTTGCACACTTTGTTAGCTCCCTTTGGATCGACAAAACCTTCTGGTTGCATCATATACAACTCTTCTTCCAGAAATCCATTCAGGAATGCAGTTTTGACATCCATCTGCCAAATTTCATAATCATAAAATGCGGCAATTGCTAACATGATTCGGACAGACTTAAGCATCGCTACGGGTGAGAAGGTCTCATCGTAGTCAATCCCTTGAACTTGTCAAAAACCTTTTGCGACAAGTCGAGCTTTGTAGACAGTAACATTACCATCAGCGTCAGTCTTCTTCTTGAAGATCCATTTATTCTCAATTGCTTGCCGATCATCGGGCAAGTCAACCAAAGTCCATACTGTGTTCTCATACATGGATCCCATCTCAGATTTCATGGCTTCAAGCCACTTTGCGGAATCTGGGCTCACCATTGCTTCTTCATAGTTCGTAGGTTCATCATGATCTAGCATCATGACTTCCAGAACGGGATTACCGTACCATTCTGGCGCGGATCATTATCATTATCTTCCTCACTAACTGGTGTAGGCGTTACAGAAATAGTTTTCTGTGATGTACTACTTTCCAATAAGGGAGCAGGTACAGTTACCTCGTCAAGTTCTACTTTCCTCCCACTCACTTCTTTCGAGAGAAACTCCTTCTCTAGAAAGTTTCCGAATTTAGCAACAAAAGTCTTGCCTTCGGATCTGTGATAGAAGGTGTATCCAATAGTTTCCTTTGGATATCCTATGAAGACACATTTCTCCGATTTGGGTTCGAGCTTATCAGGTTGAAGCTTTTTCACATAAGCATCGCAGCCCCGAACTTTTAGAAATGACAACTTTGGTTTCTTGCCAAACCACAGTTCATAAGGCGTCGTCTCAACGGATTTTGATGGTGCCCTATTTAACGTGAATGCGGCCGTCTCTAGAGCGTATCCCCAAAACGATAGCGGTAAATCAGTAAGAGACATCATAGATCGCACCATATCTAGTAAAGTACGATTACGACGTTCGGACACACCATTACGCTGATGTGTTCCGGGCGGCGTGAGTTGCGAAACTATTCCACAATTTTTCAAATGTACTCCAAACTCGTAACTCAAATATTCTCCTCCACGATCAGATCGTAGAAACTTTATTTTCTTGTTACGATGATTTTCAACTTCACTCTGAAATTCTTTGAACTTTTCAAATGTTTCAGACTTATGTTTCATTAAGTAGATATACCCATATCTGCTTAAATCATCTGTGAAGGTGAGAAAATAATGATATCCGCCACGAGCCTCAATATTCACCGGACCACATACATCTGTATGTATGATTTCCAACAAATCTGTTGCTCTCTCCATACTACCGGAGAACGGTGTTTTGGTCATCTTGCCCATGAGGCACGGTTCGCAAGTACCAAGTGATTCATAATCAAGTGGTTCCAAAAGTCCATCAGTATGGAGTTTCTTCATGCGCTTTACACCGATATGACCTAAACGGCAGTGCCACAAATAAGTTGCACTCTCATTATCAACTCTGCATCTTTTGGCTTCAACATTATGAATATGTGTGTTACTACTATCGAGATTCAACAAGAATAGACCACTCTTCAAGGGTGCATGACCATAAAAGATATTACTCATATAAATAGAACAACCATTATTCTCTGATTTAAATGAATAACCGTCTCGCATTAAACAAGATCCAGATATAATGTTCATGCTCAACGCTGGCACCAAATAACAATTATTTAGGTCTAATATTAATCACGAAGGTAGATGTAGAGGTAGTGTGCCGACCGCGATCACATCGACTTTGGAACCGTTTCCCACGCGCATCGTCACCTCGTCCTTAGCCAATCTTCGCTTAATCCGTAGCCCCTGTTTCGAGTTGCAAATATTAGCAACAGAACCAGTATCAAATACCCAGGTGCTACTGCGAGCATTAGTAAGGTACACATCAATAACATGTATATCACATATACCTTTGTTCACTTTGCCATCCTTCTTATCCGCCAAATACTTGGGGCAGTTCTGCTTCCAGTGACTAGTCTGCTTGCAGTAGAAGCACTAAGTTTCAGGCTTAGGTCCAGACTTGGGTTTCTTCTCTTGAGCAGCAACTGGCTTGCCGTTCTTCTTGAAGTTCCCCTTCTTCTTTCCTTTGCCCTTTTTCTTGAAACTAGTGGTCTTGTTGACCATCAACACTTGATGCTCCTTTTTGATTTCTACCTCCGCAGCTTTCAGCATCGCGAAGAGCTCGGGAATAGTCTTGTTCATCCCTTGCATATTATAGTTCATCACGAAGCTCTTGTAGCTTGGTGGCAGTGATTGAAGAATTCTGTTAATGACGCAATCATCTGGAAGATTAACTCCCAATCAAGTGATTATTATACCCAGACATTTTGAGTATATGCTCACTGACAGAACTGTTCTCCTCCATCTTGCAGCTATAGAACTTTATTGGAGACTTCATATCTCTCAATCCGGGCATTTGCTTGAAATACTAACTTCAACTCCTGGAACATCTCATATGCTCCATGACGTTCAAAACGTCGTTGAAGTCCCGATTCTAAGCCGTAAAGCATGGCACACTGAACTATCGAGTAGTTATCAGCTTTGCTCTGCCAGACGTTCATAACATTCGGCGTTGCTCCTGCAGCAGGCCTGGCACCCAGCGGTGCTTCCAGGACGTAATTCTTCTGTGCAGCAATGAGGATAATCCTCAAGTTACGGACCCAGTCCGTGTAATTGCTACCATCATCTTTCAACTTTGCTTTCTCAAGGAACGCATTAAAATTCAACGGAACAGCAGCACGAGCCATCTATCTACAATCAACATAAACAAGCAAGATACTATCAGGTACTAAGTTCATGATAAATTTAAGTTCAATTAATCATATTACTTAAGAACTCCCACTTAGATAGATATCCCTCTAATCCTCTAAGTGATCACGTGATCCAAATCAACTAAACCATGTCCGATCATCACGTGAGATGGAGTAGTTTCATCGGTGAACATCATTATGTTGATCATATCTACTATATGATTCACGCTCGACCTTTCGGTCTCCGTGTTCCGAGGCCATATCTGTATATGCTTGGCTCGTCAAGTATAACCTGAGTATTCCGCGTGTGCAACTGTTTTGCACCCGTTGTATTTGAACGTAGAACCTATCACACCCGATCATCACGTGGTGTCTCAGCACGAAGAACTTTCGCAACGGTGCATACTCAGGGAGAACACTTCTTGATAATTTAGTGAGAGATCATCTTATAATGCTATCGTCAATCAAAGCAAGATAAGATGCATTAAAAGGATAAACATCACATGCAATCAATATAAGTGATATGATATGGCCATCATCATCTTGTGCTTGTGATCTCCATCTCCGAAGCACCATTGTGATCACCATCGTCACCGGCGTGACACCTCGATCTCCATCGTAGCATCGTTGTCGTCTCACCAAGTTTGTGCTTATACGACTATCGCTACCGCTTAGTGATAAAGTAAAGCATTACATCGCGATTTCATTGCATACATTAAAGCAACAACCATAAGGCTCCTGCCAGTTGCCGATAACTCGGTTACAAAACATGATCATCTCATACAATAAAATTCAGCATCATGTCTTGACCATATCACATCACAACATGCCCTGCAAAAACAAGTTAGACGTCCTCTACTTTGTTGTTGCAAGTTTTACGTGGCTGCTACGGGCTTAAGCAAGAACCAATCTCACCTACGCATCAAAACCACAACGATAGTTTGTCAAATAGACTACGTTTTAACCTTCGCAAGGACCGGGCGTAGCCATACTTGGTTCAACTAAAGTTGGAGAGACAGTCGCCCGCAAGCCACCTGTGTGCAAAGCACGTCGGGGGAACCGGTCTCGCGTAAGCGTACGCGTAATGTTGGTCCGGGTCGTCTCGTCCAACAATGCCGCCGAACCAAAGTATGACATGTTGGTAGGCAGTATGACTTATATCGCCCACAACTCACTTGTGTTCTACTCGTGCATATAAGATCAACATAAATAACCTAGGCTCGGATGCCACTGTTGGGTTTCGTAGTAATTTCAAAAAATTTCCTACGCACACGCAAGATCATGTGATGCATAGCAACGAGAGGGGAGAGTGTTGTCTACGTGCCCACGCAGACCGACTGCGGAAGCGTTGACACAACGTAGAGGAAGTAGTCGTACGTCTTCACGATCTGACCGATCAAGCACCGAAACTACGGCACCTCCGAGTTCGAGCACACGTTCAGCTCGATGACGATCTCCGGACTCCGATCCAGCAAAGTGTCGGGGAAGAGTTTCGTCAGCACGACGGCGTGGTGACGATCTTGATGCACTACAGCAGCAGGGCTTCGCCTAAACTCCGCTATAGTATTATCGAGGAATATGGTGGCCGGGGGCACCGCACACGGCTAAGGAATAGATCACGTGGATCAACTTGTGTGTTCTAGGGTGCCTCTACCTCAGTATATAAAGGACCAAAGGGGGGAGGCTGGCTGGCCACAAGGGGCGCGCCAGGAGAGTCCTACTCCCTCC
>NC_041382.1:747826025-747850287 GCF_002162155.2 Triticum dicoccoides | reverse complement strand
GGCCGGCCACCTCTCCTAGTCCTAATAGGACTACGGGAAGGGGGAGGCGCGCAGCCCACCTTGGGTTGCCCCTTTCTCCTTTCCACTAAAGCCCACTAAGGCCCATATGGTTCCCGAGGGGTTCCGGTAACCTCCCAATACTCCGGTAAAATCCTGATTTCACCCGGAACACTTCCGATATCCAAAATAGGCTTCCAATATATCAATCTTTATGTCTCGACCATTTCGAGACTCCTTGTCATGTCCGTGATAATATCCGGGACTCCGAACAACCTTCGGTACATCAAAATACATAAACTCATAATATAACTGTCATCGTAACCTTAAGCGTGCGGACCCTACGGGTTCGAGAACAATGTAGACATGACCGAGACACGTCTCCGGTCAATAACCAATAGCGGGACCTGGATGCCCATATTGGCTCCTACATATTCTACGAAGATCTTTATCGGTCAGACCGCATAACAACATACGTTGTTCCCTTTGTCATCAGTATGTTACTTGCCCGAGATTCGATCGTCGGTATTCCAATACCTAGTTTAATCTCGTTATCGGCAAGTCTCTTTACTCGTTCCGTAATACATCATCTCGCAACTAACTCATTAGTTGCAATGCTTGTAAGGCTTATGTGATGTGCATTACCGAGAGGGCCCAGAGATACCTCTCCGACAATCGGAGTGACAAATCCTAATCTCGAAATACGCCAACCCAACATCTACCTTTGGAGACACCTGTAATGCTCCTTTATAATCACCCAGTTACGTTGTGACGTTTGGTAGCACCCAAAGTGTTCCTCCGGCAAACGGGAGTTGCATAATCTCATAGTCATAGGAACATGTATAAGTCATGAAGAAAGCAATAGCAACATACTAAACGATCGGGTGCTAAGCTAATGGAATGGGTCATGTCAATCATATCATTCAACTAATGATGTGACCTTGTTAATCAAATAACAACTCTTTGTTCATGGTTAGGAAACATAACCATCTTTGATTAACGAGCTAGTCAAGTAGAGGCATACTAGTGACACTTTGTTTGTCTATGTATTCACACATGTATTATGTTTCCGGTTAATACAATTCCAGCATGAATAATAAACATTTATCATGATATAAGGAAATAAGTAATAACTTTATTATTTCCTCTAGGGCACATTTCCTTCACTCCCCCTCTCTTGTGGAGAACTATTCGATGTAATCTTCTTTTTGCGGTGTGTTTGTTGAGACCGATGAATAGTGGGTTTATGATCAAGTCTATATATGAATAATATTTGAACCTTCTCTGAATTCTTTTATGTATGATTGGTTATCTTTGAAAGTCTCTTCAAATTATCAGTTTGGTTTGGCCTACTAGATTGATCTTTCTTGCAATAGGAGAAGTGCTTAGCTTTGGGTTCAATCTTGCTGTGTCCTTTCCCAGTGACAGTAGGGGCAGCAAGGCACGTATTGTATTGTTGCCATCGAGGATAACAAGATGGGGTTTCTTCATATTGCATGAGTCTATCCCTCTACATCATGTCATCTTGCTTAAGGCGTTACTCTGTTTTTAACTTAATACTCTAGATGCATGATGGATAGCAGTCGATGAGTGGAGTAATAGTAGTAGATGCAGGCAGGAGTCGGTCTACTTGTCTCGGACGTGATGCCTATATACATGATCATACATAGATATTCTCATAACTATGCTCAATTATGTCGATTTCTCAACAGTAATTTATTCACCCACCATAGAATACGTATGCTCTCGAGAGAAGCCACTAGTGAAACCTATTGCCCCCGGGTCTATCTTTATCATATTGATCTCCTACTACTTAGTTATTTCCTTTGTTATTTACTTTGCCTTTATTTTACTTTGCATATTTATCACAAAAATACCAAAAATATTATCTTTATCATATCTATCAGATCTCACTCTCGTAAGTGGCCTTATAGGGATTGACAACCCCTATTTGCGTTGGTTGCGAGGATTTATTTGTTATGTGCAGGTACGAGGGACTCGTGCGTAGCCTCCGACTGGATTGATACATTGGTTCTAAAAAACTAAGGGAAATACTTACGCTACTTTGATGCATCATCCCTTCCTCTTCGGGGAAAACCAACGCAGTGCTCAAGAGGTAGAAAGAAGGATTTCTGGCGCCGTTGCCGGGGAGGCTCACACGAAGTCAAGTTAAAATTTTATCTCCCATCAACGAGCCATTTCTGGCGCCGTTGCCGGGGAGGTCTACGCAAAAGTCAACATACCAAGTACCCATCACATACCCTTATCTCCCGCATTACATTATTTGACATTTGCCTCTCGTTTTCCTCTCCCCCACTTCACCCTTGTTGTTTTATTCGCCCTCTCTCTCTATCCTCCATCTCTTTCTCTATTTGCCTTTTTTGCCCGTTTGCTTTTTGTTTGCTTGTGTGTTAGTTTGCTTGCTTGTCACGATGGCTCAAGATAATACTAAGTTGTGTGACTTCACCAATACCAACAACAATGATTTTATTAGCACTCCGATTGCTCCTCTTACCGATGCTGAATCTTGTGAAATTAATACTGCTTTGCTGAATCTTGTCATGAAAGATCCGTTTTCCGGCCTTCCTAGTGAAGATGCCGCTACCCATCTAAATAGCTTCGTTGATTTGTGTGACATGCAAAAGAAGAAAGACGTGGATAATGATATTGTTAAATTGAAGCTATTTCCTTTTTCCCTTAGAGATCGTGCTAAAGCTTGGTTTTCATCTTTGCCTAAAAATACTATTGATTCATGGAACAAGTGCAAAGAGGCTTTTATCTCTAAGTATTTTCCTCCCGCTAAGATCATCTCTCTTAGAAACGATATTATGAACTTTAAGCAACTTGATCATGAACATGTTGCACAAGCTTGGGAGAGAATGAAATTAATGATACATAATTGCCCTACTCATGGTTTAAATTTGTGGATGATTGTTCAGAATTTTTATGCCGGATTGACTTTTGCTTCTAGAAATCTTTTAGATTCGGCCGCGGGAGGCACTTTTATGGAAATTACTTTAGGAGAAGCTACTAAACTCCTATATAATATTATGGTTAATTATTCTCAATGGCATACTGAAAGATCTACTAATAAAAAGGTGCATGCGATAGACGAAATTAATGTTTTGAGTGGAAAGATGGATGAACTTATGAAATTATTTGCTAATAAGAGTGTTTCTTCCGATCCTAATGATATGCCCATGTCTAATTTTATTGAGAATAATAATGAATCTATGGATGTGAATTTTGTTGGTAGGAACAATTTTGGTAACAACGCGTATAGAGGAAATTTCAATCCTAGGCCTTATCCTAGTAATCCCTCTAATAATTATGGTAATTCCTACAACAATTCTTATGGAAATTATAACAAGATGCCCTCTGATTTCGAATCTAATATTAAAGAATTTATTACTTCGCAAAAGAATTTTAATGCTATGATTGAAGAAAATTTGCTTAAGATTGATGATTTGGCTAGGAACGTTGATAGAATTTCTCTTGATGTTGATTCTTTGAAACTTAGATCTATTCCACCTAAGCATGATATCAATGAGTCTCTCAAAGCTATGAGAATTTCCATTGATGAGTGCAAAGAAAGAACCGCTAGGATGCGTGCTAAGAAAGATGCCTTTATAAGAGTGTGTTCTTCTAGTTCCTATGAAAATAATGATGAAGATCTAAAAGTTATTGATGTGTCCCCCATTAAATCTTTGTTTTGCAATATGAATCTTGATAATGATGGGACTGAATATGATCCACCTTTACCTAGAAGGCGTTCTAAGAATTCAGAATTTGTTGATCTTCTTGATGCTAAATTTGATAAAAGTGGGATTGAAGAAATTAAAACCCTAGATGTTGCCAAACCCACTATTATGGATTTCAAGGAATTTAACTATGAAAATTTCTCTTTGATTGATTGTATTTCCTTGTTGCAATCCGTGCTAAATTCTCCTCACGCTTATAGTCAAAATAAAGCGTTTACTAAACATATCGTTGATGCCTTGATGCAATCTTATGAAGAAAAACTTGAATTGGAAGTTTCTATCCCTAGAAAACTTTATGATGAGTGGGAACCAACTATTAAAATTAAACTTAAAGATCATGAATGCTATGCTTTATGTGATTTGGGTGCTAGTGTTTCCACGATTCCAAAGACTTTGTATGATTTGTTAGGTTTCCATGATTTTGATAATTGCTCTTTAAACTTGCACCTTGCGAATTCCACTATTAAGAAAACTATGGGAAGAATTAATGATGTTATTATTGTTGCAAATAGGAATTATGTGCCCGTAGATTTTATTGTTCTTGACATAGATTGCAATCTTTCATGTCCTATTATTCTTGGTAAACCTTTTCTTAGAACGATTGGTGCAATTATTGATATGAAGGAAGGAAATATTAGATTCCAATTTACATTAAGGAAAGTCATGGAACACTTTCCTAGAAATAAAATTAAATTACCTTATGAATCTATTATGAGAGCCACTTATGGATTGCCTACCAAAGATGGCAATACCAAGATCTATTCTTGCTTGTTATGCCTAGCTAGGGGCGTTAAACGATAGCGCTTGTTGGGACGCAACCCAATTTTATTTTTATTCCTTGCTTTTTGCTCCTGCTTAGTAATAAATAATTTATCTAGCCTCTGTTTTTGTTGTGTTTTTTGTGTTTAATTAGTGTTTGTGCCAAGTAGAACCGTTGGGAAGACTTGGGGAAAGTCTTGTTGAACTTGTTGTAAAAAAACAGAAACTTTAGCGCTCACGAGAACTACTGCCATTTTTATTTTGAAAGTGATATTTAGTTCATTCTTTTCTCAGATGATTAATAGATAAATTACTCACGTCCAGAAATTTATTTTAGAATTTTTGGGGTTCCAGATCTTGTGCTAGATTCAGATTACTACAGACTGTTCTGTTTTTGACAGATTCTGTTTTTCGTGTGTTGTTTGCTTATTTTGATGAATCTATGGCTAGTAAAATAGTTTATAAACCATAGAGAAGTTGGAATACAGTAGGTATAACACCAATATAAATAAAGAATGAGTTCATTACAGTACCTTGAAGTGGTCTTTTATTTTCTTTCGCTAACGGAGCTCACGAGATTCTCTACTTTAAGTTTTGTGTTGTGAAGTTTTCAAGTTTTGGGTAAAGATTTGATGGATCATGGAACAAGGAATGGCAAGAGCCTAAGCTTGGGGATGCCCATGGCACCCCCAAGATAATCTAAGGACACCTAAAAGCCAAAGCTTGGGGATGCCCCGGAAGGCATCCCCTCTTTCGTCTACTTCTATCGGTAACTTTACTTGGAGCTATATTTTTATTCGCCACATGATATGTGTTTTGCTTGGAGAGTCTTGTATGATTTGAGTCTTTATTTGTTAGTTTACCACAATCATCCTTACTGTACACACCTTTTGAGAGATCCATACATGATTTGGAATTTGTTAGAGTACTCTATGTGCTTCGCTTATATCTTTTGAGTTATATAATTTTGCTCTAGTGCTTCACTTATATATTTTAGACCACGGTGGTGGATTCATTTTATAGAAACTATTGATCTCTCATGCTTCACTTAGATTATTTTGAGAGTCTTTAATAGCATTGTAATTTGCTTAAAATCCTAATATGCTTGGTATACAAGATTAATAATAAAACTTTCTTATGAGTGTGTTGAATACTATGAGAAGTTCGATGCTTGATAATTGTTTTGAGATATGAAGATGGTGATATTAAAGTTGTGCTAGTTGAGTAGTTGTGAATTTGAGAAATACTTGTGTTGAAGCTTGTGATTCCCGTAGCATGCACGTATGGTGAACCGTTATGTGATGAAGTCGGAGCATGATTTATTTATTTATTGTCTTCCTTATGAGTGGTGGTCGGGGACGAGCGATGGTCTTTTCCTACCAATCTATCCCCCTAGGAGCATGCGCGTAATACTTTGCTTTGATAACTTGTAGATTTTTGCAATAAGTATATGAGTTATTTATGACTAATGTTGAGTCCATGGATTATACGCACTCTCACCCTTCCACCTTTGCTAGCCTCTCTAATACCGCGCACCTTTTCGTCCATATCATACACCCACCATATACCTTCCTCAAAACAGCCACCATACCTACCTATTATGGCATTTCCATAGCCATTCCGAGATATATTGCCATGCAACTTTCCACCGTTCTGTTTATTATGACACACTCCATCATTGTCATATTGCTTAGCATGATCATGTAGTCGACATCATATTTGTGGCAAAGCCACCATTCATAATTCTTTCATACATGTCACTCATGGGTCATTGCATATCCCGGAACACCGCCGAAGGCATTCATATAGAGTCATATTTTGTTCTAAGTATCGACTTGTAATTCTTGAGTTGTAAGAAAAATAAAAGTGTGATGATCATCATTACTAGAGCATTGTCCCAGTGAGGAAAGGATGATGGAGACTATGATTCCCCCACAAGTCGGGATGAGACTCCGGACGAAAAAAAAGAAAAGAGGCCATAAAAAAAGAGAAAAGGCCCAAATAAAAAAATGAGAGAAAAAGAGAGAAGGGACAATGTTACTATCCTTTTACCACACTTGTGCTTCAAAGTAGCACCATGATCTTCATAGTAGAGAGTCTCTCATGTTATCACTTTCATATACTAGTGGGAATTTTTCATTATTGAACTTGGCTTGTATATTCCAATGATGGGCTTCCTCAAATTGCCCTAGGTCATCATGAGCAAGCAAGTTGGATGCACACCCACTTAGTTTCTTTTTGAGCTTTCATATACTTATAGCTCTAGTGCATCTGTTGCATGACAATCCCTACTCACTCACATTGATATCTATTGATGGGCATCTCCATAGCCAGTTGATACGCTTAGTTGATGTGAGACTATCTTCTCCCTTTTTGTCTTCTCCACAACCACCACTCTATTCCACCTATAGTGCTTGGCTCACGCTCATGTATTGCATGAAAATTGAAAAAGTTTTGAGAATGTCAAAAGTATGAAACAATTGCTTGGCTTGTCATCGGGGTTGTGCATGATTTAAATATTTTGTGTGGTGAAGATGAAGCATAGCCAGACTATATGATTTTGTAGGGATAACTCTCTTTAGCCATGTTATTTGGGGAGACATAATTGCTTAGTTAGTATGCTTGAAGTATTATTATTTTTATGTCAATATGAACTTTTGTATTGAATCTTTCGGATCTGAATATTCATACCACAATTAAGAAGAATTACAATTAAATTATGCCAAGTAGCACTCCACATCAAAAATTCTGTTTTTATCATTTACCTACTCGAGGACGAGCAGAATATGCCGAGAAAGCACCTGGCCACGAGGGTCCACGGCGCGCCCACCCCCCTGGGCACGCCCCCTGCCTCGTGGGCCCATGGTGGCTCCTCTCCACTTATTCCTGCACCCATACACTTCTTCTTCCTCCCACAAACACCACTATCCAGCTCAAGCACAAGTTCTAGCTCATTTTGCTGCGATTTTTGATCTCCTTGCTCAAAGCACCTCTCATAAAACTGCTTTGGGGGGATTGTTCCTTGGTATGTGACTCCTCCATTGGTCCAATTAGTTTTTGTTCTAGTGCTTTATTCATTGCAAATTTGTGCTGCCTAGGTGACCATGTTCTTGAGCTTGCATGTCAAATTTATATGGTTCCAAGTAGTTCTAATGCATGATATAGGCTCTAGGCACTTGTAGGAGTAGTTGCTATCAATTTTGTCGAGTTTGGTTTACTTTTATTTGAAGTTACTAAAAAATTTCAGAAATTTTTCAGAAGAAGAAATATGTTTAGGAAAATGTACCAAGGTGGTTCTTCAAGGAAGCAAGGACCCAGGCTTGCAATGCGTGATGCTAATGATGAGCCACCAAGGGACGCTCCAGTGTGACCTTGTGAGTGGCCTTCAGAGGACTTCATGGATCGAGCAGGAATTAAGGAAGAATTTAACGCATATTTGTGTAACGCTGATCTTGTGAGCTTCGAAGCAGAAAAGTGCCGCCAGTACCACTATCTCACTAGTTCCTTTGTGAGGAGGTTTGAATTTTCATCTTCACGCAATTCTCAAACTGTCATGTTTGATCTTTATGAAAATTCTTATACTATGGACTTAGAGGACTTTACCACTGCTTGCAAACTTCCACAGTGGGGTAGTGCTAGTGAACCTCGTAAATCTGAATTTAGAGATTTTCTTGCCAGTATAACTGTGGGGAATCTAGAGATATAGCACAAGCTACCATAGGGAGCATTCATTTTCCTGCTATACATTATTTCGCTCTCTTCATAGGTAGGTGCATAAATGGTAAAGATGAATCATGTCATATGTGTGTCCCTGACCTCAGTATTCTTAGGAGTGCTGTGTGAGGAGATAAATCTTATAATTTGGGAGCCATTGTTGCATGTAGGTTGCATCATAATAGATTTAATGGAGATTTCTTTGGTGGAATTTATGCAACCCGTATAGCTAATTTTCTTGGTATAACCATTCGTGAGGATGATATTGAGTTGACTCTCGCTTATTTGGATTATGAGGCTATGGTTCTTCATAATTTTGTTGAGAGGAACGATCAGTCCCTCTAGTATCGACTAATCTTTAACAGACGACGCATCTATCACGTCGCTCTCCCTGCTTCTACTTTCTTTGACTTTCAGGCAAAAGGGAGATATTTTATAACCAGAGAGGAGGCGGAAGAGTATAAGAGGAGGGCTGAGATAGCTCGCCTCCAAGTTGCAACCCACGATGCAATGACTGCTGCATCTCAGTATGACCCCAACTACAACTTTGGATATCCGCCAGGACATCCGTGGCATTAGACCAACTTAGGCCAAAAGCCTAAGCTTGGGGGAGTACGTATTTCCCACCGACATTACATTTATGTTCACACACTCATTGCTAGCTGTCGGTGCTCATACTTTTTCATTGTATCATCCATGCTAGTTTATTTCCTTTTTATGCTTTCTTCTTGTGTGTGTAATAAACATGAAGAAAAAACAAAAAAAATTACTTGTAGCCTTTAATTAGTTTACTTTCCATGCCTGTAGTAGTAATTAAAAAGAAAACCCAAAAAGATTTCCTGTTCTTCTTTTGCTTGTTGGGAGCTTTCCCGTGTAAATAGTTTTATTTCTTTTCTTTTCTTTGGGGGTCGATAGGAGAAGACCATGATTAAATTGTTGAAGTGGCTCTTATATGCATTATTGTTAATCTGACAAAAGAGCCCATATTGCCTTGTCTTCTCCTGTTTATTGAATGCTTGCAGATTCCAGCTTAGTCCAATGCACGTGCACTATTATTATTATTCACATCATTCGGTCGTGCAAGTGAAAGGCAATTATGACGATATATGGTGGACTGATTGAGATGGGAGAAGCTGGTATGAACTCGACCTCTCTTGTTTTTGTAAATATAATTAGTTCATTGTTCCTGATTCAGCCTATTATGAATAAACATGTTTGCAATGACAATTAGAGATTATAGTTGCTTATGCCATGTTTAATTAGCTAGGAGCTTATAATGGTTTACCTTGCGTGCCAACATGCTATTAAAATGGTTGTGATGTGGTATGATAGGGTGGTATCCTCTTTTGAACGATTTGAGTGGCTTGACTTGGTACATGTTCACGCATGTAGTTGAAACAAAATCAACATAGCCTCTATGATATTTATGTTCATGGTGCATTATATCCTACTCATGCTTGCATTCGGTGTTGAATAATTTTAATGCATGTTCATGACTGTTGTCGCTCTCTAGTTGGTCGCTTCCCAGTCTTTTTCTATCCTTCACCTGTACTAAGCAGGAATATTGCGTGTGCATCCAATTCCATAAACCCCAAAGTTATTCCATATGAGTCCACCATACCTACCTATATACGGTATCTACCTGTCGTTTCAAGTAAATTTGTATGTGCCAAACTCTAAACCTTCAAATAAATATTATGTTGTGTATGCTCGAATAGCTCATGTATCAACTAGGGTTGTCCGTATCTTCCATGTTAGGCGGGTTATTCTCAAGAGGAGTGGACTCCGCTCCTCACTCACGAGAAAATGGCTGGTCACCGGGATGCTCAGTCCCATGCTTTATGCAAATCAAATCAAAATAACTGCGAACAAAACTCCCCCTGGGACTATTGTTAGTTGGAGGCACTCGTTGTTTCGAGCAAGCCATGGATTGATGCTTGTTGGTGGAGGGGGAGTATAAACTTTACCATTTTGTTTGGGAACCACCTATAATGTGTGTAGCATGGAAGATATCGCCATCTCTCGGTTGTTATGTTGGCAATGAAAGTATGCCGCTCAAAATATTATTCATCTCTATTTCAAACCGAGCTCTGGCACCTCTACAAATCCCTACTTCCCTCTGCGAATGCCCTATCTATTTACTTTTATGTTGAGTCATCATCCTCTTATTAAAAAGCACCAGTTGGAGAGCACCGCTGTCATTTGCATCCATTACTGTTAGTTTACATTGAGTATGACTTGAATGGATCTCTTTTACCATGAATTACAATGTCTAGTCAGTCCTTGATCTTTAAAGGTGCTCTGCATTTATGTTTTGCGGTCTCAGACAGGGCTAGCGAGATACCGTCTTGTTATGTCATATTATGATTGTTTTGAGAAAGTCTTGTCATCCGAGATTTATTATTATTGCTCGCTAGTTGATTATGCCATTGATATGAGTAAACATGAGACCAAAGAGTTATTGTGAATATGGTTAGTTCATAATCTTTGCTAAAAACTTGAATGCTGGCTTTACATATTTACAACAACAAGAGCAAACAGAGTTTGTAAAAAAATTTCTTTATCACTTTCAGTTTGTCAACTGAATTGCTTGAGGACAAGCAAAGGTTTAAGCTTGGGGGAGTTGATACGTCTCCGTCGTATCTACTTTTCCAAACACTTTTGCCCTTATTTTGGACTCTAACTTGCATGATTTGAATGGAACTAACCCGGACTAACGCTGTTTTCAGCAAAATTGTTCTCGGAATGACCTGAAACTCCACGGAGATTATTTTTGGAAATAATAAAAAATACTGGCAAAGAATCAAGGCCAGGGGCCCACACCCTAGCCACGAGGGTGGGGGCGCGCCCCCTACCTCGTGGGCCCCCTGGAGCTCCTCCGACCTCAACTCCAACTCTATATATTCGTGTTCGGCGAGAGAAAAATCAAGGAGAAAGATTCATTGCGTTTTACAATACGGAGCCGCCGCCAAGCCCTAAACTCTCTCGGGAGGGCTGATCTGGAGTCCGTTCGGGGCTCCGAAGAGGGGAATCCGTCACCATCATCATCATCAACCATCCTCCATCAACAATTTCATGATACTCACCACCGTGCGTGAGTAATTCCATCATAGGCTTGCTGGACGGTGATGGGTTGTATGAGATTTATCTGTAATCGAGTTAGTTTTGTTAGGGTTTGATCCCTAGTATCCACTATGTTCTGAGTTTGATGTTGCTATGATTTTGCTATGCTTAATGCTTGTCACTAGGGCCCGAGTGCCATGATTTCAGATCTAAACGTATTATGTTTTCATCAATATATGTGAGTTCTTGATCCTATCTTGCAAGTCTATAGTCACCTACTATGTGTTATGATCCGGCAACCCCGAAGTGACAATAATCGGGACCACTCCCGGTGATGACCGTAGTTTGAGGAGTTCATGTATTCACTATGTGTTAATACTTTGGTCCGGTACTCTATTAAAAGGAGGCCTTAATATCCCTTAGTTTCCACTAGGACCCCGCTGCCACGGGAGGGTAGGACAAAAGATGTCATGCAAGTTCTTTTTCACAAGCACGTATGACTATATTCGGAATACATGCCTACATTACATTGATGAATTGGAGCTAGTTCTGTGTCACCCTAGGTTATGACTGTTACATGATGAACCGCATCTAGCATAATTCTCCATCACCGATCCATTGCCTACGAGATTTCCATATATTGTTCTTCGCTTATTTACTTTTCCGTTGCTATTGTTATCGTCACTACAAAACACCAAAAATATTACTTTTGCTATCGTTACCTTTTGCTATCGCTACTATCATATTACTTTGCTACTAAACACTTTGTTGCAAATATTAAGTTATCCAAGTGTGATTGAATTGACAACTCAGCTGCTAATACTTGAGAATATTCTTTGGCTCCCCTTGTGTCGAATCAATAAATTTGGGTTGAATACTCTATCCTCGAAAATTGTTGCGATCCCCTATACTTGTGGGTTATCAATGACCGATCCAGACACATCGTCACAAGAGTGTGACAGCACGTAAGAGCCCAAAGATCACCACACTGTGACACCAGTCGAACACAACTCGTTCTGGCTGGCAACATTCGTATAGGATAATAGTGCATGAATTATCGTCCCCACAACAATTCACAATAGTCATATATCTATTATATGTATCTACTTTAAAATTATTGACAATAATCATATCAATATTCAACATTATTTATAATAACCATATCTTTAATATTGAGATGGTCATTTAGCTAAGATCTTGCATGTGATACCCTGGGCAATGGCTAAATAGATACAAAGTTAGAGCCATTGTATCCAATTTTTATGAAGTCTTTGAGCTTACATTCTATATCTAGGAAATGTAAAACGAGATGAAGGCGTGAAGAAGGGTGGAGGTAGGTTGACTAATCATAGGAAGATGAATCGATGACAACGATAGTATTAATTTTATATTGATGCAACATGTGTTTGTAATTTTGCAAATTATCTTGTGTGGTGGGAAATACAGTAATTGTTCTTCATTGGATATATAACTGGACTACCATTCGAGGACCAAAAAACCTAATGGCAATTATGGCCCTCTCATAACAATTCCTAAGAGGGGAGCCACTGCTATTTATATTTATTTCAACAACATTAATAGATCGGTGCCAAGTAGCAACCATCAAACACTACAACAACAAATATCTCTGTTGTTAAATTTCTAGGTGAACGTAGATATTTATTACACATGAATTAAGATATTTAAAATCTTACGGTTGTGGTGTATAACTTTATCTACTAGGGTTCCAGTCATGATGCTCGTTTTTACACACATGTTGAAATGTTTAATAAAAAATTAGTGAAATGTGTTGATGTTTCTTCGCAATCCTTGTTGGTGCATCATACTAATGTATAATGTGTCTACTTGTAACCATAGGCCTCCTTTGGTTTGTAGAAATTTTGTAGGAATTCAATAGGATAGGATTTTCAAAAAAACATTCATTTGGTGCTTTTGGTTTGTAGGAATGGATTCCTATTCCTACGAAGGATAGCAATCAATCCTACATATTTTAAAGAAAAAACATTATCCTAGCCTTAATGGAAATAATTTATCCTATGTATCAAATGACATCTCTCTCTTCATAGGACCAAGGGTACATGTCATCTCACTTTCTATGATTTTCCTATCCATATGATATTCGTATCGTATTAACCAAATGAAGCCATAATTTTGAGCCTAACCTTGACATAAAAATGACTAATAAATTATGCGTTGCATCTCAGAAAAATATATCGTTGAAAACTTCTTTCAAATATGTTTTCAATGATATAAATTTTAATGAAAATATATAGCGCAAGCGGCAGCTCGGTTCATCCCACCACACTTATCAATCATTTCAAATTTGCTCGTCCCTTGCCTAAAAACAACACCACATTTGTGCTACGTTATTGTCTGCTAGCCCGCTCCGTTTGCACCCCCAACTCATATAATGTTCTTAGTCAAATTTAGGTTTAAAATTCGAAAGGACCAAGACTGAAAAGTACTTCTAGAACATTTCTCATAAATTAAAGTGAGGTTAATTAAACGAACAGCAGTCTCTTAAATTTGTCAATCAACGTCTGGCCAGTTCCATCGAACATTTTTTTATTGAAAGTCAAACGCGGCCATTCGTGCGCGCCATCATCGGTTATCACTCCTATTTTTGCCTTGTTTTCCGGCCGTTTCATGGGGACTAATTAAGCCAGGCCGTGGAGGAAACTGTTGGATCCGTTTCCTCCTACAAAGCCGCATCGCCTCCAGCTACCCGCCGTTCCCTCCATGCCATTCTCCCCAACCATTCCCGCCGTGACGCCGTAGCCGCGCCTGCATGCGCGCGCGCGCGCGTAACCAAGAGGAACTAGCTAGCACCGGGCTGTGTCCGGCCGGCCGGCGATGGGGTGCACCACCTCGGTGGAGGCGCGGCGCGACATGCGCTGGGTGGAGGCGGCGGTCGGCCCGCGCGCGAGGCGGAGCTTCTCGCTGTCGTCCGCCAACCGGCCGCGGCTGCGGGCCAAGGCCGCGTCCGTGCTGCGCAGCCTCGGCCCCGTCCCGGGCCGGCGATCCGGCGCGTCGTCGAGCAAGTACGCGACCCTGTCGGTCGAGGAGATCATGGTGAAGTTCGAGAACGACCGCGCCTTGCGGGAGGTGCTCGCCCGTCTCAAGGAGACGGCGGCGGCGGCGGCGAAGCGGAATGCCGCCGTCGGGCCTAGGACGAGCACGCCGACGCTGACGCCGCCCAACGAGCCGGAGGTGATCAACGCGTGGGAGCTCATGGCCGGGCTCGAGGACGAAGGGCCCACGCCGCGGGCAACGCATCATGAGCCCCCGCCGACGACACCGCCGTGGATGCTGGCCGACCAGGACGTGCCCGTCGCCTTCGAGTTTGACCCGGAGATACTGTCCAGCTTCCGGGAGGCCCTCGCGCAGGACACGTCGCCGTCACAGCAGCCGAGCACGGCCAGCTCGCCCACGGACAAGGAGGAATCGGCGTCGCAGCAACAGGCGAAGGTCGCCGACGACGCGAGTGCATGCACGCCGGTCTCGCCGCCCACCAGGGACACCGCGAGCTCACCCGCGGACAAGGAGAAGGAGGAACCTGGGTCGCAGAAGGATAAGGACGGCGCCGACGCAAGCGCATGCACGCCGGTCTCGGCGCCCACCAGGGGCATGCCGGAGCTCGCCGGCATCGTGCGCGCCCGCATCAACGCGTTCCAAGAAAAGATCATAGAGCGGAGGACGAGCAACGGCGCCCGCGACGCCAAGGTGTTGGGGCCGCCGGGCGGCAGGCGGAGGGCGGTGGTGTACTTCACCAGCCTCCGCGGCGTGCGCAAGACGTTCGTGGACGGCTGCGCCGTGCGCAACATCCTGCGCAGCTACGGCGTGCGCGTGGACGAGCGCGACGTGTCCATGCACGCCGCCTTCAAGTCCGAGCTCGCGCAGCTCCTCACCGGCCCCAGCGCCGCCGCCACGCTCCCTCGCGTGTTCGTCCACGGGCGGTACCTGGGCGGCGCCGAGGACGTGCAAGCCCTGCACGAGGCCGGCGAGCTCGCCCGCACGCTGGAGGGGTGCGACGCCGCGCCGGTGCGCAAGCTCGGGTGCATGGAGGCGTGCGCGGCGTGCGGCGACGTCCGGTTCGTGCCCTGCGAGACGTGCTACGGCAGCTGCAAGATCTTCGTCCATTACGAGGACGACGAAGACGACGGCGAGTTCCAGCGGTGCCCGGACTGCAACGAGAACGGCCTCATCGGATGCCCCGTCTGCTGCTGCTGATGCTCTGTTTTTTTCCGTTACAGTCTACCGTAGGCTAAAGTTCTCCTGCTGTTTTAGTTGCTTCTACTTTGTACAGTGTGAAGAGCATTTACAGAAGAATCCTACTATATCCGGCAAGAGGTTTTGCTTAGGATCCTACAGTAATAATTTTCTCCCTCCCTAATAAGTTCTGTTGTAGATCTATGAGGTCAAATTTTGTTGGTGAAGAGTGAATACAGCCATATAAATATAGGACTCAGCCTGTGTTGATCTGTGATATTTAGGTTCAGAATTTTACCTGAAGCTGCGTCAGAGATGGAATGTCGGCCTCAACATTCAACGTGGGCAGAACGTTCAGAAAAAAGGCCAACACGTCGACACTAAAATGGATACTGAACTCGAATAAACAAGAGCATCAGAAAAGTCAGAGACATGACTGCACGATCACCTTGACTGAATTCTGCACATAGCTTGTTCAAACCACATTTGTTGTCTGAATAACTGACAGTTTTTTCTAGCTACCACAATACTGTTATTATATACTGTATCATACATAGCATAAATATCATACCTTAAGACTCTTTAAGTTCAACCCTGGTGTCTGAATAACTGACTTTTGTATAACCGACACAACGAACTGTTCGAACGGGGTGTTTATTTCCATTAATGCTGCCTGCCATGAGCAGCCAGATTTTCAGCGGCCTTGGCGGCGCGGGTGAGAGCCTCGGAGACCATCATAGCTCCCGCAGAGAAGTAGCTGCTGGTCACGATGGTGTTCATAACCTTGACTGCTGTTCTTCCAGTGGCGGTGGTGACGGTCTTGGTCGTCTCGGTAAAACGGTATGTCTCATCCACTGATCTGATTGCGCCAACACCAGCACTGACTCTGTCGGTCAGGCCGAGCCTCCGGCTCAGCTCCGCAGCCTTTGCTGCCGCAGACCCAGATAGCTGGTGGGACTCGTCGAAAGCTCTAGCCCTGGACAATGCGTCCTTGCTCAGTATGTATCCCCTTGACAGCATTGTCTTCACGACGTCCTGAGCCACTGTCAATGCTTCCTGTGGAGTGGCGTTGAACTGGCATGATTGGTAATCCTGTTCAAGTTGCGGTGATGAAATGCAAATGTCAGCAGATGAAGTCAAGCTAATATTCAGATTAGCTTATTTGAAACTAATAGTACTCCTGCCAACATTTGTTTGAAACTAATATTCAGATTAGTATTTTCCTCTCCTCTAATAGATACGGCAGCGCTCCTGCAACGTTAAAAAAAACTAATAGTTCTCAGAAAAGGACGTGTTTGTGGTTTATTTCTGCTTTTACTTTTCATGTAAGGAGATAATTTCTAGTAACATTTAACAAAAGACAAAATTACTGACTGAAGATGATCAATGATGTGAATTGGTAGCATACCCTATATTCAATTTCCTCCTCCACCTGCCAAGTTGGCCTGTCCCAGAAATTACAAGGCTCATCAGGTTGTCCCCAACGAGATATGCACACCGGCTGATCCACAATGGTAGCCCCCTGTAAAGACATGAAGTGTTATTTAAGGGGAAAACAGGGAGTGTCTGCAATTTACAAGAGGTGGGCTGAAAAAACAGTCATCTGGACACTAATTTACAACAGGTGGGCTGAAAAAACAGTCTGCAATTTACTACCTCTGTTCCTAAATAAAGACATTTTGTCAGTTTAAACTGAACCAACAGGACATCTTATATTTAGAAACAGAGGGTGTACATCTTTAAGGACTTCACCAGTATAGAATCTGAGCTAAACTATGTACTTGAGATGATGGAACATAGGGGGCAGTCTATACTAACACATGCGGAAAAACCAAAGTAATCTCCTGGCCAAGGGAACTTAATTCACAGTGAATCAGTAGACCATAGAAGGTTAAGAATTAATCATAGGAATCAGACACATCATGATAAAAAAAAGGCCCAGAGCACTGCTTTGAAAAATATTGCTGCCAATAAAATTAAAAAACTTACACTCAGCAATACTGCAGTTTCCAATGCATAGGGTTCCTTGAAAGTCACATAAGCAGTTGAGCCATATCCTCCTGATCTGTTAGTGTTAAATTCGTCAGAAAATGAATGATAAGAAGGACAGGACATGGAAATAACACGGAATTTTAAATTGTCCAATAGGGTTATGGTTGCAGATTGAAAATGATCAGAAAACATAAAATTGCGGAAACGCTAAAAAGCTGACGTTTTTAATGGCAGTTTATATTGGCACAATGATGGCAAATTTAGTTTGAAAGCATGGCAATTTCCTGCCAAAAAAAAGAACTGAGGCGGATTTGCATGCTCTGACAACTAAACTTGCCACCCCCGGCAAACATAATTTGCCATGAAAAACGTTCAATTTGCCATGCCTAAAAATCTGACATTCGCTGGATATTCGGGTCCTAAAATTGTCCTAGGACCGAATGTTCAATAAGCATGATGAATCTTGAAACTTGCTCGGCAGGTCTTGACATCATAAATAATCATGAAGATCATCATAAAATTCTCCTAGGACCGAATGTTCAATAAGAATGAGGGAGTAGTTAACTAACTCTAGCTTATGAATGGCAAGTAAACATCACCTGATAAGGTCTATATGCTCAATAGGTCCAGAGAATGAGAAGAACTCATGAAGATCATTCTCAGATGCGCTGCTTGACAGGTTAGTGACTTCCACTGTGTACCCTGTTCCGCTCATGATTCTGTAGGTCGGCAAAAACAAAGGATGAGCATTTCCTGCAGTTAGGTTCCATGTGCCTCAAGTAATTCAATGCGCAGATCATAGTAGTATAGTGATATCTGAGAGCTGCATACTGCCTTAGAACTTATCAATAGATTATACCTCTACGGACAAATACATGATTATATCTCTGTGCATTATGCTATTCTATGAGATATGTTCTGTTAATTTACTTATTAAATTATGTCCGTCTTCCGTACAAGCATGGTATAGGAACGATACTAGTACAGAAGGTGACCTGCATATAAATAGAAACAAATTGCATCGTACGGTCTTTTCTCTTTATTTCTTCATTCTGACCGTGACTTGCTAGATGAAGGATTTTTAATAACATCGCATTATGCTTTGTGGAAATTGCTGCTGCCGTGTGCAATAGCTTTCCACCTAATAAGCTTTTTATGGGCAAAAGGTTTTCAGCTACTTGCTTATATTGGCCTACTGGGCTTTTGTTTGCCAAACAAAAAGGTAACATCCAACCACTCGCATTATTTTGCGCCCAAAGCCATTCACTGTTCAACCAGAAGATTGCAGGTTCCAGCAGATATCCCACCCAAAACAGTTAGATGAATGAACTATGATCATGATTTGCCGTAGTGCAAAGTGACACATATATAGAGAGATGCATATGGCACATACATGTAATCGATAGTACATACTAGCAGTACAATCTGGAACTGAATCGGACAAGGTTGAATGAGATCAGAGCACAGACTAATAATTGAACAACACGAAAGAAATAAACCGAAGACACTAACAATCAACTAACTTAATCACCCATCAGCCGGCCAAATCAAGCAGAATCCGGGTTCCTAACAGACGGATCATCGGAAGAAAACAAGATCAGGAAAGAAAGGAGCGCTTACCCCTCCTCGCGGTCTCGCCCTCCCTGCCCAGCGCCCAGTGCCGAGACGACTCCTCCTCCTCCTCCTCCTCGCGGCCCCTCGCTGCAAAGCAATGGATCACGCGGTGGGTCTGGGTCTGGCTGGATAGTAGTAGGTCGGGAGGCCGCCGCCAGCACGGCACGGCACCACCCACCGCACGAAGGGAAGGGAAGCCGCGCCGGTCCAAACTGGGAAACCCAGCGGCAGCGGTGGCCTTTAGTGCGTGGGGGCGGGGCGAGACCTCGATCTCCTACCTAACTGCAACCGACGCGCGCCTTTTTATCCTTCCTTTTTCTCTCCTCACGCAGCCGCAGGCACGCGCGCGCACAGCGTGATCCGCCGCCGCCGGGACGGGGTGGTGGTCTTCTCGCCTCGGGGTTGGGTTGGGGGGGATGGAGTGGGAGTGGACGGCTGGTTCCGTCCAATCGTCTGTTCGCTCGTTCACATGGAGCGAAACCACCCGGTGGCGACAAGATGTCGGCAGCCCTATCCGCGGCCTTCGGGCCTACATTCGGCATTCAGTGGGCCGGGCTTCCGCTGGACCCCAGACTAGCCCTCACTCCAAACTACTCCCTCCGTTCCAAAATAGATGACCCAACTTTGTATCAACTTTATAGTTTTTTACTTTCATGTCACCTGTTATTTTTCTACTGTTTTTAGGCATATTATACAAGTGCAAGCCGTAATCTAATTCGTGTACTAGATACCGTTGAAGTATCACATCGTGCTTTATGTTTATGATGATTAAAGGCATGAGAGCAAGGTGTAAAATGCCGTCACATAAAAAACTTACAACCCCACAAAAAATATCCAAAAAGTTCAGAATACCTGGGAAATCTTTTGGATTGCGATCTATCAAAATTTAACCGTTTTTAAAGAAGTTTAACCTAACTTAAATTTCCTTTGAAAATGGTTTGAATTTGGCCCACAATTTCAAGGTTACACATATTAGGCTATGCACCAAACTTGCTGAAATCTCATCAAAATATAGTCGCGGATCAGGCTGATGAAATAAATCCATAATTCTCGCTAAACTTCTGATAAAGAACAAATTTTGACTCAACATTGATATTAAGCTCTTGGTAGGTGTAAAATCATCCTTCCATGACTATACATCTCACGACAAATGGTTCCCAAATATCATGTTGGTAGTAGTACTAGAAGATGGACATTAGCTTTTATTTACATGAATGTAGGTTTTTATTCGTTTCATGACGGGGAAGGGTTCATGGCTCAACTTTATTTTGTTTTGTATTACGATTCTTCTTATTTTTTTGAATTTTTCTTTATTTATATATGTCGCTTTCTTTATCCCTTTTTAAAAATTTTGTTTCTATTTTTGAATAATTTATATAGTATATAAAGATGTTTAGGGCGAAGGTTTAAAAGTCTACGACATAAATTTTTGAACCCCACAAAAATATCCAAAAGTTCAGAATGCATGAGAATTGTTTTGGATTTCAATATGTCAAATTCACTAGGTTCTAGGAAGATTTGATCTTGTTTAATTTTGATTTAAAGTTAGTTTAAATCTGTCAACAACATTTGAGGTTATAAATATCTTATTACCCACCGAAACTGCTAAAATTTAATAAATTTCATCAAAATTTGGTCAAGAATTATTTCATCAAAATTTAGTTGAGAATCGAGCTAATGAAACAAATCCCTAATTCTCGATAAACTTCTGATTTAGAACAAATTTTGACTCGGCATCGATATTAAACTTGTGGTAGGTCAAAAATCATCCTTCCATGGCTCTACATCTCACAACAAAATGGTACCCAAAAATCATTTTGGTACTACTAGAAAATGGATATTACTCCCTCCATTCCAGAATATAATTAAGGTGCATTAGTTTTCATGCAAGTCAAACTTACTTATGTTTGACCAAGATTATAAAAGAAGATTTCAACATCTATAATACAAAATTAATAAAATATGAAAGTACTTTTAGTGATGGATCTGATGATAAAGATTGGGTATTGTAGATATTGATATATTTTTTTCTAAAAACTTGGGTTGTAGCCCACAAGGAGATAATCCCTACACTAGGAGGAGGCTTCCTTGATTGGGCTTGGGCTTCTTTGCTCTCTTGCCTTATTCTTTGACTTATATTTTTATGTTATCTTCCTCTTTTGATTTATTGACCAAGAAGCCTTTCGTGCACTTTCATTGACCATTGTAGTCTGCTAAGACACATGGGTGTCGGCTTGGACTATTGTTGACTTCCTTGACTTGTGTTGACCGTTTGTGTGGCATTCCATGTAGGATAGGGAGTGAGAGCTTCAACGGGTTAAAATCCATTACTATAAAAAAGTTGATTTGAACCTGCCCACAAATTTTGAGGTTACAAATATCTCCGCACCCATTGAATTTCTAAAATTTAAGAAACTGATGAAGTATCACATCGTGCTTTTATGTTTATGATGATGATTAAATACATGCGAGCAAGGTTTAAAATTCCCTCACATAAACAACTTAGAACCCCACAAAAAATATTCAAAAAGTTCAGAATACCCGAGAGTTCTTTTGGATTGCGATCTATCAAAATTTACCCATTTTTAAAGAAGTTTAACCTAACCTAAATTTCCTTTGAAAATGGTCTGAATCGGGCCCACAATTTCGAGGTTACACATATTTTGGTACACACCAAAATTGTTGAAATCTCATCAAAATATAGTCGTTGGTCAAGCTAATGAAACAAATGCATAATTCTCGCTAAACTTTTGATTAATAACAAATTTTGACTAGGCATCGATATTAAACTCCGATAGGTATAAAATCCTCCTTCCGTGACTATACATCTCATGACAAATGGTTCCCAAATATCATGTTGGTAGTAGTACTAGAAAATGGATATTAGCTTTATTTACACGAATGTAGGTTTTTACTGTTTCATGACGGGGAAGGGTTCATGGCTCAACTTTATTTTGTTTTGTATTACGATTCTTCTTTTTTTTGAATTTTTATTTATTTATATATGTTGCTTTCTTTATCCCTTTTTATTTTTTTCTATTTTTGAATAATTTATGTAATATATAAAGATGTTTAGGGCGAAGGTTTAAAAGTCTATGACATAGATTTTTGAACCCCACAAAAATATCCAAAAGTTCAGAATGCATGAGAATTCTTTTGGATTTCAATTAGCAAGATTTGATCTTGTTTAATTTTGATTTAAAGTTAGTTTGAATCTGTCAACAAAATTTAGGTTATAAATATCTTGATACCCATCAAAACTGCTAAAATTTAATAAATTTCATCAAAATTTAGTCGAGAATCGAGCTAATCAAACAAATCCCTTATTCTCGCTAAACTTCTGATTTAGGACAAATTTTGACTGAGCATCGATATTAGACTTGTGGGAAATCATCCTTCCACGGCTCTACATCTCATGACAAAATGGTACCCAAATATCATTTTGGTACTACAAGAAAATGGATATTACTCCCTCCGTTCCAGAATATAATTAAGGTGCATTAGTTTTCATGCAAGTCAAACTTTCTTATGTTTGACCAACATTAAGAAGAAAATTTCAACACCTATAATAAAAAAGTAAATAAAATATGAAAATACATTTAGTGATGGGTCTAATGATAAAGGTTGGGTATTGTAGATATTGACATTTTTTTCTAAAAACTTGGGTTGTAGACCACTAGGAGAGAATCCCTACACTAGGAGGAGGCTCTCCTTGATTGGGCTTGGGCTTCTTCGCTCTCTTGCCTTATTCTTTTATGTTGTCTTCCTCTTTTGATTTGTTGACCAAGAAGCTTTCGTGTACCTTCATTGACCACTGTAATCTGCTAAGACACATGGGTGTTGGCTTGGATTATTGTTGACTTCCTTGACTTGTGTTGACCGTTTGTGTGGCACTCCATGTAGGATAGGGAGTGTGACCTTCAATGGGTTAAAATCCATTACTACAACAAAGTTGATTTGAACCTGCCCGCAAATTTTATCTCTGCACCCTTTGAATTTCTAAAACTTAAGAAATTTCATCAAAATTTAGTTGAGAATAAAGTGTAGCATGTAGAACCGATGGAAAAAAAATATGTAATGCTCTTTAAGAATGGATTAATATGCTCTCTAAACTGCCTTGACTTGTGTTGGCCGTTTGCGTGACACTCCATGTAGGATAGAGAGTGGGACCTTGAGCGGGTTAAAATCCATTACTTCAACAAAGTTAGTTTCATTCTGCCCATAAACTTTGAGGTTACAAATATCCCGGCACGCATCCAAATTGCTAAAATTTAAGAAATTTCATCAAAATTTAGTTGAGAATAGAACTAATGAAACAAATCCCTAGTGCTCTCTAAACTTAGGATTAACAACGGATTTTGAGCATGAATATTAAAGCAATCTTGGTAGGTGTAAAAACATCCTTCCACGGCTCTAACATCTCGTTTTGTTCTCCAAAATTCATGTTGCTACGAGGAAATGAATACTTGTCACACAAAAAAGAGGGAATGAATAGTAGTGCTAGTAATTTTCAATTAATTATTATTTGAAACATATGTACGCACATAAAAGGAATGGAAAACATGCCTCCGTTGTGTTCGGGCATGCACCTCGTTTTGGTCGGCGTAGCTAGCTCTTCCCTGTCGCCGGACCGGAAGCTATGTATATAGCCAGCGGAAATGATTGCTGCTATATATATGGACGTACTATATCTATATGGCAGTAGCCTTGGTCTGCTAGTTCTAGCTATCGCCGCATGCCCCGATATCCCATGTTATCGCTAATTAATCCGACGCTAACGCGACGCTCGCTCGTAACGCAACACATGGAGCAAGCTAGAGAGGGCGTTGCCCGTCGCCAGCATCCTTACGGATGTCGTGAGGTAATCCGGTGCCGTCGATCATCATTAGCAGAGCTTGCGCTTTCAGTAGGAAGAAGGCCGTTGCTTACGACAGGCACGGATGGAGCGAGGTCCAGATGGTCCTGCGCTTATTAAGCCCACGCGGCAGCGTCGACGGTAGCTAAGCACAGTGTCGAGGTTCTGGCGTAGTGGCGTGTTGTTTGCTCTAGCCCTTTTTCCACCGCGGGTGTCTTTCCTCCTCCTCAAGAAAAAGTCTTCTTTCTCCTCCCGTCGCCGTCGCCGACCCGCCCCACCTCCGATGGCTTTTTAGGTT
>NC_041382.1:747823154-747825742 GCF_002162155.2 Triticum dicoccoides | reverse complement strand
CACCACCACCACCGGCGGGTAAGGAACATGTTCTCGTTTGGTGTGAATAGCATCGTCAGAGTATATGTGGAGGTGTGTCTCCGTCGGATCTCGCGGGATCCAGTCGGTGTTGGTCTGCGTTGGATCCAATTCGTCTCCGTTCGTGTGATTACAGGTTTGATCTTTCCGACGATCTACTACACTCTTCATCGGGGATGGTTGCTCCTCTGGTGCGCTGGTCTCCCTTCGAGCCTTAGCACGATGACTTTTCGACTGATTACTACAACATGGTTTGCCGGCTTTGATGAGTGAGGGACGATGACGACGACGCGCCTTCGGCTCGCTCTAGTGCTTGTAGTCGTCTCTTAGATGGTCCATTGATCGGGTTGTAATTTTTATTATTTGTAGTCTTCTCTGTACTAGCATGATTGATGAATAAATTAAAATTTTCTCTTAAAAAAAAGAAGCTAGCTTCAATCGACCGGCTCACCTTTTCAAGTCTTAGCTTATTTATTTAACCCAGATCAGTTCGATCAGGTAGTACCGTCTTTCGTAGTAGCACAGGTAATTATTAAGCCGGATTCAGTTCAGGAGACCGGGGTCCTAGTTGCGTTTTTCACAGCATGCCTGCTGAGCTACAATAGCGTAGCTGGACCGATGAACCCAAGCAGATCGATCGATCGATCAGCCGGCTAGTCTATACTTCTATATAATGTGTGAATTACTTTAAAAGTTGGTCGTTGGATAAAGCCAATCTAATGATGCAGAGATGACAAATACGAACACTATTGATCATTGGATATCATTTATATTTTATCAGATTCTACCACATGTACAATTTAAAAGACTCATAGCTAAACTTAAATATAATGCACAAACCTCAAACACACAAGTGTTTCTCCTTTGTTCTAGAATCTTTCATAGTATAATTGCCCAAATTTTATTTCTAAATAAATTGTCATTATTTGTTTTTACTTTATGATTTATAATGCACAATATCCATGAATCTTAAAATAAATTAACCTTTTTTATATAAAAATAATTGATGTTGAATGATGAACTATAAGAATTAAACGAACATCTACATCAAGTATATATGACTCACAGCTTACATGCTATAATGTGGTATGTGGTATTTATTCATAAGGACTGTGCTAACGTCCAGTCGTCTGGGCATTAAGCAACAGATCCGCACGATCCCTTCGATGGCTCCCGCTTCTCTCATTCTCCTCCTGATCGAAGCAACAAGTGCAAACAATCACACATGCATGCGAGTTTACTAGCTAGCTAATCCTGAGAAAATCGCATGCAGCTAGCAATGATTAATAATTCTATGCATGCATGCAAACTAAAAGACAAAACAGATGATGTTAGCAAAGATTCTCCATATTTTGAAACTTCAAAATGTTTTGTAGCTCAAATCATTGGTTCGATTGAAAAACCCTTTTCACATAAAAGATTCGTCGCGACGAGACCTCCAAAACTAGATCCCATGTTAGTATGTTTCGATGACTTTTTTCGGATAAAAAGCTATCAGACTTAGGCTAAATGAGTTATCACCTATGTGATACGCCAGTTACCATTAGGTTTACATGAAAATTGCCGGGGCATAAAAATGGCTCCTCCAACATTCTCTCCACATGCAAAAACAGTGGAGCACAGAAAACCTGATGTCATTGTAAATTCTCGCTATTTCGAAGATGTAAAATGTTTTATTGCTCAAACTATCGTTTTTATTGAAAAATTATTTTCACATAAAAAATCCATCGCTATGAGAACTTCAAAACTAGATCTCATGTTGACATGTTTTGATCACTTTTTTGGTGAAAAGTTACTGTAAAGTTATCGGTTATGTTATATGTATATTAACATGTTATTTATACAGAAGTGGCCGGAGATGTGTTTTAAACGACTTCTTTCCCCTGGGTCAAATTTTCAGTGGTATTTATATCTAAGTTATCAGCTCCGGATGCATGCATTACCGTGCTATTTGCACATAAGTAAAGTTACCACATTGTTTATACCTAAGTTATCAGGTCTATGATGTGTGAGTTACCATGATATTGACAAAAAAAGTTAACGGAGGTATATTTCATCAACAACCCTCCCCCACTCCTCACCACCGTCGCCAAAGTTATCAGGACTGAGGCACATAAGTTACCAGCTCTGCGATGTGTGAGTTATCATGTTATTCACACTAAAAGTTACCAATGGCATATTTCATCAACCACCCTACGCCCACCCAGTCACCAAATTTACCAAAGATTGGGGTACATTAGTTATCAGGTCTATGAGGTGTGAGTTACCGTGCTATTGATATAATAGTTATCGGGGGTATATTTCATCACCCCTCCCTCGCGAAAAGTACTAGGACCGGGGTGCATAAATTATCGGGTCTCCAATGTGTGAGTTACCATGCTATTCACACGAATGTTACCGGGGGATACTTGATCACCCCCCCCCCCCGACGCCAAAGTTATCAGGTATATGATGTGTGAGTTATCATGATATTGACAAAAAAGTTACCGGAGGTATATTGCATCAACAACCCTTCCCCACCCCTCACCACCGTCGCCAAGGTTACCAGGACTGGGGCAAAAATAAGTTAT
>NC_041382.1:747817063-747822846 GCF_002162155.2 Triticum dicoccoides | reverse complement strand
AAATTTATCAGGACCGGAGTACATAAATTATCAGGTCTGTGATGTGTGAGTTATCAGGGTGTTTGTGTGTAAGTTATCAGGTCCGTGGTGCATTAATGACCATGTTATTCACACAACATTATTGGGGGATGTTTCGACAAAAAAAATCAGGCCAAAAGAATCACGTTAGTGGGGGAATCATTGACCTGACCACTAATTTTTAATGTTCAAACTCGTATTAACCAAGAACAAGTATCATGTAAACTTGTTTAAAAAACAACAAGTCTGAAGCGGGGCTAGTGGTTTGTGTCGTAGGAATTACTACTTGAGGTACATGGTTCGATTCTTATCCAGCACAGGAAGCCATCAAATTTTTTTGAAATGTGGGCAAGGATGCGATCTGTAAATGTTCCTCTTAATTTAGGAACATGGGCCGATGGGATGTGATCATGTGAGGAAAAAAAGTAGAGGGAACATGCCTGCGTTGGGGAAAAAAGTAAAAGAGAACGGGCCAGCGTTGAGAGAGACGTGGGTCGTGCAGGCGATCCGGACGAGGTTCTCGGGGTCGTGCGATCCACAACGAGCAACAATCAGGTTGTAGGGATCTGTTGCTAACTTTCAGCCGAGCTTTAGGAATTGACGCAAGTACTACACCACACAACAATTTATCACAACAAACAGCTTAGTCCATGTGGTTCATGTCCCTCGTCACAATTCTTGAGTCTGGAGTTTGACTCCAGCTCCCAGCAAAAAAATTGGGAATTAGCACAACTTTCATTTTGATGCTACGAGGTTTAAAAGGTTAAGTTCTTATGTTTTTTAACTTGAAGCACTAAAATGTTGTAGCTCGTTGGTCGCGTCCTGGGTTCGATTCCCATCAGGCGCTTTATTTTTCTTCCTTGGCTCTAGCAATCAGCCAACAGAAAAAAAATATCTAGCGATCCATGCAGTGCGGGAAGTCGAACGTGGATCGTGCGTCTGGCGAAGCGTGCGTGCCTGACGCAAACCACCAGTCGACTGGTCATTAGATTTCCCGTACATAATTGGTTACCAAATCTTATGCATCTAGCGGCGCAAACCCTTCGATGGCGCATCGTTTTCGCGCCGACGGGCTTCGAGTCGCAGGTCAACGCAGGCCTGCCTCACGAACTATCTGTGTCCTATCGAGGCGTGCATGCCCGCCATGCGGGACATAGGGTGCGGGAGGCTGTGATAGCCCTTGAGGCCGAGTCGGCGAAGGCAGAGTCGCACGCCGTCACCTGGCCCTCGTGTTCCATATGAGATAATTCGTCTCCCATGTCCTACTCTACCTCACCGGCGACCAGACCTTCACTTCATGGGTCTCATGACCGCTGGACAGGAACATGGAAGGAAATAACAAGAACGATCGCCGGCGAAGATGTAAACTAGGTGTCACGTTCCATGTAATTGTATGGATATAGATTTGATGACTCACAATGAGATACGCGGTTGTGGCACAAACATTTGAGTACTGACTGGTCAATGTCCATAAACCGCGGACGTTTAGAGGCCTGATTTAGCTAGGTTTGGTTGTAGATACTCTAATAAAAGGAGAAAAAAAAACATACCCTTGTTCGGGTACCTGGTCTTCGTCGAGCTGAGCTGAGCCGGATGCTATATATAGCGGAAATAATTGCTGCCATAAACATGGACGTAGGTTGGTTAACTAACGTAACTTCACGTGGCCGTAGCTCTGGTCTGTTCTAGGCCCCCAGTTAGCCATCTCTTCATCCCAACTAGATCATGATGGCGTGTGTTGCTGCACCCGTTCATTTAAAAAAAATAAAATATTATATAAATATTTAAAAACATAAACTATCATATATTAGACAATTATATGAATATAATATTTTACATAGATTATAGTAGTAAATAATTCTCTTCTAAATATACATGATGTTGCTGCTAAGTGGCAAAACTTTTAGGCTTGTCCCGTGCACGACATCGCATTGACGGGTTAAATGGCACATACACTAATAATGCTTGTATAAAATATAATTACCGACCCAAGCTTTAAAGGATCACCAACATAATTATTTTAGAAAAAAAATCATAGACTGGAAACAAACACGTGGCTATTTTTACAAAAATATCATTTTCGTTCTTTCATAGGCAGACACAACAAGTGACAATTTTCATAGAGGGTAACATTTTTCTGGTGACATAACACATAAAATGTTTAAGCTTTGAAAAGAATTCTAAATAATAATTTTTTAGACACAATAATGAGTGACAATTTTCACAAAAAATATGGTTGTTCGAGATCCCTCTTTACACCTCATATCTGTTAGTTAATATGGTTATTATGGTATGGTTTACATAATGGGAGCTAGAGAAAACTCTCTTAGGCCGTGTACTTTTCTTGACATCCACCTTTTCAGGGCTCAAAACCTTGGAGGTTTTCTAAATATCTAATACTTGAATAGCGAAATGTTCATCTATACCCTTTCGAAACATGTGTTTTCACTTTCGGAGAATATATATGAAAAGGATAGTTTTGCACATACCTGACTTAACCCCAAAAGGCGATGGGCAACTCCGCATGTGCAGCACACACGAGGCTAGAAAAAGCACTTGACTCCAATAATTACCACAATAATCAAGCATCTCACAATTTAGCTCAATAGGTGGATATAAAATTGTTTCCCGGGACATATAAGTAAGAGCAATTCTGCCCAGCCTTTTTTTAGGGGAGCAATTATCTCCAGAATTCTTTTGAAAAATTATGTCCAGACTTAACAGCAGGATAATTGACTCAGTGTTAATGTTCAAATAAGAGTGATTTGATTGGTCATGGCCGCTGGGATGATGAACGCACCCACCTACTCAGAGTACTTTTTTGTGCTATGACCACGTTTTACACTTCATCGGCCAAAGCGAGCCCAGCAGCCCGATCAATCACAGCTGGCCCAGATAGCTCCACGGAGCAGCAGCCCTAGAGAAACATCAGGACATCCCAGACATCATGCGATCGACTTAATCGGACGGCCAGCGAAGGTAAAACGCTGTGGAGGCTCCTAGGTCACTTAGTTACACTGTTTCTCAATTCCCATGTTCTGCCCAATTAATCCAACGCTAACGCGGCGGTCGCTCGCAGCGCAACACCATTACACATGGAGCGAGCTGAAGGGCGCCGGGCGTTGTCCGTCACCAACAACGAACGCTACGGACGCCATGAGGGATCCGCACGGCAAGCTTTCATCACACTACACATGCTTGCATACATCCGGTGCCGTTGATAATCATGAGCTAAGCTTGCACTACACTCTCTCCCTAGGACGAATGCTACCGTAGCTAGCTTGCTTGCGACGGGCATGGATGGATGGATGGACGGATCGAGACGATCGTTCGGTATCAGCTGGTCCTGGTCCTTGCTACCACGCTGCACCTACGTGATTCTAATTAATTAAGTACAGTAATAGGGGGGAAAGTACAGTAATCGGGGGAAAGTACAGTGTCGAGATGTTGCGCTACACATTTGCCTTTGTGTGTTCTTTGCTCTACCTAGCTTCCATCCAGCGGCTCACCTGTTTCTGAGAGCATCTCCAACAGCCGCGCTATATAAGCGTCGCGCCGCAAATTTGTGGTTTTTAACGCACGCGTAATCGCTAACCGAGCTTCAGTGAAGGCACAATAACAGCGCGCGCGGCATAAAGAGTTCAGCACGCGGTCCGAATCGTCATCGCGCAGTTTATTTGGTGCGTCCGCTTCCGCGCGCTGCACACTCGAGTGCTCGCGCCACACTCTCTCCGCCGCTTCACTTTCGCCCCGCATGAGTTACAATAGGTGGCATGGGTGGCTTTGGAGCTACCATGGAGACCATGCGAGGCATGGGTAGCTTCGAAGCTACCATAGGAGACATGAGTTTTGCGTCCCTCATGGGATGGGAGCACCTCCGGGCGGCATAGGCGAAATGTCTTCCGGTGTGATCATCACACACCTTCCGTTGAAAATCTTGCCAACACCTTTCGAACTTCACATGATGATGCGACGTGCGGCAATGAAGAGGAGGAGGAAGAATCATCTTCAGATGAGGAAGATGAATCAGAGGAAGAGGAGAACGAAGACGAGGATGAGGCATGATTGTTGTGATGTGCCATTCGTTTGTGTGAACTTTGTCATGAACTTCGTTCGGATTATGAACTTAGTTGGATGATGTTGCGGGCATGACTTTGAACTTTTATATCATGAACTTGTTTGGATTTATGACTTTGTATTCATGTCTTTGTTTCTATGTTTTTGTTTTCATGTTTCAAACATCATCATCTTCAAAACTCAAATATGGCAAGCGCCGGCTGCTTGCGCGTGCTGCAGTTTAGCACGCCTGCTGTAGCGGCTCTCGCGCTAAACTTTACAGCGGCCGTTGAAGCAAGCGCACCGCGTCGCACAAAAACATGCGATCCACGCGCTGCAAAAAAAAATTTAGCACACCACGCGTAGCGCGGCTGTTGAAGATGCTCTAATTTAACCCTAATCGACTCGATCAAGTACTATAGATTTGTCCCACGTACGCAGTCAGTACAAGGAAAAATAGGCAGAGTCAGGAGATCGACGTCTAGTTATGTTTCTACAGCGTTCGGGAGATGCATCTACAGATACTGCCAAGTAAGTTGTAGAGTATGATCATGGCCAAGGAAGAGTTGTAGGCTCATAGCTGCAGGGTAGTTAGGTCACTGGTGAGCCCAAACAGATCGATATCGACCGGCCGGCCGGCAAGTAGTGACCAAAACACCGTCTGCTCATGCATGGCCTCGCCCGACGAATGGACGAGGGCGCCCCGCAGATTCACATCGAAGTTCTGCTGGTCCGTTCGCATATAGAAGGACCAGTCCACGGATGTAGATGTAAAAATCGGTCATCCAACATTATTCGCATACATTTTAAACTAGATTTTAATAAATCGAACGAAATTCATCAAACCCAACCGAATTCATCAAAGTCTGGATAGAAAATAGCTCAGATTATCCATATATAGCATGTAAATAAGTCTAGTACAACAATAGTTCCAATTCAACAAAATTAACCGGATGTTTAATAAGTTTTTCATGAATGGATCATGTCATGCCACACATACTGCCCCTTCAGCTTCATCCAACAGTGTATGTACGAAAATGACCATCCCTCTATCATTCTATTATGTGATACATCACGATAACGCGTACTGGCTACATAATATGTAGAGCAACATTGAGTGAATGAATAATTCAATCAACAAGTTGAGTAGCAAAACTTACAATTTCCTTCGTTGCCGCGCCCAATGGCGACCTTGCCTCTAGGTTCTAGCCGAGCAACTGCGTCACAAAACTTGGTAACAGTGGTCTGGATGGCGTACCATCGATACAATAATGATTTCACATTACGTTATCAGATGACGTGCATGTCGTAAGGCACAATGTGCTTTCGCGCGTGAAATGAATCATGCACGCGCTACCAGAAGATCCGCCTTCTGCTCCAGCCTACGAACTCCACAGATACGGCCAACCACGCATCACACAAAAAACTCATCCTTCATGGCCGAGCACCATTCTTCTTAGTCTAAAAAACGACATGTTGTTCAAAAATAAGCTCAATGACATTTGACCGAACACCTGTCAGGGCGTGGTGTTGGCCATGGATGTCGTCGACGGGGGGCAGAGTGTACCTAGCTACGGACCGATACTGGTTGAATGGTGCCATCGTAAAAGACAAGCGGGCGTGTTGGTGCTGGTTGCGAACGTCCGGCAATGCGTGTGTGGCGGCCGGAGAGGTACAACGGCAGAGTCGGAGTCGGAGGAAGCAAGGGA
>NC_041382.1:747805058-747816729 GCF_002162155.2 Triticum dicoccoides | reverse complement strand
ATACAGAACCGCATTGAATGACAAAACACATTCGACCACGTCTCCGGATGTACATGCGCGGTTTGTGGGTCGGTGTTGGAAATGGCCTTGGCATTTATTATGTTCACATTCTTCGCTCGGGTGGACACAGAAAGATAGTGTTAGCGTGGGCCGTGGACCGAGACAGGCGCACAACTCCGTGAGACAATGTTATCGGGCCAAAACAGGCCCTGGCCGTCAGTACCATGCAGTACAACAACATGAGCAGTCAGCAGATAACAAGTTCTGCTGAGCAGGACCCCGAGCAGCTTCGATCGGGTCCAGCCCAACACTGTTTGTCTCAGGGGTGTGGGTTCGCCTACTCTCATGTCAATGATTTTTAGGTCATGTCGTTTTGGCTTGCACTGATGCAGCTCTCATGTATGATTCTTAAAGAAAACCCGAAGTTCATCCACATACAACATATACTGAATTATAAATTCCTGCGACACTAACTAGCTCCATGCCTCCATGCATGGTCGTGAACCTAATCTAGCACCATGTACTGGTCGTATCTTTTTTGACGATGTATCATCTTCTTTTTAATGAATACATATATCCAGCTCTCGTGTATGTATCTTTTTTTACGTGAAGTTTCACCAAAGAAACTGTGACTGCTCCTAAATTTTAACAGACCTTCTGTATATATCCAGCTCTCATGTATATATCCAGCGCCTCCTGTCCCATGTCCTACTCAACCTCGTCTGTGAACAGACCTTCACTTCGTAGGTCTCATGACTGCTAGACAGGAACACAGAAGGTAACATCAAGAACGAGTGCCGGTAAAGATGTAAACTAGGTTTCACGTTTCATGTAATTGTATGGATTTGATGATTTGCAATGAAATACCCTGTTATGGCACGAACATTTGACTGCCAAACCGCGGATGTTTGGGGCTTCGATTTAGCTCGGTCTCGTCGTAGATGCTCTAATAAATAGAGAGAAAAACATACCCTTGTTCGGGTACTTGGTCTTGGTCGACATATATAGCTCTTCCTGTCGCTGGGCCGGATGCTATATATAGCGGAAATGATTGCTGCCATAAACATGGACGTAGGTTGGTGAACTAACGTAGCTTCACGTGGCCGTAGCTCTGGTCTGTTCTAGGCCCCCAGCTAGCTATCTCTTCATCCCAATTCCCATGTTCTGGCCAATTAATCCGACGCCAATGCGACGCAGCGACGGTCGCTCGCAACGCAACACCATTACACATGGAGCGAGCTAGAGCCTAGAGGGCGCCGGGCGTTGTCCGTCACCAACAACGAACGTGAGGGATCCGCACGGCAAGCTTTCATTACACTTGCATGCATACATCCGGTGTCGTCGATCATCATTAGCTAGTTTGCTTGCGACGGGCATGGATGGACGGACGGATCGAGAGGATCGTTCGGCATCAGCTGGTCTTAGTCCTTGCTACGACGCTGCACCTACGTGATTCTAATTAATTAAGTACAGTATATCGGGGGGAAAGTACAGTGTCAGAGATGTTGCGGTGCACATTCGCCTTTACGTGTTCTTTGCTCTACCTAGAGCTTCCATCGATCGGCTCAGCTTTTCAAGTTCTAATTTAACCCTCATCGACTCGATCAGGTACCATAGATTCGTCTCCCGTACGCAGCCGGTACAAGGGAAAATAGGCATAGTCAGGAGATCGACGTTTTAGTTACGTTTCCACAGCATTCGGGAGATGCATATACAGGTACGGCCAAGTAAGTTGCAGAGCATGGTCATGGCCAAGGAAGAGTTGTAGGCTCATAGCTGCAGGGTAGTTAGGTCACTGGTGAGCCCAAACAGATAGACATCGACCGGCCGGCCGGCAAGTAGTGACCAAAACACCGTCTGCTCATGCATGCCCTCGCCCGACGAATCGAGGAGGGCGCCCCGCAGATTCACACCAAAGTTCTGCTGGGTATATTAGGGCATCTCTAACTTTGACCCGTAAATTTCCTTTTGACTTGAGCAACATTAAGTGAATGAATAATTCAATCAACAAGTTGAGTAGCAAAACTTACGATCTCCTTCCCTGCCGCGCCTAATGGCCATCTTGCCTCCAGCCGAGCAACTGCGTCAAAAAACTTGCTGACAGTGGTTTGGATGGCGTACCATCGATATGATAATGATTTCACATTGCGTTGTTGTATGGTGTGCATATTGTAGGGCGCAATATGCTTTCGTGTGAAATGAATAATGCATGCGCTACCAGACGATCCCCCTTTTGCTTTGGCCTATGAACTCCGCGGATACGGTCAACCGCACATCACAAAAAAACTCATCATTCGTGGCCGAGTACCCCGCCATTCTTCGTAGGCTGAAAAAACGACATGTTGTTCAAAAATAAACTCAATGGCATAAGACCGAGCACCTGTCGGGCGGGGTGTCGGCCATGGATGTCGTCGACAGGGGGCAGAGTGTACCTGGCTACGGATGGGTCCTGAGTGGATGGCGCGGTCGTAAAAGGCGAGCGGGTGTGTCGATGCTGGTTGCGGACGTCCGCAATGCATGTGTGACGGTCTGAGAGGTAGGAAGCAAGGGTAGAAGGGGCGGGTTTGAAGAAATGGGACCAGAAGAGATGCCCTTGCACCTGTTATCTTCACATTCTTCCCTCGGGAGGACACACAGAGAAAGTGCTAGCATGGGCCGTGGACCGAGATAGGCCCAGAACTCCGTGAGATAATGTTATCGGACCGAAACAGGCCCTGGCCGTCAGTACCGCGCCGTACAACAACTTGAGCAGGTCTTCTTTTTCTCAAAAAAGAAAAAAAACTTGAGCAGGTCTTCTGAAAGAAAAATAAACATGAGAGGTGATTTCGCATGAGCAGATAACAAGTTCTGCTGAGTAGTAGGACCCCGAGCGGCTTCGATCGGGTCCAGCCGAACACTGTTGTCTCAGGGGTGTGGGTCGCCTACTCTCATGTCGATGATTGGTCATGTCGTTTTGGCTTTGTACTGATGCAGCTCTCATGTATGATTCTTAAAGAAAACCCGAAGTTCATCCACACACAACATATACTGAATTTGAAATTCCTGCGACACTAGCTAGCTCCATGCCTCCATATACCCGGCCTCCATGCATGGTCCTGAACCTAATCCAGCACCATGTACTGGTCGTATCTTTTTTGACGATGTATCATCTTCTTTTTAATGAACAACTATATGCAGCTCTCATGTATGTATCTTTTTTTTACAAGAAGTTATTCACCAAAGAAAATTGTGACTGCTCCTAGCTTTTAGGATCGGACCCTCCCACGTCGCTCCCGTGGGCGACGGGGACGGCTCTCTAGCCGCCGCCGTCAGCACCCTCCTCTCCCTCCCTTCTCTCTCGTCGCCGCCAGAAGATATGACCGGGCAAAGCCTGGCCAGCGTCGACGGTGGTGGGGCATTTCGTCTTCTCGCGTACGGCCTCCGCCACGGGGTGGCACGGCTGGGCCGGGACACCGCGATGGCGAGGGTCGTGGTGGTGTGGTGACGTTTCCCCACGGCGGCTGTGCTCAGGACCGGCGGCACACGGCGGCCTTTGAGGTGGTAGATCGTGCAGGCGAGGGATGGCCGCGGATAGTGGTCCGCCCCTATCTGACCTCCGTCTTCAGCCGTTTGCGCGCGACTGTGAGAAGCATGGGCCAGTGTCCTCCACCGTGGCGGCGATGGCGTCGGCGTGGTGGAGGCAGAGGTGTGATGGCGGTGCTAGTACTCTTATCGCATCACGACAATGATCTGCATGATCTGTCCTTAATCTGGTCGACGACGTGTTCCGGAACTGCTGCCGGAGATCTTGCCCAATGATATCTGGATCGGAAAGAATCTGGTCGTGCGCGTCCATATCGGCCTACGCAGCTCCATGAGGGCGTGACGCAAAGCTCTGTTGTTTGTTGACACCATGTGACATGTCGGTATCTCGATTTCCATGGCGTAGACAATGGTGGAGAAAGTTATGGTGGCTGAGATCGAAGGATCAGTAAGGCAGAGGAAGCCTTGGAGGTGATGGAGTCAGCGAGATGTTTGATAACTTTCAGAAGCAGCAATGACAAGTTGGGGTGGTAGCACTGGAAGATTTCATTTTTGGCGGTGCTCTGCGGGTGCCGAGTTGTGACTTTGAGGATGAAAACCTAAAGTCAGACCTTCATTGGTTGTGTCTTGCAATTGCTTTGCTAAAGGCATTGTTTTGAGAGTTTGGACTTTCTCCATGGTGAAAACATAAGATTTTGGATGAGGCGACCTTTTATGTATTCGGGTGTTGTCTTCGATGGTGGTTTGTGTGCTGGTACTAAGAGGAGTTATTATTTGAAGGTAACTGCTAAGAGTTGTTGATCAGTATGGCGAGGCCTTTGTTTTTTTCTCTTTCTTTTTTCTTTTCTTTTCGGGCTGTGTGCATTTTCAATGTCTTTGCAATATCTTATTGGTGTAGATGCTGTGTGCAATTGATATCTTCATGATATTAATATAGTTCTTTTCCAAAAAATCAACACACAACATGCTGAATTTGGAATTTCTGCGACACTGCCTAGCTATATCCTTCCTTCCTGCATCTTCATGGTCCTGAACCTAATCCAGCCAGCCAGCAGAAGGGACGGGCAGGTCGATCGGTACGTACATATCCTTTTGATTAGTTGCACGGTTGTGGTCATGGGCGTACGGCACGTGTGCCTTTGATTTCCTGCCTCCCCCTCCCGTTACGTTACGTCGCGTTATCATTGCATTACATGGTCCATGCACCCCCCACCCCCCGTGTGCATCAACGTCCATCGACATACATACATCTCCGCACCGCACCGCACCTACGTACGCGCACGCCCACCTCCTCCGCGCGCACCGCAGGACGCGCAGATATTTCTCCATTGCTCCGGCAGAAATGTTTTCTCCGGCCGGCTACATCATAAACGTAAACGGAGTACGGTACTTGGCCCTGATTGAAATGTTCGCTCGCCAACTTTATTTCCCTGTACTGCTGTCTGTCTGTGCGCGTACCACTACAGTAATATAAGTCGCATTAATTTGCTTGTGGTAAGTTGAGTCAGGACGTACATAGCGCGCACTGGTGGTACCCGGCAGAAGATAACTCAGCCATTTAGATTGTTCACGTACGGTTGCTGCAGATTAATCATCCATTCAATTCAGCTCAAGTACGTACGTCAACGTCATGTAAAGCAGGGCCGTAACAATGTTAAGGACATGTTTGGTTTGCAGCCTGAGGTTGCCACACTTTTTTAGCTACATGGTTGGTGTGTCATCATAGGCTGCGTTTTTTGTTAAATCTTGTCGCGGTTGCATGTCATTATAGGCTGCTTCTTTGTTAAATCTTGTCGCAGTTGTGATGGCCACTTTGTTCGCCACACTTTGTATGAGCAGCTGACGTTTGCCTAAAGTTAGTTGTGACAAAGTTAGTCATGAACCAAACACATGCCCTAGTATTCATTTCTTAAGGCAGTCTCTTCGTACAAATCATCGCCCCTAGCTAATTGTGCTCCAAATTTAATGAGCTCAGATGATAAAGCGTACACAACACACTACTTGAGTACTGTACACACAGTCACACACACACAAGACACAAGACACGACACACGTATGCATACATCCAAGAGCGCTAGCTGCAATTATCAGGCGTGGCCCGTAATAAGGAAAACAAGCGACCGATCTTAATCAAGAGTCAATTAAGTACCAAACTAATCAACAAAGCACTAGACAACACGCATTAGCCTTTCAGCGTACAGCAGCGTGATGCCAAGCCCTACCACTGGCAAGATAGATACTGGCAGTGTACCGCACAGTGCCAGTATCTCGTGTAATTAAAACCACCGATAGATCCTTGCTATTGCTGTCCAGCCATGCCCGGCACCGCGCGCCAGCCAATGCTGGCTGCAAACCTCCCTCTCGCAATCCAATCCAAGCCATGAAGCCAAACTAATCAACCAGATTAATTAATTAATTAACCAAGCAAATGCAAAAACCTCAAGGAAAAGGCTCACACACTAGCTAGCTAGCCAGCCAGCCCAGCATGCATGCTAGCCCGTAGTATGATCGGCCGTGGACGAATGCGCCGGCCGAACGAGCTTGGTACGTAGCTGGACGTAAGTGTGCACCGACCGATGGATGGACGGACGGACGGAGGGAGAGAGGATCACATGAGGAGGCTCCTGATGACGGCGGCCTGCTCGGCGGTGACGGCGTCGGAGGCGAGCAGCGCGGCGAGCGTCTCGCTCAGGTCGTCCACCTCCCGGTGCAGGCTCCGGATGTAGCTGCACGTCTCCTGAAGCACCCTCGCCGCCGAACCCTGCAACAACAGAAGCCCGCCAAGTCTCAGTGACTCCATGCATGCACGTCGCCATCAGCTGGCTGTTCATGGAAAATCAGCTAGATACTCACCCTGTGAGCTCCATTGCGGGCTTGGGACTCCGGGAGCAGCGCCTGCAGCTTGGAGACTAGCTCGGAGATCTGCTCCTCCGAGATCGACGGCGAGCTCCCGGTGCGCCGCGTGCGTGACCTCCGGCTGCTCGACGACATGCTCGACTCGACGGCTCGCTCACGAGTCACAGCCCGCAGTGGGTAGCGTATGCACGTACGTGTCGAGCTGTAGCTGAGGCCTGGGAGTGCCCACACGCAGCTTGCAGGTGTAGGATATAGCTTAGCTAGGCAGATGGTAGCTAGCAGTTGTGGGGCGAGTGTGGCTTGCCTTTTGGTGCAGGTGAGTGGCAGCTGCAGCCGAGGCGGGAGCTATATATAACGGGCGCGGCCGGTCCGAGAACTAGCTAGCTACCAGTACCAGGGCGAAGAAGATGAGGAAGCCAGCGGCTTAGCGAGGCAGGAGGCGAGAGGGAGGGGAGGAGAGGGGTGAGAGCTCTAGTTAGAAAGCGAGGGCTGTAAATGGGTGACAGGGAGAGACGACGTGGTGAGCCATGGAGAGCGGCAGCACCACTCTACTACCACTACCAGTGGTACTGAGTGGTAGCATTCAGTGACAGTTGCAGCCGAGGTGAGTACTATAGCACTAGTAGACGTGGCGGAGCGGCTCAATTGCTGCTGCTGTGGTGCGCTGGGCGTGGGCTTGGGCCGTGGGACGTAGCACGTACGAGATCGATCGGGTAAATGCGTGTTTATTTGTTTGTTTCCTTCTTAGTTTAGTTGTGTGGCCTGTGGATTTTGTCTGCACTGTGTGCGGCGGGTTTACACATGGGGGGAGTGTGGGGGTCTCTCTAGATCTGCATGCTACATGCTGAGCACACATGCAAGGGCATCGTCCCTGGATAGATTAAGCAATCGCCACTGTCTCCTAGTGCATAATCATATGGAGTATATTGATTTAACTATATATCAACAGACAAGCTTTCGTTTGTGAATGTAAATTGGATTTTACGGTGCATCTGTGTCGAAATTGACTGCTTTTTTAAGTCACAACCGATTGGGAAAGTGAAAACCTTAGTTTGGTGAAAAAGTACAAAATTTACAAGGTTCCATCGTACTTCCTTTGTAAACTAATATAAGACCATTTAGATCACTAGACCAAACTTTTACTGCCTCCGATTCTTATTACTCCCTCTCTCTCAGTTTACAAGGCGTGTGCGTACCCCTAGATCGTCAATTTGACTAACCTAATAGAAGTCATATATTACAAAAAACATACAATTATAAACTTCAGATGTTCTATTTTCAAACGGTATAATTTTTGTGTTATATAGTTTATATTACGGTGATAAGATTGACAACTTAGGGGTACGCGCACGCTTTATAAACTGAAACGGAGGGAGTACTTGTCACAGCTTTAGTTAAACTTTGTACTAATGTTGTGCTAAAGCTGTGACAAGTAAAAAATTAAAAAGGAGGAAGACTCCTGGCTATTAATGTGACAAGTAATATGGATTGAAGAGAGTAGTATTGTTCTAGTCGTTTGGAACTTAATAATATCTCTGTTGATTTAGAACTGGCAAAACAAAGAAGAAACATATAGCTCCTGTAAATCTCTAGACTTGATGTACTTCTGTTATGCTTTTAATGGAAAGGGGTAGCCCGGTTGGAAAACAAAAAGAGAAACAGATATAGGCATTGTTATAAACAGCGACCAACAAGCAGGGCCTTCCTTAGAAATGTGTTCTTAAACAGTGTGCTAACCAACAAACATAGCCTTACTTGAAAATATGTCTGCAGGAGTTCAAAGACTGTTGGCATATCATTTGCCTGCTGCTAGTAGCTGGTGAACAAGGCCTACACAACTCGCTCGTGCAGGGAACATCTAGGGACGCTGGAAGATTCGCGTAGGGTTGTCCCAAGCTGTGCGTGGGGGAGAAGGACTGAACGAGAGCCAGAATATACAAACACACTGTGTGGAGCCGGAGATGCCGATTGGTCACTGCACGGCGCCGTGAACTGAACTCCACGTAGGCCATGCTGGTCCTGCCCAATTAACAAGCTTTTCCAACAGGCTCACGCCATGGCCATTGGCTGGCTAACCATCTGCCTCGCGAGGACGGTCGAGAAAATTTGTATTAGTAGTATATAATCATTTGGACTGTACGGGGCAACAGTTCCCATTATAGAAATCCACCAACTACCAACATTGGATCCGTCCTCATGATGCGCCCAATCATGCACTGACCGGTTGTAGTAGAAGCAGTGTAGATATACTGGACCTCTACATGTTTTGCCATTTCAAATGGCATCTACTGGTTGCTACCTTTGCTGCCTGAGCATCTTCAGCTAAATTGCTTCTTCACTGAGGATCTTTGTCATCTCTGTCCTGTTTCTACCTATGTTATGCGTGTGTTTGGTTACTAGCAAAGTAACCATGCGGACTCTAGGGGCCAAATCTGAGCTGTTTGGTTGCCTGTGCCACGGAGAAAATCAAGCCTGCATGAAACTGAAAGCAGCCCTTAGCCTTAGCCAGGAGTAACACTCAAATCAATCGTTTCCTCTCAGGTAGACTCATGTCAGTGCAATTTACACAGTGGGGGGCCGCTGCACGTAGGGTTTTGTTGGTAACCAAACACGTTGCAAACTTGGCCCATATCATGCATTCCCTCGTACAGGCTCTACCGTGCCAGGTTCCAAAAAAAGTGCTAGAGCGACGGGAGCCAAACATGCCCTATGTTTCATGTTTTCACTTTGTGTCGAACTTGTAAGACTTAATTATCATAGGTGTTCTGCTTTTGCAACGTCTGGAACTTCGCTTAGTTGTAAGGAATTTCTGGGATGCATCCCATGAACTATATTTTGATCATTTGCACTTTATATATACACCAGTGGCACATTTTCTAGATAAACAACTTGTGCTTTTGTAATGTGCAAATTATTTTTAGTGTTACTGAATATGCTTTTCCTAATTTTCATGCAATTTTTCCTATTTAATTTTTTGGTTGAATGAAACTTTGTGTTTTCTAATGTGCTAATGGTTGTTGTGTTGCAGAATAAGTTTTTTAGTTTTTTTGTTTTGTTGACTATTTTGGCTAGTTGATTTCACTCGTCTCTCGAGTCAATTTTTTTATGTAAAGTGGAACATGTTTAGAAATTATTGGACATCCTTCCCAAATTTATTTGAGTAGATGGCCATTTCCGTAGCCGGACGACCAAAGTGAGCATGGTGTGTAAGCTTAGATAGAATGGTAGAACTTACTCTCCCCTTTCTTTATGATAATTGAGAAATCAGTTGTGATGATTGGCTCTACATCAACTGGTCCACCACATTTGGATATGCTCGCCCGGTCTTAATCTTGTAAATGGTTTCTTCATCCTTCGCTATACGTGTATAGTGATGGACAATCTTGAAATGATTGTAATCTACATATTTTGTGATTGCCGGGACGAAGAAGGGGGGTGTATACTTTGAGTGGCCATACTACTTATGATGAGTGGAAGCACCGTATACTTTCAACACAACACAACAAGATGAGATATAGCAAATGTAGATTTTATGTTAAAAAACACATATATAATTGGAACACTTGCAAGGCGAATTAGGAGAAGAACTAGGTGGTGTGATGAGTACAATTGGCTTGTAGTCTTTAAACCGAGGAGTTGCCCTTACTTTTATTGCCAGCATGGCATGTTTTTTTGTGTGGGTCCAACATGGCATGTTTAATATAGATATTATTGCACATATTTAGGTTTTCATTTCAATGTTTGATGATAAAAGTGAACATGTGGAGCAAGTCGAGTGAACGACTAAAACTTGGTCTCATTTTCTTGTTATGAGATTTACTTATGATAATAGGCTCTACATCGAATGGTCCACCAAATTGGTATACGTTCAATCTGTCTTTTATCATGTACATGCTTTCTTCATCCTTCCCTATGCGTGTATAGTGACGGACAATCTCAAAATGATTGGAGTCAACATCTTTTGTGATTGTCGGGACGAAGAAGAGAGCGTAGAATGTGAGCAACCTGACCGCTTCTGATGAATGTGAGCAACCTGACCGCTTCTGATGAATGCGAGCAACCTGACCGCTTCTGATGACACCATGAGCATACCACAACAAGATCAATTATTAAGTCAAGAAACTGTCCCAAATTGGGGAAACGACACACGCTCCTGGGCAGTGCGTAATGAGTTTAATTCATTCATAGTCACTAATCAGTGATGTCTTGCACTTACCTTTTTTATCCAAGTTTATAAATGGTCTGCTAACCAAACTTGGTAAAGTGGTGAAGGAAATATGCCCTAGAGGCAATAATAAAATAGTTGTTTATATTTCATTATATCATGATAAATTTTTATTATTCATGGTAGAATTGTATTAACCGGAAACTTGATACATGCGTGAATACATATACAAAACAAAGTGTCCCTAGTATGTATGCCTCTACTAGACTAGATCGTTAATCAAAGATGGTTAAGTTTCCTAACCATAGACATATGTTGTCATTTGATGAACGGGATCACATCATTACCTAATGATGTGATGGACAAGACCCATCCATTAGCTTAGCATAATGATCACATCATTAAGTTTTATTGCTATTGCTTTCTTCATGACTTATACATATTCCTTTGACTATGAGATTATGCAACTCCCGAATACCGGAGGAATACCTTCTGTGCCATCAAACGTCACAATGTAACTGGGCGGTTATAAAGATGCTCTACAGGTATCTCCGAAGGTGTTTGTTGGGTTGGCATAGATCGAGACTAGGATTTGTCACTCCGAGTATCGGAGAGGTATCTCTGGGCCCTCTCGATAATGCACATCATGATAAGACTTGCAAGCAATGTGACTGACGAGTTAGTTGCGGGATGATGCATTACGAAACGAGTAAAGAGACTTGCCAGTAAAAAGATTGAACTAGGTATGAAGATACCGACGATTGAATCTCGGGCAAGTAACATATCGATGACAAAGGGAATGACGTATGTTGTCATTATGGTTTGACCGATAAAGATCTTTGTAGAATATGTGAGAACCAATATGGGCATCCAGGTTCCGCTGTTGGTTATTGACCGGAGAGGTGTCTCGGTCATGTCTACATAGTTCTCGAACCCGTAGGGTCCGCACGCTTAACGTTCGATGATGATTTGTATTATGAGTTATGTGTTTTGGTGACCGAAGATTGTTCGGAGTCCCGGATGAGATCACGAACATGACGAGGAGTCTCGAAATGGTCGAGAGGTAAAGATTAATATATTGGACGATAGTATTCGGACACCGGAAGTGTTTCAGAATGTATCAGGTAC
>NC_041382.1:747799472-747804522 GCF_002162155.2 Triticum dicoccoides | reverse complement strand
CCCACAAGGAAGGAGTCCGAATTGGACTAGGGGAGGGGGTGGCGTCCCCCTTTCCTTCTCCTCCTCCCTCTCCTTCCCCCTTCCCCCTTCCGGTAAAAGGAAAGGGGTGGGGGGCGAATTGGACTAGGAGTCCAAGTGGGACTTCCCCACTTGGCGCAACCCTAGGCCGGCCTCCTCTCCTCTCCCTCCTTTATATACGGGGGCGGGGGCAGGGGGCACCTCTTAGACACATCAATTGTTTTTAGTCGTGTGCGGTGCCCCCCTCCACCGTTTACTCCTCGAGTCATATTGTCGTAGTGCTTAGGCGAAGCCCTGCATGGATCACTTCAGCATCACCGTCACCACGCCATCGTGCTGACGAAACTCTCCCTCGACACTTTGCTGGATCAAGAGTTCGAGGGACGTCATCGAGATGAACGTGTGCAGAACTCGGAGGTGCCGTACACGTTCAGTACTTGATCGGTTAAATCAAGAAGACGTTCGACTACATCAACCGCGTTAAACTAACGCTTCCGCTTTCGGTCTACGAGGGTGCGTGGACACACTCTCTCCCTCTCGTTGCTATGCATTTCCTAGATAGATCTTGCGTGATCGTAGGAAAGTTTTTGAAATTGCATACTACGTTCCCCTACAAGTGGTATCTTATTTCTTTAGACAATATCGTTCATCCTAACATTAGTTATGTGGTCAAGATCGCCATTTTTGGAATTGGGTGACCAATGTGAGCATGCCATGCAATTGGTGTGAGGACGAGCATAATCTACTCTCTTTTTTTTACGAGAAATCATTTGTGATGATGATTGGCGCTACATCAACCGATCCACTAAATTTGTATACACTCCCTTTTTTTTATGAGAAATCACATGTGATGATGATTGCGCTACATCAACCTGCCACCGAATTTGAATATGCTTTTTTTTACGAGAAATCACTTGTGATGATGATTGACGCTACACCAACCGGTCCATTCCACTTATTTTGGATACGGTTGCTCGCACATGTATCGTCTAAATGTTTTCTCGAGCCTTCATTATATGTGTATAGTGATGAAAAATCTCCAAATGATTGGAGTCAACATCTTTCATGATCAATAGGACGAAGAAGGGAGCGTGTAGTATGAGCAACCATGCTTCTGATGAACGAAATGAGCATATACTGTGAACATACCATGATAATATCTTTCAATAAGGCAAGAAATTGTCCAAATTGAGGAAAGGACTCACAAGACTAGCTGGTTTGTAATGAGTAAAATTCACTCGCAGTCCCTAACCATTGGTGTTTTGCACTTACTTTTGTTACCCAACTTTGAAAAAACTCGTATAGCTTAGCTCATCAAATTTGCTAAAATGCCAACATGGCATGTTTTGGTCAATATTGTACTCCCTCTGTAAACTTTTATAAGATCATTTAGATCATCGAAGTAGTGATCCAAACGATCTTATATAAGTTTACAGAGGGAGTACATCCTAAGTTCCTAACAACTATTATGTGGGTTAGATTGCCATTTTACTAGTTGGATGACCAATGTGGGCATTTCATGCAACTAGAGCGTGGATGAGAAACAAATTACTCTCTCTTTTCTTAATGATAAATCACTTGTGATGATGATTGACGCTACATCAACTGGTCCACTCCACTGGATTTGGATATGCTTGCTCACCCATGTATCATCTAAATGTTTTCTCGAGCCTTCGTTATATGTGTATAGTGATGAACAATCTCCAAATGATTGGAGTCAACATCTTTCATGATCACCAGACGAAGACAGAGGCGTATAATATGAGCAACCATGCTTTTTTTTTCTTTTTTGAATAAAAGAGAGGTCACCCCCTCCGAATACTGTTATAGCAACCATGCTTCAAACGAACGAACGGACCATATATCATGAACATACCGTGACAATCTATATCAATAATGCAAGAAATTGTCCCAAATTTGGGGAAGGACTCACCGCCTAGGTGGTGTGTAATGAGTAAAATTCATGTGCGGTCCCTAACACTTTTGTTATCCAACTTTGAAATTCCTCGTGTAGCTGACATAATTTCCTAAAATACCATCTTGGAGTGTTTTAGGCAATGTTGTATATCCTAACAAATATTATGTGGGCCAGATCTCCATTTTTTTGAGAAACCTCATGTGAGGGTAGAAGGGGGGGGGGGTCCTGCATTTTATTAAGAAGAAGAGAGTTGATCCAGTTTATAAGAAAAAACGGATCAAAAAACTTAACATTCTCGTTTAATCAGGAAAAACCGAATGAAACCCCAAAAGTAAAAAAAGGAAAAAAGAAACGAAAAAAGGCACTAGAGCTTGGGGATAGGGACAAGACAAAATCTACTCCCTCCCTCCCTCTCTCTCTCTCTCTCTCTCTCTCTTCACATTTGGACGACCAGTGTGGGCATGTCATGTAGTTCAGAGTGTGGCCGGGCAAAATCTACTCTCTCTCTCCCTCACACACACGCACGCACACATCAGAAATCACTTGTGATGATGATTGGCTCTACATTAACCGGTCCACTGAATTAGGATCCGCTCTCTCGGCCATGTATCATCTAAATGTTTTGAGCAATGCTATTCTATACACAATTGGTTTACGTGGATCTAACGTACTACTCCAGGTAGTTTAATAAATGGTGGTTATCTCAACAATTTCCTCCATGTAGTTATTCTCTCTCACACAGTACGAAACCTTTTGTAGAAGTAGCACATGGGAATAGGATTTTTTAAATGTTTTCTCTAGCCTTCGCTATACATGCATAGTGATGGACAATCTGGAAATGATTGGGGTCAACATGTTTCGTGATCGCCGGGACGACGAAGGGGAGCGTACGCTGTGTGTTGAATGCACCCTAACAGCAGCTAGCGGCTCCTCACAGGTAGTCTGGATCTTTCCAAGAATGGTGACCTAATGGCCACAGCACAACAGTACAGGTGACGACATGGCTGCCGCAATTTCACGTAACTCCTGGAGGAATGCCGACACTCATTGACACATACGTGAGCCCGCCGCATCAGTTTCTCAAAGCGTCGACTACTAGTAGCTGCACGCGCTCACATGCTACGGTTTCCCTTTCATCTGTTCGGTTGCTGGTGTCTACGCCGGCCTTTCTCGAGACTCAGATGTGAACTGGATGCGCACGTGCATGCATCTTTTGCAGAGAATAAAACCGTGCCATTTTTCCTCCTTGGGCAAGCTATACTTTAACCATTACTGTTTGTGTGTCTGTTAAGATGATCAAATCGAGGATCACACTGGTTGAAACCGTGCTGTTGGAGCATGCACGTACGAATCTACCTGCAATCATGGTGCATCTGTTGTTTGGGATTGCATGCATGCAGGTACACACCCTCCTGAGCCAAGGACGAAACCAAAATGCGAGCCCCCCCTGCAGGTGCTCTAGACTCTAGAGAGACAAAGAGGGAGGACCCTAGCTAGACGTTTTGTGCCCCGCCCGGTCATTGGTCAAGGAAAAAGGAAGACCGACAAACCAGAATCTAGCCCTCCGGGCCGGGAGAGATCTGGGATAGCCCGGCCGTCTGGCCTGGACCACGCCGGCCGGACGAACCGTTGCTCTCTCCCTAATCATATCGACCGATCCCATGGTACGTGGTACCTAAGCCTCTAGGGACGGGTACTTAATTTGGTGGGTCGTAGTATTTGGTGGTACTCCTACGTTGTGGATGGCATCTGGCGACCTGATCCCAGCCTTGACCATACGTACATGATGCATGATCTATCTCACTATCTGCATTGTCTCGACGTAGGCGCACATGATTAGCAGGTTATCCTAATCCATCGCAACCAACGACCACGCGCCCGGGTGCACGGGGCGCGGCGCGGCGTAGTACGTGCATACGACGGCGCGGCACCGGCCGCACGATATGGTATGCCGGTCGGTGCCGGTGAGCGCGCGTTGGCCTACTGGCATGGCATGGGGTGGGGCGCGGGCGGGGCTTCGGAGCGCGCTTCTGGCCGGCCAATGCGAACGCCGTCCACGGCATGCAGCTTCGTGCGCGCGCGCGACGATCGAGCCACCGACCGCGTATTGAGTATAGAGCGAGCCCATCGATAGGCATCGGCAGGTGAAACATCAGATCGGCGCGCGCGGGATGTACGCCTGAGACGACGGACGGATGGCTTGGTGTGTTTTGCCAGAGAGCTCCTGTAACCATGACGATAGCACTAGTAGAACCGTTTTTTTACGTGGCCACTATGAAACTGTGCGCGGTTCGAAGCAGGCGCGCGGCTCAAGAGACCGGACTTTGAAGTAGGGGCGAGTTCTTTTTTCTTAACATCAGTACATATGCAAGTGCTCATACATACGCGCATACATTCATCCCTGTGAAGGCACACGCTTACACCCTACCCCTATGAGCACCTTCGAGAGACTAAGCCGACATGTCATCTTGAAAATTTACGAAGTCACCGTAGGCGCCAAGTCGTCGACGGAAACGTCTACTCCCACTGAAAGTGCATCGCCGGAAATTCTGAAATAAATCCAGAAATAATGCGAGCACCAGGACTTGAACCTTGGTGGACTGGAGATACCACTGTCCCTCAAACCATCCAACCACATGTTGGTTTGCAGTAGCGGCGAGTTCAACATGTTTCTTTTTACAGACACGGATTTTTTTCCTGCAGAAAACTTTTGATCTATCCATGTTCAATCATGTACAACAAATATCAGAAATTATAAACAAAAAATATCAAGATCCGTAGACCATTTAGCGATGAATACAAACACTGAAGCGAGCCAAAGGCGTGCCGCCATCATCGCCCCTTCCTCGTCGGAGTCAGACAAAACGTGTTATAGTAGACAGTCAGTGGTCGTGCTAACGTCTTATAGGACTAGCGCACCAGAACCGCAACCGCCACCGATAAAGAGAAGCGTAAATCGAAAGAATCCAACTTGAAGACACGCGAACATAAATGAACGAAGAACGGATGCGAGCAAATCCCACAAAGACTACCACCAACTGAATCCCTTAAGATCCGCCTTAGACACACCTCCACACGCCTCCGATGATGCTAGACGCACCACCGAGACGGGGG
>NC_041382.1:747777800-747799266 GCF_002162155.2 Triticum dicoccoides | reverse complement strand
GGAGAACCTTATTCCATCTTCAGAGAGTTGCCACCGTCTCCCTTTTTCTGAGCAGGACATAAATCCTAACAAAACTCAAAGGATTTGTGTTGGCAAGGGCCGGGATCCATTGCACCCACATGTCCCTAAGGCCACAAGAGACGAGACAGATCGGTGACGATGTCGACATGAGGCAGGTACCCTAGCTACCCTTTCTCTTGGAAAGAGAGACGAAGAGGAGGAGAGACGAAGGGGTATGGATAATTAGGCACATATCTATTTAAAGTTCACCGGAAGTATGAAAGCATTCCAAACATAATAAAGCATAAATCAAAATCTATGGACCACCGTGGACGACAGTTACCCTGCCAAAACAAATTGATGTTGCCAGTCCTCTATCCGAGCTGGACTGACCTTGTCGACGGCAGTCGGAAAGTTTTCGTACACGTGCCCCTAACGAGTAACACCGTGGAGCCGAAGTTATCACATTTGAACCCTTGAATCGATCTGAATCACATGACATTAAATCTCGCAATCATGCACACATTATGAAAAATCCTAACATCACCGCGCTATGAAGACGGGTAGGAATCTACACTGATGCTTGATCCAGACAGATAAAACACTAGGGGGATCGGAACCTTGAAGACGAACTTGAAGAAGAAGCGCCACCATCCACCCAAGTTCAAAATGATTGTTAGAGCACCTCTAACCCTAACCTCAAACTTATTTAACTCCACAAAAGATTCTCTTTCAGCGAGTTATACCCCATCTAACATTGTCTCCATGCCTAGCTATAAATCCTTGAAAATCCTCAAAAATTTCCCTCCGAGAGCAAATTTGAACAGCCCGGGCATTTCTCCCCAAACCTCCTCTTTCCTCACTCACTCCAAATAAATGGACAGCCACTGCACCGCCTGATAACCCCACAACTACTATAAATCCATCGGCACCCTCCTCAGACACTAACCATAATCATCTGCCATGCATTTCCAAAAAATCATCACCACCGCTTGATTCTTCCATGGCTCGTAGTCTAGTCATGGCCGAGGTGGGTGTGGCCGCAAACGACATCGTGTGGCCGACTCCTTGAGGTCTGATGGCAACAACGAGCACGAGGAGGCATGGCTCGTGTCGGTCATTGAGGAGTCATGAGAGGAGGCTGGCACAAGGGAAGACGACAAGGAGGATCCCAACAACATGGGAGGGATAAGAAATGAACGATGCAGCGATGCTTGTGAAATCTGCATCTTCTGGTGGGAGGAGGCATGGAGGGAGTACTATAGAGCACTCGTTGAGGAGGAGGAGAAGGCGGAGCACCGAGCGACGAAGGGGCAGCTCGTGGTGGAGTGGACCGACACCGAGCGATATCAGAGCACCTCTCGAGTTCATGAGATCCATCGACAGTCAAAGCGAGGTAGCCAAGAACTTCTATGCTTTGGCCATGGAGGAGCAATAATGGGGCAGGAGCGCTCTTCACCGAGCTTGCCACCGATAACTCAAGTGATGCACTGGTGCCATGGCAGGGCACCCACAACGCCGAGGCGTGTGGCTTCTGCAAGGCACTGCTGATCTACCTCTCCTCCGACAAGGATTAGCAAGTTTGATCCCGTTTTAGCTCTTAATTTGTGTTACTTATGTTGTAGTTAGTTTAATTGGAGTATTTCAATATTTAATGTAGCAATATTATAATTAAGCACCAAATCGTGTTAATGTAGCACAATTATGCATAATTAAGCACTACAGTATATTAATGTGGCATTGTTTAGTCTAAATTGAGTGGATAGTTGCATTTGAAATTACTTGTTTCGGCACCTTTTTGTGTGTGGTGGGTGGGGGGGGTAAATTTTGAGGAAAGGCCCAGGTCCACACTTTTTAACTCTTCATATTTTACGAGTTAAAGTTTGGCAAGATACTGAGGGTCTCTTTTATTCAGATGATTCTCATAATGCATGAATAAAGTGGCATGCCCTCTTCTATCCTACAGAATTGCAAAACTATGAGAATCTGGATGAAAGAGTGTTTGATAGCACATAAAAAAGTTAAAGTAATTCTACCAAATGAGTTGAGTGGACGGAAATCTTCTTTATGAAAAATTTAGTGCAATGAATATTGTGGAAAAAAACCCTAAGGATTTCAATCATAGAAATCAAACGTCCACTAGTAGAAAACAGGGCTTTGGTTCCGGCAGGGCAAGCCCATTAGTCCCGGTTCAGTCACGAACCGGGACCCATGGGGGCATTCGTCCCGGTTCTTTAGCCCAGGGGGCCTGCCGGGGGCTCGTGGGCATTGGTCCTGGTTCGTATGGACCCATTTGTCTCAGTTCTAGGCACGAACCGGGACCAATGGGCCTCGCTCCTAGCCCACAAACATTGGTCCCGGTTCTTGGCTCGAACCGGGACAGAAGGCCGGGCTTTAGTACCGGTTCCAGCCACGAACCAGGACAAATGAGTTGCCTATATATACCATGTCGCCGCAGCAGAGCACTCCACAGTGCTTTGTTTTTTCTGGCCGGCGAGGAGAGGGCATTTGGGTGCTCTAGCTCACCTCCTATGCACATGCGGTGTTCGATGAAATGCCCGAGCCACGCTAGTTAAGCTTTCTCCTCTCAAAGCTCGACCTTCAAGCTCCATTTTCCCCAAGATTTGTCTAGGTTTAGCGGTCTGTCACGTCCCGTCCCCGTGTTCACCGCCGTTGATCGCCCGCACCGATCTCGTCGCCTGCACCACCGTGGTGAGCCTCTTGTTCTTATCTTCTTCTGAAAGAAAAAAAATTCTTACTTTAGATAGATACTTGTCTAATTTTCTTACTTTTATTACTGCTTGTTATTATATAGTGCGATGGTTTTGGTATCCGCCCCCGTCGGCCCTCGTCCTGGCTATGATTCGGATGTGGTATATATTATCTTTTATAACTTTTGGTTCATTTATTGTTTATGACAATTATGCCCATCAAGTTGACATAGATTTTATTTATGTAGGAGGTGGTTGAACAGGAAATTCCAACCGACCCTATTGTCGAGAGGTTAAATTTAGTTGAAGAAGAAAACAATTACTTGAAGGAAAAAATAGAAAAATTAAGGAGGAGAAGATGATATTGGAGTTACATGTTGCGGATGTCGTCGATGATCACAAGATCAAAATGGATGCAATGTGGTTGAAGATTAGAAAGATTAGAAAATATACCATTCATACCGAGGCTTGGTATCATTATGTCGTTGGATCAATTTTTACCTTGGTTGTGATTATGATCACATTTGTTGTTGCATTGAAAGGTTTTACATAGTTTCAATGTATGGTTTAACTAGATGCTCTGGAGAGCTATATGTTGTTCAATGAGAACTATGTATGTACTTTGTTTTTAATGTGATGATGAACTTCTATTAATTTGGTCACGTATCTATTCATGAGAGCTATATATACAAAATTAATGATGTGGCTTTGAATGGTGCATTTTGAACACAGAAAAACTATGGAGTTCAAACAAGTTTAAAAAAAATGAAATTCCTTTGTAACAGACGAGTTTCCGTATGAAATCCACATACTTCGAAAGAGATTGTCCGTTTTGTACATGAAGTGCATCCAATTTTTGCCATAACCCTCTCTACTTACACATGCTATGTCGATGAAATGATGATACCATGCCAACTTTCAACCTTTTCAGAGTTCATTTGAAATGCTTTTCAATTTCAGGGTCTTATAGATCAAAATAATCAGTAAATGCATGAAAAATAACAAATCAAGTCAGAAAGGGTTGAAAATTGATGATGTGGCTTTGAATGGTGCATTTTGAACACCGAAAAACTCTGGAGTTCAAATAAGTTAAAAAATGAAATCCCTTTGTAACAGACGAGTTTCCGTATGAAACCCTCATACTTCGAAAGAGATTGTCCGTTTTGTACACGAAGTGCATCCAGTTTTTGCCGTAACCCTCTATACTTTCTTGCACATGCTACGTGGTTGAAATGATGATACCATGCCAACTTTCAACCTTTTCAGAGTTCATTTGAAATGCTTTTCAATTTCATGGTCTTATAGCTCAAAATAATCAGTAAATGCATGAAAAATAACAAATGAAGTCAGAAAGGGTTGAAAATTGATGATGTGGCTTTGAATGGTGCATTTTGAACACAGAAAAACTCTGGAGTTCAAATAAGTTTAAAAAAATGAAATCCCTTTGTAACACACGAGTTTCCGTATGAAACACTCATACTTCGAAAGAGATTGTCAGTTTTGTACACGAAGTGCATCCAGTTTTTGCCGTAACCCTCTCTACTTTCTTGCACATGCTATGTGGATGAAATGATGATACCATGCCAACATTCAACCTTTTCAGAGTTCATTTGAAATGATTTTCAATTTTAGGGTCTTATAGCTCAAAATAATCAGTAAATGCATGAAAAATAACAAATGAAGTAAGAAAGGGTTGAAAATTGATGATGTGGCTTTGAATGGTGCATTTTGAACACAGAAAAACTCTTGAGTTCAAATAAGTTAAAAAGATGAAATCCCTTTGTAACAGACGAGTTTCCGTATGAAACCCTCATACTTCGAAAGAGATTGTCCGTTTTGTACACGAAGTGCATCCAGTTTTAGCCGTAACCCTCTCTACTTTCTTGCACATGCTATGTGGGTGAAATGATGATACCATGCCAACTTTCAACCTTTTCAGAGTTCATTTGATATGCTTTTCAATTTCAGGGTCTTATAGCTCAAAATAATGAGTCAATGCATGAAAAATAACAAATGAAGTCAGAAAGGGTTGAAAATTGATGACGTGGCTTTGAATGGTGTATTTTGAAGACAGAAAAACTATGGAGTTCAAACAAGTTAAAAAAATGAAATCCCTTTGTAACAAACGAGTTTCCGTATGAAATCCTCATACTTCGAAAGAGATTGTCCGTTTTGTACACGAAGTGCATCCAGTTTTTGCTGTAACCCTCTCTACTTTCTTGCACATGCTATGTGGATCAAATTATGATACCATGCCAAATTTCAACCTTTTCAGAGTTCATTTGAAATGCTTTTTCAATTTCAGGGTCTTATAGCTCAAAATAATCAGTAAATGCATGAAAAATAACAAATAAAGTCAGAAAGGGTTGAAAATTGATGATGTGGCTTTGAATGGTGTATTTTGAACATAGAAAAACTATGGAGTTCAAACAAGTTAAAAAATGAAATCCCTTTGTAACAGACGAGTTTCCGTATGAAACCCTCATACTTCGAAAGAGATTGTCCGTTTTGTACACGAAGTGCATCCATTTTTTGCCGTAACCCTCTCTACTTTCTTGCACATGCTATGTGGTTGAAATGATGATACCATGCCAAATTTCAACCTTTTCAGAGTTCATTTGAAATGCTTTTCAATTTCATAATCTTATAGCTCAAAATAATCAGTAAATGCATGACAAATAACAAATGAAGTCAGAAAGGGTTAAAAATTGATGATGTGGCTTTGAATGGTGCATTTTGAACACAGAAAAACTCTGGAGTTCAAATAAGTTTAAAAAAATGAAATCCCTTTGTAACAGACGAGTTTCCGTATGAAACACTCATACTTCGAAAGAGATTGTCAGTTTTGTACACGAAGTGCATCAGGTTTTTGCCGTAACCCTCTCTACTTTCTTGCACATGCTATGTGGATGAAATGATGATACCATGCCAACTTTCAACCTTTTCAGAGTTCATTTGAAATGATTTTCAATTTTAGGGTCTTATAGCTCAAAATAATCAGTAAATGCATGAAAATAACAAATGAAGTAAGAAAGGGTTGAAAATTGATGATGTGGCTTTGAATGGTGCATTTTGAACACAGAAAAACTCTGGAGTTCAAATAAGTTAAAAAGATGAAATCCCTTTGTAACAGACGAGTTTCCGTATGAAACTCTCATACTTCGAAAGAGATTGTCCGTTTTATACACGAAGTGCATCCAGTTTTTGCCGTAACCTTCTCTACTTTCTTGCACATGCTATGTGGGTGAAATGATGATACCATGCCAACTTTCAACCTTTTCAGAGTTCATTTGATATGCTTTTGGGTCTTATAGCTCAAAATAATGAGTAAATGCATGAAAAATAACAAATGAAGTCAGAAAGGGTTGAAAATTGATGACGTGGCTTTGAATGGTGTATTTTGAAGACAGAAAAACTATGGAGTTCAAACAAGTTAAAAAAATGGAATCCCTTTGTAACAAACAAGTTTCTGTATGAAACCCTCATACTTCGAAAGAGATTGTCCGTTTTGTACACGAAGTGCATCCAGTTTTTGCTGTAACCCTCTCTACTTTCTTGCACATGCTATGTGGATGAAATGATGATACCATGCCAACTTTCAACCTTTTCAGAGTTCATTTGAAATGCCTTTTCAATTTCAGAGTCTTATAGCTCAAAATAATATGTAAATGCATGAAAAATAACAAATGAAGTCAGAAAGGGTTGAAAATTGATGATGTGGCTTTGAATGGTGTATTTTGAACACATAAAAACTATGGAGTTCAAAAAAGTTAAAAAATGAAATCCCTTTGTAACAGATGAGTTTCCGTATGAAACCCTCATACTTCGAAAGAGATTGTCCGTTTTGTACACGAAGTGCATCCAGTTTTTGCCGTAACCCTCTCTACTTTCTTGCACATGCTATGTGGTTAAAATGATGATACCATGCCAACTTTCAACCTTTTCAGAGTTCATTTGTAATGCTTTTCAATTTCATGGTCTTATAGCTCAAAATAATCAGTAAATGCATGAAAACTAACAAATGAAGTCAGAAAGGGTTGAAAATTGATGACGTGGCTTTGAATGGTGTATTTTGAACACAGAAAAACTCTGGAGTTCAAACAAGTTAAAAAAATGAAATCTCTTTGTAACACACGAGTTTCCGTATGAAACCCTAATACTTCGAAAAAGATTGTCCGTTTTGTACACGAAGTGCATCCAGTTTTTGCCGTAACCCTCTCTACTTTCTTGCACATGCTATGTGGATGAAATGATGATACCATGCTAACTTTCAACCTTTTTAGAGTTCATTTGAAATGCTTTTTCAATTTCAGGGTCTTATAGCTCAAAATAATCAGTAAATGCATGAAAAATAACAAATGAAGTCAGAAAGGTTGAAAATTGATGATGTGGCCTTGAATGGTGCATTTTGAACACAGAAAAACTCTGGAGTTCAAACACGTTAAAAAAATAAAATCCCTTTGTAACAGACGAGTTTCCATATGAAACCCTCATACTTCAAAAGGTCCGTTTTGTACACGAAGTGCATCCAGTTTTTGCCGTAACCCTCTCTACTTTCTTGCACATGCTTTGTGGATGAAATGATGATACCATGCAAAAAGAAAATTAACTCAATTTTTTTTATAAAACTCTAATAGCAAAATGAATGAACTAAAAAGCTTTTATAAACCTCTAGTATTTTTTAAACTAAAATTATAGAAAATTCATGCCACTGAAATTACCAAGGTATTTTCTATTCAAAACATGAAAAGCAGAAAGAAACAAAATAAACTTTAATAAGAAGTAGAAACAAAATTAAATAAATTAAAATTTAATAAAATAAATAAGTAGAAACAAAATAAACTTTATAAAAGTAAAATAAATACACTTTAATAAAATAAATAAATTTTAGTAAAATAAAGAAAATAAACTTTATAAAATAAAACAAATTAAAATTTATACAATAAATAAGTTGAACAAAATAAAATAAAATAAAGTAAAATTTAATAAAATAAATAAGTAGAAACAAAATAAATTTTATAAAAGTAAAATAAATAAACTTTAATAAAATAATAAACTTTAATAAAATAAATAAAAATAGCAAGAGTAAGTTTTTTATTGTAAGTAGAAACAAAATAAAATAAATAAAGCAACAAAAAATAAATAAGTGCCAACTACTGGGCCACCATGGCCTGAATACGACTAGAAACCCTACCATGGGCCAGGATTCAGGCCCGCAGAAGGCCCAGTAGGCCCATCAGGCATATCAGTGACAATTAGGCCCATAAGCCTGCAATGGAGAGGAGCTCGAGAGGGGTGCGGCAGTGGGGCTTATAAACCATTCCGCGCACCTCTCAACTAGCGAGGTGGGACTAAAGTTTTGGCCACCGGGAGCACGAGGCCTTTGGTCCCGATTGGTGGCACCAACGGTACCAAAGGGTGGTATTCGTACCGGTTGGTGGCACAAACTGGTATGAATGTCACCCTTTGGTACTGGTTGGTGCCACCAACCGGGACCAAAGGCCTCCGCTTCCCGCCCGTTGGGCTGCTGAAAAGAGACCTTTGGTCCCGGTTGGTGGCATCAACCGGGACTAAAGGGGGCATTGGTCCCGGTTGGTGCCACGAACCGGTACCAATGCCCTGGGTATATAAGCAAACACTTAGCAGTTTTGATGAAATCCATCACTTCTTCTCCCCCGACGCCCCTGCTCCTCCTCGTCGCCGTTGTCGCCCGACGCCCCTGCTCCACCTTGCTGTCGCCGCCGCCACCGACGCCGTCAGGCTGCTGAACGTCGCCGTCGCCGCCGCCACTGATGCTGTCAGGCTGCTCAACATCGCCGCCGCTGACACCCTCTGCCCCGACGACGGCGACGACCCTCGCGCCCCTGTCGGCCTCGACGTGCCGCCCACCGTGCCCCGCCGCCCCCTATGCGCACCAGCCTGCTCCCCCGCCCCTCCCCTGTCCCGTGCCCCTGTGCCCCTACCCTGCCCCGCCAGCGCCGGCGCCGGCCCCTCCATCGTGCCCCTCCGCCCCTGCGCGGTGCTATTGTATTTGTAGATGTTTTTAGATGCTATTCTTAGATGTTTTTACATGTTTTTAGATTATTTTAGTTTATGTTTAGTTTAGTTTTGAGATTAGGAAAGTTTTGTATGTGTAGTTATATTTATTTAGATGTCTAGTTAATTTAGATGTTGTAATTTGTTCATAAAAATTGTGCACTTTTGTATAGAAACTTTTTTTCATATGTACGAAAATGTAGAGTGAAAAGTTTTATATATGCAAGAGTTACATTTTTAGAAAAGTTTTATATATCTAGCTAGGAAAGAAAAGAAGAAGAAAAAGAATGAGAGGAAAAAGGAAAATAAGAAGAGGAAGAAAGGAGAAGAAGAGGAGAAATAAATAAGAAGAGGAAAAAAGAAGAAAAAGAAGAGGAGAAGAAGAAAGGAATAGAGGAGAAGAAGAAAGTAATTCTTCTTCTCCTCTATTCCTTTCTTCTTCTCCTCTTTTTTTCTTCGTTGTCGATATACCCCGTCCCAATAAATTCGTTTAGTTTTAGGATTATTTTAGTTTATGTTTAGTTTAGGAAGAAGGAAAAGAAAAAGGAGAAGAAGAGGAGAGGAAGAAGAGGAGAAATAAATAAGAAGAGGAAAAAAGGAAAAAAAGAGGAGAATAAGAAAGGAATAGAGGAGAAGAAGAGAAATTCCTTTCTTCTTCTCTTCTTTTTTTTCTTCTTCTTTTCTTCGATATTCTCCTCTATTCCTTTCTTCTTCTCCTCTTTTTATTTCTTCTTCATCTTCTTATTTTTTTATCGGGTATGTCATTGTTGATATACCCCGTCCCCGATAACTTCGGCATGAGGGGGGGGGAGGGGTCACCGAGGGTTCGAGGGGATAGGGTCGGGAACTAGCTAGGGTAGAGGGTCGAGTGTCACTGAGGGGTCGAGGGTCGCCGAGGGTTTAAGGGTCGAGGGGTTGTCGTATGTCGTCATTGCCGATATACCCTCTCGATCGTGATAACTTATACCACGGGAGCACCCCGCGGCCCTCTCGCTCGACCAAAACTCTCGAGGACACCCAAACCATAGAAAAAAATGATGTCGGTCTCCTACCCCCTCCCGCCACGCCCCTACCCGACAAACTCTCTCGGGGCCACCCAAATTTACCAAGTTAAAAGTGCGTTGTCGCCGAGGCCACCCCATACCCTTGAAGCGTTGTCGGGGCCACCCCAAACCCTTGTAGCGTTGCCGATCGAGGCCACCCCAAACCCTAGAGAAGTAGTGTCGAGGCCACTAATTAATATGATTCCTTATTGTGATTAGCTAGCTAGTTCTACGTTTGCCACTAATATATCCATCTGTCATATTTGAATAATAATTGCCATGTTGTAAAAATTTGCAGAAACTATGGACCCCCGAGACGAAGCAACATAAGCGATTTTGGGGGACATAATCGCACATGGAACAAAGGTCGTCTTGTCGTTTCTCAATGACACCGATGGTCTGGAAGGAGAGGGTGAAGAAGCAGACTACAGTGATCGAACAATGGAGGAGGAAGGACGTGATCATGATGGCTCCGGTGACCCAATGCCGGTGCAAGAAGGACACCGTTATGATGGCTCCGGTGACCTAACGGAGTCCGACCACGTATATATATTAATTAAGTATGTGCTGACTATAGCTAGCTAATTGATGCATTATTTGTTTTTGGTATGTACACATATATTAATGAACTCTTGTCTTTCTTCTCTTTTCTAGCCCTCCGGATCGAGCACAACTTCGGTAAAGAGACGAGACCCAAAGAAAAAGTTGCGCTCGGATGAAAGTTTTGAGATCATAGAAATCACGCGCGATGGCATGCCGATTGAACCCACCCGGACAAAGGAAGCATTTGCTGCTCAGTGCGGGGTTCTTGTTAGGGACAAGATCCCGATCAGCATCCACCAATGGTTAAAGCCGGCTAAAGAAGACCCTGAGGTGTCTTATGTCTCGGATATGCAGAAAGATGATCTTTGGACCGCACTGAAGGCAAATTTCACCCTACCGCCAGAGGAGGATCCGGAGAAGCCAGTTAAAGAGCAATTGATCAAGTCTCATGCTATTAAGAAGATGGTAGAACTATTCAAGAGGTGGAAGAATGAGCTGAAAAAATTTGTCAACAAAGAAGAGACACCATAATTCATCAGCCGGTATGAGAAGAGATCAGAGATCACTGGCCCGCATTTTTGGCCCACAAGACATTGGACAAGAGTAAGAAGATGTCAGTGACAAACAAGAAGAATGCTGCGAAGAAGACGCTTCACCATCGCACGGGGTCAGGTGGCTACCTCAAAGCCCGGCCGTTGTGGGACAAGGTTGAGAATGACCTGCTTGATAAAGGGGTCGAACTAGAGACATTGAGGTGGCCAGACCGTTGCCGGACTTGGTTCTTCGGGGCTGGCGGAACCTTGGACCCTGTATCAGGGAAGTGCGTTTGGACGTACGAGCAAATGAGAATACCAGTCATGAGGCTTCAAGAGTATATCGGTGCAGCCCAGCAAGGGACGTTCATTCCAGACAGAGAGAACGACGAGCTCACAATGGTCCTCAGGAATCCTGAGCACCCTGGACGGACACGAGGCACACCAGGCTCTGTTCCGTGGAGGGCTAGGTTTTCGGACGTAGGCGGTTACAAATCCCATGAGAGGAGGAAGAAAGTGGAGCAGATCCAAATCCAGGCGCCGCACGCAAGGGTACAAGCGATAGAGCAACGAGAAGCAGATCGCAACAAGCGACCCATCGAAGCTTCCCCCGAAGCTACCCTGCCATCTCAGTGGAGAAGCAGTGTGCCTTCCACCGAGCTGCAGCAGCTGGAGCCTATCTTCACAGCTCCTGCTAGCTACCCCGTGGACTTAATCACAGAGTCTCAAAATTGCCACCTTAGGACGCAATGGATGAAAATGAAAGTCAGGGCGGCTGTTGGCTCTGTTGCACCTCCTGAACCTGGCACAACTTTTCACTGCCGACCGATTCCAGAAGGATATGCTAGGGTGATGGTGGACGAAATAACGGAGGGATTAGAGGAGCTCGAGCTTGACCACCCTACCGGTGAAGGGGAGACTCGGTTGGGTTCTTCTCTGAAGACTCCATGCCTATGGCTGAAGGAGCTCATCAACCTTCCGAACTGGACGCCTCCGCCTCCTCCTCTGGCGAGTCAGGGCACTCCGCCTCCTCTTCCGCCTCCTCCTCTGGCGAGTGATCAGGGCACTCAGCCTCCTTCTTCGGCGCGTGGCGGCACTCCGCCTCCTTCTCCGCCTGCGCCGGCGCGCCCGAGCAACCAGCCTACTCCTTCTCCGCCTCGTCAGCAAGGGCGGAAGAGAACCGCCGCCGCTCCGGCTGCTCCGGCGCGTCATAGTCCTCCTCCTCGTAAGCAAGGAAAGAAGACAGCTGCAGCCGCTCCGTCACATCCAGAGGCGGGAGGCAATACAGATTCGGTCCTTCTCTGAAGACTCCAGAGAAGTTACCATACGAGAGGACCCCGGAGGAAAACGAGAAGATCGTGCGATACGAAGTGAGGAACTTCTTTGAAGGGGTGAAAGCAAAGAAACATCCACCTTCAGAGGAGAAGGTAGATCCGGTGAAAGTGAAGCGCACTCTGGAAGCCCTGAAGAAACCACCAAAGTCTCCGCCAAAAGGCAACTATGAGTGCATTATTGAAAGTTCATTTATCGAAGCGGAGCGGTCGTGAAGTACTGTCAGTGATCAAAGGTTAGCGGAAGGACGAGCTGGGAAAAAATTGCTCATCTCGGCGAACAAGCGAACCAATCGTTCCCCCACTCAAGGTGTCTAGCTATATCGTCACTAACAATTCGAGGATGGTGCCCGGTTATAACAATCTTGATGATTACCTGCCCGACGATGTACATTATGAATTCTTGGAGGTGGAAGAACTTAGATACGAGTACGGTAAGCCTCTCGTTAAAGATGAAACGTCTCTAACAACGATGATGCGAAGATTCCATGATTGGTACATGAAAACCTGCAGAGAGTCTGGGGGGAGGAATACTTTGACGCTGAGAGTTAAAGAGGAGCATGACCTCGTTGGAACTGATCTGTTGAATGTTCCATTTGAGGAGTTCTTCCAGTTTTTCAATTAGAGGGCCCTCGATAAATTAACGGTCACTTGCTACTATCTGTAAGTACTACTTCTGTCATTAAGTCTCTATATATAGGTCAGCTCTTTCATTGCATGTATTTATAATTATCCTCACTATATTATGCAGATTGAAGATCGCCGAATTGAAGAAAAGACAAATCGTGATATTGGGTTCATTAACACAAATATCATAGATGCATATTCGGTTGAATTTAAGAAAAAAGAAACCAATGCCAACTTGCTACGATTTTTTGGTATTAAATCAAAACAAAGCTATAATACTCTTTCCTTACAACTTCAAGTGAGTGTTATTTTTTTGTGCATATTCGGTTTTCCTTATTAGTCGAGGTTATAGTAATGTAATTGATGAGTTATGCATGTGTGCGCAGGTTCCACTATATTCTCCTAGAGATTAAGCTCGAGCAGGGACTAGTAACCGTCTTAGACTCGAGACGAAAAGATCCCAAGGAGTATGCGGACATGACTGAAATTCTCGAGAAGTTAAATCGATCATTTTCGCACCATATCGGCAACTTTGTTCACTTCGTGATATCAAGTAATTGTTTTCTTTGTCTGGCAGGGTTTGGAAAAAAATTCACCTCAAAAGCTCCGGGACTGCCGAAGAAGTTGGAATTTAAACACCCGAAAGTAAGTACTACTAGCATGTTCCGCGCATCTCCTAGTGATTCAAGTGCTAGTTTCATCAATACCATTTTAGCATGCTTGCTTATTAGTTTGATTGACCTCTATTTCTTGTAAAGTGGTTGTGGCAGGAAGCCGAAAATAATTACTGTGGATACTACGTTTGCGAGTCCATCCGCCACACAACCTGTGAGCGGGGCTACACTAAAAAACAATATGAAGTGCGTAAGCAATAATATTCAGAATTTAACTTTATTCACCATATTTTGTGTTGAGTTTCATTCATTCATATATATGTATTGACCCCCTTCTTCAAATTTGATGTTTCGGATGCGGGATGAACTCATAGCACCAGATCGCATGCGAAGAATTCAAGAGGAATTGGCGGCATTCTTTCTTGACCACGTGATCGATAAAGACGGAGAATACTATGTGGACCCTGTGTTCATATATAATTAGGGGATTATATTATAAGCCCTGTTCAAGAATTCATCCGACTAACCAGTTAACTTGCCGATTAATCCCTACTCATAGGGTCCCCGAGTAGCCGATTACCCACTAAATCATCCGATTAATTGATTAAATGGTCGATTAACTTATCGATTAGCCTATTAGTCCCCTATCACCAGCCGACCGAGCAGCTACTAGTTAATGATTTCCTCAACAATGATTGTAAGAGATCTTATATTGTATATATCTAGCCAGTAGCGTCAGATAGATATACGAAAACTTGTTGTTCGATCAATCTCTCGGAGAAGGAGAGGTCGATATCACTTCTCTCTGTATGCATATGTTCATGACGATCTTCTGTTTCCTTCATTTTTGCTTACTAGCTAGCGTGTCGAGTGTTCTCTATACATATAGTACGTAGCGTCGACCAAGCACGGATATAAGAGAGGACACTTCTCTCTATTAATTAATTAGCTACCTAACACAATATATGGAACACCTTAATTAACCATACAAAACCCCCAAATCCCCCCCTTTAGAAAAAAAACAAAAACCCTAGCCCCTGAACAGCTGACGCGTGGATGCCTATTGGTCCCAGTTGGTGCCACCAAATAGGACCAAAGGGCCTCCTGTCTGGGCTCGCCGCACCGGCCACGTGGATGCCCATCTGTCCCAGTTCGTGTAAGAACCGGGACTAAAGGCCGAGGGCATTAGTAACCACCTTTTAGTCCCGGTTCCGGAACCGGGACAGAAGGCCCTTACGAACCGGGACAAATGGCTCTTTTTCTACTAGTGGGCCGTCGCACAAAAAATTCCAAATGATCTAAATCCTTCATAATCCTATGAAATTTACTTGAATCAAATGAACCTTAACGGAGTTATAAAACATGGAAAATTTTAGACATGCCATTGGTGGTTTCGCTTGCACAACTCAAAAATTCAGGATGGGAATGGGCCAGCCCTCTTTGATGCGGTCCTGGTCCCTGCCAAACCCTCTGTTTTGTTCAAGGACATAGAGCAGGCCTAGTGGTCCAATACCGAGTGGCCTCATGTACCATTGGGCAATACCGAGTGGCTCTTTTTCTACTAGTGGGCCATTGCACAAGAACAAAAGGAGCATTTACACCAGTAACCATGAGTGGTGAGCTATCTAAAAAAGGCATTTACATGAGAACATTATTTTTTTCAGCTAGCATCATTTAGCAACATGGATTTTTAGTAAGTGAAGATATTTAGAATTTATTTATTGGAAGAAAAAAGGGCATATGCAGGTCCATTTCGGTTGTACCATATTTTACATCATAAGGTATGCAACTCCGAAACAAAAGCTGTTTCGGGTCAATATTATGAAAACTTCATATAAGCACACTAGGATAAACACCTTGCAAACACATGTGTAAACTTCATTAATCTACTAACTTTGGGTTGACCCGCTTGTCCCGTTGGGTCGAAGGTGACCGGCTCCGCTGACACAATTTTTTTGTTAAGCTAACCCAAAAGATCATTAACCTTGAAATTATTGGCCAGACCAATGTCCCAATTAGTAACGTCGGCTCAGTCCCATCGTGATCGAAAATAATAGACCTGGAGTTGTAGTAAGGACGTTTTTTGTTGAAAAGAACTGTTTACGGCTCCACAATTGTAGTATAGTACTGGAGGATGATCAAAGTCGGTTGTTGGGGCGACGCGAGCACGGCCGGCACGGGCATTGATTCCCGTTCGTCCATCAAGTCCCAAGGACGGACACAAGACATGACTAAACACGAGCGCATCGTTCGGCTTTGGCTCACCTGACCTGACACTTGATGAACAAGCGCGGAATCACATGATTCTTCCCGGGAAACAAACATCGGAGAACAGGAGAGACGATGGTCTAGTTCAGGAGTTGGATGGGCCGAGAAGGCAATGGACTGCTAGACCATCCACCAGGAATCCCAACATCCAGACCAATGATCAGAACAAAAGCTAAGGTTTTACTCAAAAGAGAAAGCCTAAGGTGCAATGGGGAAGAAAAAAGATCAGTAGTATTGTAGCGTCAATTTATATGGACTGAGGTTGTACGAAGTTGCTAACCAAAAGAATTGACGGACTGATGGTCCACGAGTAACACAGTATGCACCAACTTCATTTCATGTCGAAATCCATCATAATAAGACCCAGAGAAGGGTCGCCATTAACTACATGCACTACACAATCCATGGAGGGTCCAAGGAGATTGTACAGGCACAACCAATACCACTATAGTTGACGTAGATCCTGAACGGAGATCGCCGTCTCGCAAAAAGGGCGAACAGCCACTCGAGCCATCGAGGACGACGACATGATCCTGCGCGCTGCCGGTGCAGCGATGGATGAATGTCTCGTCCCGTCAATAGTTACTCCCCTCTGGCTCCACACGTACGTACTCATCCGGGTGCAGTACTTTGAAGCTAAGATACATACGATCCATCCTGGATCCAGCGCACGCCCCCGTGTATCCAACCGGATCCGTCGCATCCGTGCCGACCGCGACGGCCGAAAGCTCCCGCCGGCGTCGCGCAAGTGGTCGTCTCTCGGGAAGAAAAATCGACCGACGGGTACATGGATGCGCGGCGGCAATGGTGCATGCGGCTCGTGTGGGCGCATGGAGCGGCACTGTCGACGAAAGCGCGGCTGGTCGTGGATGGATGGATCACCCTAGCTAGCAGTGTTCATCAGTTGCGCCATTGACATTGTTAGCCCGACGGGCGCTGGGTAGCTGCCGCATGTACGGGTCTCTCTGCACACCGTTGAGTTGTTAGCAGTATCGCTCCTCTCTGCGGTCCGAGTCACTCGTGGTCTGGGAACATGAGACGTCGGCGTCGCCCTACGATCTGAGATTTCAGTGCAGTGCATCTGCCGTCAGGTACCGGTCCCTCCGGCCAGTGTTCGTGTGGTCGACGTACTCCACACTGTGGTGGCGAGTAACAGTCATGGATGGATCATGGGTGATCATAGATACTACGCGCAAACACATACAAATGGGATGGGATATTTGTTCTTTTTGAGAAAAAAAATGAGATGGGACATGCCATATATCGGATGCTATGTCGAAGAGTTCAGCTTGGGGCGCGTGGGACAAAAAGATGGGGACATTTTCCTATCGGAAATACTAACACCATGGGCCATTAGTATGCCTCCCAGGGCCATATTTAACCATGTGCTTTGGCACACTAATGGCGCACTGCGGATGGATGCGCCATTAGTATACTTGGCATACTAATGGCGCACTCTGTAGTGATGCGCCATTAGTATGAATATTAGGGTTTTTTTTACTTTTCTGATTTTTGCACAGGCTACAAAATATATTATTTGACAGAATATAGACAGTAGCACACAGCAACAACGGATTCATCGAATACAATAGAAGATTAGTCTCTGAATACAATTCATCATATTAGTCTCCGAATTTAAAAGACCGAACAAAGATAAAATATTACAAGTCTCGAGACCGCGAGTATCGAGTTTGTCGGAAGTAATACTAATCCTAACAAGTCCTACTAATCATCATCATACAACTTCTACTCGTTATTCATAACAAGTCATACGATCATCATCTTGATAGTCATCGAACCAACCCTACTTAATTGTTCTTAGCACATGATCATCAGTATTAGGCAGGACCTAAATACCCTATTTAAGCTAAAATAGCATAAAACAATATAGATCCTGACTCTCCATTATGGAGAATGGAGAACATCCTGTCTCCAATTCTTGCGCTTCGCTTCCTTTTGCTTCCAAGAAGCTCCTTACGACTGTCCATACATTATTTCCATCCTTTGATTTTTCATGTCTCCACTTCTTTTAGAAATCTCGTATGGACAGTTGAGATTCATAGGATGACCTGGCTGTATGTTCAAAACATTAAGACTACCTTTCTGATACATCATATGAGGCACATAATTCTCTAGGATTATCTGTTGAAAAACATAGTAATAACTTCATAGTTAGCAATGATGTACTAGTTTTAGAAGTATGCAAAAGATGCACGGATGTCGTAATAGTAAAAATCTTACCAGGGTATCTCCATGGTAGTTACCGTAGTTGAACACATGCACTAGTGGCACGTATTTACCATAATGTTGAGGAGTTTGATTGTGGATATTGTAATTCTCAATGTCAGTACAAAATCCGACCAGATGATTTTTCTCCTTATAAGTTGTTAATTCGGAGCCATCGGTGTAGTGGGTTTTGTCTACCATCTCCCGCACATTCTTTGAACAATAAAAATAAGCTGTCAATGGAAATAAGTTGTCAACTATTTTGAAATAAACAATATAAATTAGCTAATAATTATGTTTGAGAAACTCACATAGCGGTAGAACTGGAGGCGTATCAACAAGGACCCAAATGTCCATATTGTCTTGGTTGATGTTAGGATTACCAAGATCCATGGTGATAAGCATATCCTCATCAAAACCATACATCTTGCAAAATGCTTCCCAATTTTTGCAACCAAAATGGGTTACGCTCTCAGAATTATATAGATTTACTTCAAAGTCCACATCGTGATGAGTCCTTAGGTGAATTTTCTTTGTTTCAGAAATTTCATGGTCTTCAAAATCCATCCTCTCCAAGACATAGCGTCTTGCATGGCATGGGATAAGCTATACTCGAATTATAAAAGATGAAAATTACACGTTGAAATAGTTGAAGTTATGCTTAATTATGAAAATAACACTTGTCGTCGTTGTGTACCGTTTCAACTTCGAAGGTCTCCCCGAGCTTAATGTTGAAGCGCCGATCATCGTCCAGGTGAGGCATGTCGTACAGACCTCGATCGTCGTGGCACCAGTCGCACTCCCCCGGGAGACTTTCGTCGTCCGATGATGATGACGACATATCCTATGTTCATAATTCAAAACTACATCATTTAGGGTTTGTCGACACCGAGGCATCCTAAAAGCTAAGCTTTTATCATTTAGGGTTTGTCGACGTTGAGGCACCCTAAAAGCCTAAGCTTTCATCATTTAGGTTCTTATCGACACCGAGGCACCCTAAAAGCCAAGGTTTTATCATTTAGGGTTTGTCGACGTCGAGGCATCCTAAAAGCCTAAGCTTTCATCATTTAGGTTTTGTCGACGCCGAGGCACCCTAAAAGCCTAAGCGTACATCATTTAGGTTCTCATCGACACCGAGGCACCCTATAGAAGCCAAGTTAAGTTTCATCATTTAGGGTTTATCGATGCCAAGGCACCCTAGGTTGGGCCTAATCACTTGGCATTAATCACTTGGCTCTATTGCCACCTATGTTGGGTTTATCATCTAGTGTTTATCGATGCTAACGAGAATTCTAAGTTGGGCCTAATCACTTGGCTCTATTGCCACCAATGATTTAATGCAGCAAGAATGGCGGGGCAGTTGATCCTACTTAACTAAGTACTAAGATACCCCGGCCCATGCATTAGTCGCAGGTACCCTATGTCCTATTTTTAGCAAAGTCATGCTAAAATTTACGGGAAATTTCAGCATGACCTTTGCTGAAAATAGGACATATGGAGTACCCGAATTTGCCGGAACGAAAGTTAATCGACATTCCGGCAAACTCAAGGGCCTCTCGGGGTACAGCAGCAGCATCACAAGTTGACAAAATTCCCAAGTAGTACAGCAGCAGCATCACAAGTAGTACCAATGAACATATAGTCCAGCAAGTTGAAAAAGTTGAAGTTCTCAGCATGAAGAATCACACAACACAGCATCTACATTATGATGATACATTTGGAGATTGCACATACAGTTTTCACATAAGCATAATTGTTCTGGAGATTGCATATACAGTTTTTGACAGCACAGCACCTATGACAGCACATACAGTTTTCGTTACTGCTCCCAAATGAAATGACACTTTGACATGCTGCAATTTTTAGTGTCTACTTATCTGCAATTTTTCAGTGTCTGCTTCGGAGAAATAGGTTTCAAACTTCAGCTTGCTTTGTATAAGGAGAGTAAAAAACTATCTAAGAAGTTCTTCAAGTTCAAGTTACAGCCTGCATGACATTTTCCTACACAATGCTTGTTGTAAATAATTACTTAAAGTAAACACTTTTTTATCCTAGCTTACTTACAACAGAATGCCTATCTTTCTGGTTTTTCAATTCCTTTTGTTTCATTTTCAACATTGCTCTATTTGTAATTAATAGCACTGTTCAAGAAATCTGTATATGCAATCTACAGAGATCCCCCTCCTGACATTTAGACTGATGTTCCATCAAAATTGAAAATAGTTACACTAAGTTTCAAAATAAAAAATAGACTTCTCAGTTTTACAAACTGAAAATTACTCTAAAACTGAAACTTTAACTGACTTTTAGACTGAATTTTTACTCCAAGAGTTTTTATATTCAGATCACTTTAACTGAATTTTACATTGAGTTTTAGATTGAATTTTAAACTTTCTTGCAATATAAGCTTGCCGTACACTTTATATTTAGATCAGGAGCCAAGCTCTAAAATTGAATTTTTAACTGAATTTTTACGACTGCATCTGTTTCAATTTCAGTTTCAGATAAAGTTTATATTCAGATCAGGAAACTGACTTTTAAACTGACTTTATATTCAGTTTTAGGTAAGGACATCAGAGAATCTACAGCGAGGGGCGGCCGACGCGGTGAGCACGAGCCCGCATGCACAAACGGTGACTAAACAAGGAGAAAAACAGGGGAATTGATGGAGACGCTCACCGCGGAGCTGGGGAAGGAGACGGCGAGGCCGAGGGTGGTCGGGGCAGCGCGGATCGACGCCGAGAAGCAGTGGTCGGTGATGAGGAAGAAGAGGTCGATGCGCTCGATCCTTGATGACCCGGCTCCAATCTGTGGACGTAGGCGATGAAGGTGATGATGGTGTTGCTCCTGGTGCAGCTCCTAGGCACGACGACGGAGGACGGGGCGGTCGGTGGCCGCGGTGACGCGCGGCAGCGGCGCTCGGGGTGGAGGGAAGGAGCGGGGCAGGCCGTCAGCGGCGAGGACCGAGAGGGCGATTGAGGAGTGGAGGAAAGGAGCGGGGCAGGCCGTCGGCGGCGAGGACCGAGACGGCGAGGCGGGGCGCGGGGGTCGTCGGGCGACTAGGGGGGAATGAATCTGGCGAGGGGGGAGTGAATCTGGCGAGCGGGAGGGACGAAGGGATCAGGCGACTAGGGGGGAAGATTACTAATGGCGCACCCCCTGGCGGTGCGCCATTAGTATGTTTTTTTATAGCAATGGCGCACCCCCGAGACGGTGCGCCATTAGTATTCTTTTTTTTAGATAGCAATGGCGCACCAGCCAGCCGTGTGCCATAAGTAAGATTTTTTTATTATTATTTTGTTGCATCTAATAATTTAATAGAAAAATAATATGAATATGAAAATGAATATGAATATGAAACAGTAATAAATTTTTATAAAAACAGTATTAATTTTTTAAAAATATCATCAAATTTGTTATTTGAAAATATTTATGAATCGAAAAAATATCATCAAATTTGTTATTTGAAAATATAAACAAATTTGTTTTTTTGGATTTTTAGTTGCATTCATTTGTGACGGTGGAGCGGGGGAG
>NC_041382.1:747773345-747777555 GCF_002162155.2 Triticum dicoccoides | reverse complement strand
CGGCGGCGGCGGTGGAGCGGGGGGAGGGTGCGGGGGGGTGCTCGGCGGCGAGGGGGATAGCTATCGAGAGGGAGGGGGATCGAGATCGAGTGTCCTCATGAATATTCAATATTTTTTCATATGGAATATGAAAAAATATCATCAAATTTTAAAAAAAATTATGAATTCAAAAAGTGCCCATGAAATTTAAAAATATTCATGATATCAAAAAGTAAAAGAAAAGTGCCCATTACTAGTTTAAACTAGTAATGGCGCACTATGCAATGGTGCGCCATTAGTAGTTTTGCAAAAAAATAAAAAAAAATACAGCCATTAGTATGTTTGAAAAAATGAAAAAAAAACATTTTGTTACTAGTGGCGCACCGTGTGCCTGGTGCGACACCAACAGATGGTGCGCCATTAGTATATAGTAATGGCGCACCACATGTCTGGTGCGTCATTAGTGTCAATTTCATCTATAGCCCTTTTCCTAGTAGTGTTCGTGCCACACACGCGAGGTGGAGATGAGTAGTACTTGTTGGGCGTGTGGCACGAAGTAGCCGCGCCCACATGTGTGGGCAATTCTAATGTTTGCCCACATACAGCCCGTGTGAGCTGCCTCCTGCTCACACCACACACGATGTGTGGGCACATATCAAATATACCACATGTGTGACAGTTATCGGTGTCCTTTCCTATTGCGCGATACGGCGAAAGATCTCAACTGTACCCTTTTTGGGTTTTTTCAGAGACAGGCTTTCTGCCGTACTGTACACCAATGAGGACAGTATATCATTCATTGTCCCAAGACACTCGTATACATGCCACAGTGATGGGCGCTAATTAGATAGGAGTGCACTGTTACGCACAAAATATATGCAATGAGAAGTGCAGCAACACGTATGCTTCGTGTACGAATACTGCACGCAAAAATACACTCCTATACATCAGATACAAAGATTAAGGCATGCAGGGAGAACGCTGTGGTGACACTTCGATCAGTACTGCTTAGTCGACGTGCAAAGCCAAAAACACATACCTTCCCATCCCTTCAATCACTGCGTCCACTAGTAGAAGGCCCGTGCGTTGCCACGGGCTTTTAAATATTTTTACCGTGTGCATATATAAACATAATGCATATCAAGTTTTACGTGTAAACATAATTGAAATCCATATCACACAAAATATTCTTCGATACAAAATGTAATTCGATAATGTATACATAGAAAGACACGCGATGCACAAAATAAAGAAAGTGGTACAGAAACATAGTACTCTTTATTGTGCACTATATTACACAAGGTAGATAGCACCCTACATGACTTTTATGCTTAAGACCAATCATCTCACGAAGCATTTCCATTGTTATTAACCATTAATTAAAGACAACAGATGGAGCATTTTGTTACCTTTAAACAAATATTCCAAGATGCTGCAACCAGAACCTTAATACATTATGGAATTTCCTAACAAATATTACATAGACCCAAATATTACATAGACCATTAAGATAGAGGACAAGTCAGGCAGTCTTGCACATGGTGTTGGTAGGCAGCACCGCCGTGGTCGGGACAGTTCGCGCCCCAAATCCATATCCTCCATTTTTGCAAGATTCTGTACACCACATCTTTCTTACTAAAGTGGGAGAAACCATAAATTGACTATCAATCATCATTAAGTGTAGAATATGGTCATTAAAATTCATTAAAATCATTGCACATCGCTTGCTTGATTCTCCTCTATTAAATTAGCATTCATCACGGTGCCTTCTAAAGACAAGGCATGACAGAAACACAAAGCACAACCCAAGCACATTGGTTTATGTACCATACTCATTGTAAAAAATTAGAAGCTTCTGTAAGATGTGACACTGTTTACATGTTTGGAGTGAATTGCATCCTCGTACAAAGGATAGAAGAACTGAAAGCTTATGTACTTATAAAATACAAAAGTGAAAAGGGTAATTAAATCATGTTGGGTTAAAAACCTTACGTTCCCATGGTTCTTTCTTAGATCAAAGAACTCAAAATATCAGCAGTGGATATTGGAGCCAGGAGAAGAAACGACGTGACCTTCACCCACATCCTTAATGGCCAGCCTCATCTCCATGCCCAAGACGATCTGAAGCCTCCCTCAATAATTCGACACCTGCACGATGACCGACCGTCAGATCACAACACTCGGCTTGGGCAACGAATTCGAGGGATTTCTAGACCAAGCGTTGAGAGTACCTAGGGGTCACCTTGGTTTTTGTACACGACAAAGAGGAGTGCGGGAGGCGAGCCCCAACCCATTGAGACCACGATGCCTTGAGAGAAAGCTAGGGGAGGCGATGGTGAAGCACGACATCATGGCGCACGTGCCCTACGTCTCAACGCTACAGTCGAGCGTCGCCATGTAGCCGCACAACAGCTTGCACTCCATGAGTTACATACTATTTTCGCTCACACGACGAACGCCATCCGCCCGTCACTGAGACCCATCCTCTCAACCCTGCTGCTCCACGATCACGCGACGCCGTGTTAGTTAATGCAGAAACATAGGAGGCGGGCATCGTAAGGTAAAAAGTCCGGTTTGGACGGGATGAAAGACGAACCAAAATAAAGCAAAATTGGACAGGGAAGGGGGTGGATGAGGAGGCGAACATACAACGAGGTCGGGGTGGCTGTGGCCGAAGCATGAGGCTCGACCTCCTCGCCGATGACCAGATCCGCCGTCAGAGATGATGAGGTCATCAGCCCTGTGACCTGGATCCCGCCAACAGTGTGATGCAGAGGAGAGGTGCGGCGGCGTCCTACGGGTGAGGACGGCGGGGGAGGTGAGGGAGCAGCTGAGCGCGGTGGTGCGGCTGCGTCCCTCGGGAAGACGAACGGCGAGCGGCCCGAGGCGGGAGGCGGCGAGGGGGAGAGAAGAGTCGTGCGGTGCGGGGTGAAAGCCCGACTCGCTCGGTTTGTAGCAGGGTACTGCTATAATCGAAACATTTCCTTTGATGTAATTTGACTACGTATGGAAAGATTAATCAGTGATTGACCGACTTATGGTAAGTTAATTAATTTAGATTTGATTTTTAAATATTGATTAGAGATTAACCGTGATTGATTCTCTCCCATAAAGAAATTACTAAATAATTTGTGTCCACATGGAAAGTTCTGATCCGTTTGGCTTTCGGTACATGGGATGGTGGAAGGAAAGACGAAAATAAACCGGACGAAAATAAACCAGACGAATAATAACAGTGGACGCAATCCTAGCAACTGCTCCATTAAGAGTAGAGATAATGCCTCAGGATGAGGAGGTCACGATTAGGGTATGGCAAGAAGAACTTTTTTGGAAAGCTTTGATTCTGGTGATAATTACCATATTCGAAATTTCCTTAGTTATAGCCTTACCATACATGGATTGATTTATTACTATAATTATCATATTTGAGATTTCTAAGTTTATAGCCTCACCATACGTGGATTAATTGTGATTGATTACCATAAATACGTTGGGTATTGTCGGCCAGACGAGAAAGAGAAAAAACGGTGGGAGGGGGGTGGTGGGAGGTGGGACGAAGAAAAACCGGTTGAAAAAAAACCGGTTGAAAATAAACCGGTTGAAAGTAGGGGGGACTATTCAACCAATTCGTCCATTAGGAGCGGGGCAGGCCGTCGGCGGCGAGGACCGAGACGGCGAGGCGGGGCGCGGGGGTCGTCGGGCGACTAGGGGGGAATGAATCTGGCGAGGGGGGAGTGAATCTGGCGAGCGGGAGGGACGAAGGGATCAGGCGACTGGGGGGGAAGATTACTAATGGCGCACCCCCTAGCGGTGCGCCATTAGTATGTTTTTTTTATAGCAATGGCGCACCCCCGAGACGGTGCGCCATTAGTATTCTTTTTTTTAGATAGCAATGGCGCACCAGCCAGCCGTGTGCCATAAGTAAGATTTTATTATTATTATTTTGTTGCATCTAATAATTTAATAGAAAATTAATATGAATATGAAAATGAATATGAATATGAAACAGTAATAAATTTTTATAAAAACAGTATTAATTTTTTAAAAATATCATCAAATTTGTTATTTGAAAATATTTATGAATCGAAAAAATATCATCAAATTTGTTATTTAAAAATATAAACAAATTTGTTTTTTTGGATTTTTAGTTGCATTCATTTGTGACGGTGGAGCGGGAGAGGGTGCGGGGGGTCGGCGGCGGCGGTGGAGCGGGGAAGGGTGCGGTGGGTCG
>NC_041382.1:747685993-747773062 GCF_002162155.2 Triticum dicoccoides | reverse complement strand
GGGGGGTCGGCGGCGGCGGTGGAGCGGGGGGAGGGTGCGGGGGGGTGCTCGGCGGCGAGGGGGATAGCTATCGAGAGGGAGGGGGATCGAGATCGAGTGTCCTCATGAATATTCAATATTTTTTCATATGGAATATGAAAAAATATCATCAAATTTAAAAAAAAAATTATGAATTCAAAAAGTGCCCATGAAATTTAAAAATATTCATGATATCAAAAAGTAAAAGAAAAGTGCCCATTACTAGTTTAAACTACTAATGGCGCACTATGCAATGGTGCGCCATTAGTAGTTTTGCAAAAAAGTAAAAAAAAAATACAGCCATTAGTATGTTTGAAAAAATGAAAAAAAAACATTTTGTTACTAGTGGCGCACCGTGTGCCTGGTGCGACACCAACAGATGGTGCGCCATTAGTATATAGTAATGGCGCACCACATGTCTGGTGCGCCATTAGTGTCAATTTCATCTATAGCCCTTTTCCTAGTAGTGTTCGTGCCACACACGCGAGGTGGAGATGAGTAGTACTTGTTGGGCGTGTGGCACGAAGTAGCCGCGCCCACATGTGTGGGCAATTCTAATGTTTGCCCACACACAGCCCGTGTGGGCTGCCTCCTGCTCACACCACACACGATGTGTGGGCACATATCGAATATACCACATGTGTGACAGTTATCGGTGTCCTTTCCTATTGCGCGATACGGCGAAAGATCTCAACTGTACCCTTTTTGGGTTTTTTCAGAGACAGGCTTTCTGCCGTACTGTACACCAATGAGGACAGTATATCATTCATTGTCCCAAGACACTCGTATACATGCCACAGTGATGGGCGCTAATTAGATAGGAGTGCACTGTTACGCACAAAATATATGCAATGAGAAGTGCAGCAACACGTATGCTTCGTGTACGAATACTGCACGCAAAAATACACTCCTATACATCAGATACAAAGATTAAGGCATGCAGGGAGAACGCTGTGGTGACACTTCGATCAGTACTGCTCAGTCGACGTGCAAAGCCAAAAACACATACCATCCCATCCCTTCAATCACTACGTCCATACTGTGGCGTAGCGTGTGGCTAATTAGCATAGGACAGGAGACGAACAACGGTAGTGACGAACGACGTGTCATTTGCTACACGGTCCACTCATCCGCGTGCAATTGCTTTTTTAACAGCCTGTGCAAACCAAATACTCCCTTCGTATCACAACCAACTGATGTCTTATACGTTGAAGTTTGAAAACCATCCGCATAGATGTATCTGAAAATACATTTGTAGAATCTTATAGTTTTCCTGGTTCTTATAGATGTATAATAGAAATTAATTGTCAAAGTTACATAATTTTAGGTACATCTATGAGTACGGTTTTCAAATTTCCAAACAAAATAAGTTTTTTCAACAAAGAGTAATATATAAATGCCAAGATGACACCAATTACATCTGGCCTCTGTGCTGACAAAATATCTAGACCAAATCGACATATCAAATATACGCGCATTCAAAAGATTAAAGAGAATAAGAAGGAAAAATAAAGAGAGCTGACGTCGGGATCCAACCACGGAGAGTCGGATATTGAGCTTTCCTCGCAAAAAACATTGCTTGGTGTAACCTACTGGAATTTAGTCTATTTTAGGCAGCTCAATAACTATTTTAAAAATTTCTAATAAATTTTAGAGGCCCACTTAGCCCATTTGTGCAAGGCAAGGGATACTACTAAAATTTAGTCTCACATTGCTAGTTTAGTGGGAGTTGGACCTCCTTATAAGAAAGGTTTTTTTTCCCACTTGTACGAGCATGAGAACAAGAGGGATATTCACGCGCGCTCCTCCTCCGCCGCACGCCACGCCTCGTCACGACGCGCCGCGGGTTGCGGGAATGAGCCGAGCCGATATCTAAATTCGGTCGCTGCCTGTTCGCTTCGTCTCCCTTCGTTGCTTCACCTCCTGCCGCTGCTTCGCCGACGACGTTCACGACCTCCTCGACGACATGGCAGGCGAGGACACCGACCCAAGTCCAGCGCTTCTGCTGCTGCTGTCCCGTACGTGTTCTTGTCTTTCCTGTTAAAGGTTCTGCCGCAGTTCCTTGTTCTAGTCCTTGTCCTACAAATGATAGGTTCTAGTTCATATATGCAGAAGCTATTTACCTTCTCTCTGTCAGAACGCATGACTTGTTTTATCTCTACTATATTAGTCATGCGTTATCTAGTATTTCTGTTAATAAAATTATTTAGTAAATTGCTCATATTTCCAACATAACCTTCGAAGGTTGAACCTAGGGTTTTAACCTAGTGTGGACAGAACCATGCGCCACCAAGTCAAAGTCCTTGTGTGTTGCCGGCTTGTCGCCACCTTTCTTATTAGGGAAATTTGAAATCTGAAACGTTCGATGCCATACATCCCCGGAGGCAGATGCTTGCGTGCATAAACCTAGTGTGGATACAACCATGCGACTAAATCCATGAACACAAAACTGCTGCAGAACACAAAGAGCCGACGAGTTGCGTTTGCCCGAGCCGCTCCCCCGAGAGCGAAGCAGGCGTTCTACCGTCCCCGGTATCCTCTCAGTAATTTGCCATGTACACTACTTGTGCTATGGGCTGACATCCAAAATGTTCTGCTCTTCGATTCCGTACGTGAAGATCAACTGATCGATCAGATCACATCATCTCGAGCAAAGAGCTGAGAGCAGAGAGCAGAGAAGCGATCGCAAGAATACGTATGACGCCCGGAATTACTGTTACCCGAGGGCTAATTAGCATGGGACAAGACGAAGTACTGTGGCTGGCGAGGAACGGTGCGTGACCACTGACCACTTGTCATTAGGCAGCGTGTGTACCAGATGATCGATGGTCCACCCCACACGCGTGCACTAGATTCTCTTCATACTATTATTATGGGCGTGTGCAAATAAAGTACAGTAAAATAGCGCTAGAGTCAACCGAAAAGTGCCTGCAGCTCCCGGTCTCCATTGCTCTTGGTATTTGAAAATTTTAAAAAACACACTGTTGTTGCTAAAAAAAATCTTAAATCAAATACGTGAATACATATACACATTCCTAAGGCCTGGTAAAAAGCTGAAAAATAAATACTTTGTATTTTGAGAAATGTAAAAAGGAGAAATTTCTGACATAAATGGCATCCATTTTCTCCTATATACTGTCAGAATTTTATTTTATTTTCTATAGCGCAAAAAAAACAAGATTTTTACCAAAACTTGCCACGGGTATTCGGTATATGTATATGTATCCCAAAAAAATACACATTTTTTTGAAACTTCAAAAACATAAATTTTAAAATGTTTAAATATAAAGAGCAGTGAAGCTCGGGTGCTGCAATCCCTCTCTCTAGAGTCAACTGCTCTAACTCTCATGTTGGTCGCTGTATACAAGTTGATGTTGGCGCTTATTTTTGTGTGTTGTACGATTGCACGTATCTTGCAAGAAACATGATTGCATGTACCAACAGATCAAAGCGTGCGAGCGCGCGTAGGAATCAGTCCCCACAAAGTACAGTAGGCCCTAAGAGCATCTAGGGTCAGACTTAATAAATTCGGCCTAACAAACGTCCGCAAATGCGTCTGGTCGTGTTCATCGACAGCGATCGGTCACATCTCAAATTTGATACTCTGCATCCGAGTGTCTCATATTTTGACCCTTAAATCCATATAAAGTATGCAAAAGAAATCCTACGTACTACCCTAGCTTCGTCGTCGGAGATGTCCACGACGTCGGTGCCGGGCGCCGCGTGGACGGGCGCGTAGGAGGGCTCCGGCTCCTCCTCCTCCTCCTCGACCTCATCCATGTAGGTGAACATCTCCTCGTCCTCCGCGACGTGCTGCGCGTTCATCTCGTGCCGGCGATGGCGTTTCGCCTCCGCATCCGACTCCGAGCAGAGGGAATCGAGGATGGCCTGCTGCTCCGGCTGTAGATTCGCGTCCCTGGCGTCCCCCACATCCTCCTCCGGCTCCTCCTCCTCCTCCTCCTCCTCCTCCAGATCCACTGCATCCGGGAGAGCCCCACGGCAATCCAGGCTTCGTGCTTTGCCAGGATCTGCTCAAGGAGCTGCAGCCTGCAGCCGGCGCTCCGGTGTTAGAAAGGGGTGGCCCCTTGTCCGGCGGATGGTTTGAGGGAAATGTGGAGGGGTAGGGTTTCGGTGCTGGCGGTTGACTTAAATAGCTAGGCTAGGCACTATGCGGGGTAGCGTCATGCGATGACATCATGCCGATGAAGGAGACGAGTTTCGGAGTGACGGGTTTCTGAACAATTCCATGTGGGACCTTGGCGTCAGTCCTACGTGGCGGACGCGCCCAGGCGCCCCATATCCGACTCATATTTGGGTTGGGATAGGAGGGGTGCCGGCCAGTCCGGAAGTTTGAGCCCCGTTTGAGGCGCACGTCTGGGTCAAAATATCGTGACCGGTTAATGACCGGACGACCCGACCGGGTGTTTAAGACGGGTTTAAGATGTCCAGTTGTAAATGCTCTAAAGCTTTGATCATAACAAAGTGTCGACGCGACGAGGAAAAACATCCGGTACGCACCGCATTAACAAGGGCTCAAACACACGCGTACGCCACAGTAACTGGGGCTACGCACCACTGTAGGTACGTGTACGCACGCGCTCCACGGGCTGTCCGCCCTGTTCTGTACCCACACGCACGCGCACGAGCGGGCGACGCCCTGCGGCGATCGCTACGCCTACGTACGTGCGCTCGCACGGGGCCCCGGCCGGTCGCTGCGGGTTCGCCTCCGTGCACAGGGAAACGAGATCGGCGAGGCGATCCGATCCCGGTGAGCGCGCCGTACGTCGCGTCCCACCCGTGGGGTGGGTGCCCCCGCGCACAGTTCGCCGGACCGCGCGCTGCCACCAACCATTTTGTGTATGTGTATACACGCACGCGTACGACGATTTGCAAGCAGACATGGCCTTTGCTGCGCGAGTGAGCCAGGGCCATGAGGGAGCCCGACGTGCCAGCGGCCGCGCGCGTACGTGGAGCTAAGCTACGTAGTACATAGCTTGGTTGGCACGCAAAGTTGATGTACTGCTGGTCAATGTGATTGTGTCGGTATAGTCGTGTGACACTGTCGGCTCTCGCTTCATGTGCGGCGGTCATTGAATTCTTTCAGGAAAAAACATTCTCCCAAAATAGAATCTGTCAGATCACACTGCGTTCCACGACAAGTTTGTGTGTTTCAGCTTCATTGAACTAGAACTCCACTCCATTTCATAGTGTGCTGACGAAGTTCTCAGCGTCACGTTTGTAACCCCACTAGCTTTCTTGGTACAAGCAAATAAACTCTTGTACTCCCTCCGATTTGCTGTTTGATCGGCTAATGGAAATGTTTCCTAGGGTTTTTCATCCCAGGTGACCTTTAAAAAAAGAAAGCCCGTCCAAGCTTAAAAAAAACCGACAAGACGCAATGAGGACGTGAAGAACACACACGAGTGCAGCAAGAAATGCCGCCAACGTGCCGCCGAGGAGAAGAGGATGAGATATAGCGCCACAGCCGATATCCACCCACACTCAACACCAACGACCCCAAGAAGAGCGTCGCCAACCGCACTCCAGCCGAATCGGACGAAGGTTTCACCGGGAGTGTCGAGGGAGAGGACCATGGCAGCTCCCGAGAGGAGCGCGACACCGGCAACGCTGAAGAGCAAAACTTTCGCTCTCCCCGCCCCCCTCAACTAAAACCCACTACGCCACAAGGCCACCCTGAGAGGGGCACCACAAAGAGCCGAGAACTACAAATCTAGATAAGGGCTAAGCCACCCACATAGTTGAGGCACACCGCCAACACCTGCTTCAACGCTACTCATCGGAGAGCCAACCGTGAAGCCTGTCACCCCCGGCATCCATGGACTCGAATCCGTCCCCATCCCGGCTTGCCACCACAAACCACTAAAAAGACAAGTGGGAAGCCACTCCCACCCCCCCCCCTCCCAACCCCCCGGCCAGAAAGATCTGTATGTCATCACCCTACCCTGCCCCTCCCATGCAAGGTCGAGATTCAATGTGGAGCACAAGCACCATACAAGAGGAAGGAAGGAATTTGTGGCACGCCTAGCGATAAATCCATCGCCCCAACGATGGAAAGAACCTGGGAGGAATCTAGCCCTTTGGCACGGGCGGCGTAGTCCCGACTAGGGTTTGGCGAGGATCCGCCCTCGAGTCGACGTCATGACCGGATGGAACTCGTAACATTTTTTTCAATTGCACAAAACAATTTTTTTAATTACACTAACTTTTTTATGATGTCACTTTTTAAGTATTTTTTAAATGTCGCAACATTATTTTGAATTCTACCACATTTTTAAAATAACGCAAACAATTTCATTAAACTGCCTTACATTTTTTAAAGTCACTTTAAATGATTAAGTAAATTCAAGTTTTGGAATATATTTATTTGATTTTTTCTAAAAATATGAAGAAACTAAAAAATGAAAGAAAGAAAAAAAAGATAAAGAAAATAAACTAACCTTTAAGAACTTTCTTGGGCTGGCCCATTAGTAGCAACCCCTCAGGAGAGACAGGTTTGTGTCTGGGCACCCCTATAACCTCCGAACTCAATAACTAAGGATCACTTTTTGCAAAGGTCATTCCCATCTCCCAGATTGCAACAAATGGTGCATTGCATGTACGTCACTTGTCGCTGGACGTTTTTTTCGTAGATCTATTTATTCAAAACGTTTTATCTTTTAAACCGTGCGTCCAAATCTTGAACCATTTTCAACATTCGATTCCTCGTGTCAAGATTTTCAAAATTAGTCCACGTTAATAGGTATTGACATACTTTTTCTTCATAAAAAATGAAGAAAAAAACAGAACCGGAGCATGTTTTTCCCTTTCCGAAAGAGGCACGAGTGTGCCTCTCGCAAAAGCAAATCCGTGCCTCCGCTGGAAGTAAACCCGTGCCCCTCGTGGATGGGAAAAATGCGTTATTTCCATTTCGTGCCTCTCGCGGAAGGAAAGTTTCCAACAGGCACGGCCCTGTCTCTTGCAAAAGGAAAAAAAACACGTTTTTTCCGTTTTCGAGAGACACGGTGGTGCCTCTCGTGGAAGCAAAAAACGTCTTCTATCGCAAAAAAAATTGTCCAAAAGCTAAGAAATACTGGTGGAAAACCGAAAAGCCAAAAAAGGGGAAAATAAAAAAAAAACAAAAATCAGAGGGAGTGCCCAGAGCATAACACGTGGCGGCAGTTGAGAGAGCCAAGTCCATCCCCAGGAGGCCCATGGGAGGCTCCCGAAGGAGGTCTCGTTAACTAGAAACTCCCCTATACCTCGCCTTCAGCGAGTATAACATCCGACAGCTAAAGGGGGCGAGCAAGATGGGCCCGCCCACACGCGCGCGAGGCCAAAGCCTGTTTTTCTAGGGTTTTTTTTTACCTTTTCAGTTTTTGTTTTTTATTCTTGTACTTTTCTATACTTACAAATATTCTAAATATATATTACATAAAACAATCTAGAAAATATTCTAAAAACGTTGAATAAGTATTTCAGAAATTTTGAACAAATATTTGAAAAATATTAATAAAGCATTCTAAAAATGTTGAACAAGCATTCAGAATACGTTGAACAAGTACTTCAAAAATAATTAATTAAGCATTGGTAAAAATGTTTAACAAGTATTTGAAAAATGGTAATCAAGCATTACAAAAATGTTAAACATGTATAGAAAAATTGTTGTTCATCTATTAATAAATTATGAAATTTTTTGATCGCGTATATAAAATATTAATCAAGAATCTGGAAAAAAATATTGGATAATGATTTGAAAAAATATTAAACAAGCATTTTAAAAATGTATAAAAATGTGGACCATGTATTAAAAATATGAAAAAAATCATGTATATAAAAATGAAAATAGAATAAAAACTAGAGAAGGAAAAAAAGGAAACAAAATACAGTAAAAAAAGAAAAAACTAAGAAAACCGGCTCTTCTACCTCAAGATGGACGCTCCCTACGAACACCAGCTGGGGTCGGAGTGGCTAGCGGCGATGCGGTCATGGCCGGCCCAACTACCTGCAGCAGAGGCGATTCCTTCAGCGAGAGCAGCTTCTCTCTCTCGCTTTATGCGAGAAATAGCTGTCACGTTTGTGTCTCGCTATAAGCGAGCGAAATTCTTATTTGCCGCGCGTTACGGCTAACTGTGCCGCCTCGCACAAGGGATGCGCACCAGCGAAGCATGTGGGTGTGCCCATTTTACATGTTCGTTCATTCCGGTTTGGGAACCTTCTAGTAGGTTCCTGTCCGGTTTGGGGAACCTTCTAGAAGCTTCCTGAAACGGTTTTCCTGCTTCCTTTTTCTTTTTTTCTTATTAATTTGTTCTATTTTCTTTTCCAGAAATGTTTTTTGAATTTAAAATATTGTTTGAAATTTGAAAAAAAAAGATCCATTTTTTAATTGTGTTCAAAAATTTAAAAATGATTCATTTTTTCATAAATGTTCGAGAATTTGAAATTTCTATCTGCGTTTCTCAAAAGGCATTCAGAAATCGCAAAAGGCATTTCCCAAAAAGCATTCAGAATTTACAAGAAATATACAGAGAACTTCAAAAAATAATCTACCGCCACTGTTAGTTCGTAAACTTTTCACGCTATGAACAGTCATGAAGGGTCCTATTGCATTTTCTGTGGATTTTTTATGCTGCACTGTTGCGCTACAGTGTGGGTCACTTATGTTTCGCACAGCAGTTTAGCGCAGCGTGCGTAACATAGGTCGAAATCACTAGTTAAGGATTACCACTTGTAAAGGTCACTGCTCAACTTCTTGGTGCTGACAACTGGGCACACTTTAACCTGGGAGTTTTCTCTTTTCTGTAGATTCGTTTATTCAAAACATTTTATGTCTTAACTGTGCATCCAATAACAAACCATTTTCATCATTAAATTTCTCACGTCAAGATCTTTGAAACTAGATCTCATGTTAATAGGTTCGCTGAATTTTTTATGAAAAATTTAAAAACCAAAAAAATACCCCAAAAACAAAATTAAAAAACGGCAACCATAAAAAGGTACCGAAAAATTGACGAAAAAAACTGGACTCACGGTTACATTTTTCACCTTTTTTTGAAAGCACGGGCTGACAATTTTGCTTTTTTGAAAGAAAACCAGCTATGCTTCGCAAAAGAGAAAAAAGCAAAAAAGCAAAAAACAATTCTTCAAAACCGAGGAAATATCAAGTGAAAACCAAAAAAGCCAAAAAAAATCTGAATACAAAAACAAGCACAGAAAATAAAAAAAAGCCAAAATCCAGAGGGAGCGCTCGTGGCTGGACACGCCACTTAACATGCTCTCATTTTATTTATTTTTTACAAAAAGGCTTTCATGGCTAGCTTTATTAACATCAAATAACACTTACATGTCAGCTAAAAAATTAGCAAGAAACACAGCAGGTGCATCCACCCACAAAGATGGATTGTTTGCACGACCCCAGTGAGCTAGCTCATGAGCAACTACATTAGACTCTCTATTACAATACTCAATAGTAACCTTCCCGATCTCTCTACGTAAAACTCTGCAAATCTCCAATATGGGAGCTACAATCATTGAATTACCTCCGTTTCGCCTTAAAGCTTCCACCACCATGATATTGTCCATTCTTATCAGAACATTGTTGCATCCTATGTTTTGTATAAGTTTGAGCCCTTCAAGTAACGCGGTAACTTTTATAGAAACAATTTCGGGCACATGCTCGAGTCCAGTCGTGGATGCCGAGATAAAGTTTCCTCTGTGATCTCTGACTATGGCACCACAAGAACCCGACTAATCTTCCTCAACAAAGATGCATCGACGTTAAGTATTTGCTGACTTTCTAAAGCGGGGCTCCATCTGTTCAATCTAGGCATTGTATTTGCTTTCCCCGCTGCCCAAACAAAGTTCAAAGTTAGAGCAATAATTGCTAGTGCAGAACACACCGGTGTTTGAACCAGTTCACCTCAGACGTGTTGCCTGTGCTGCCACCATATATACCACCCAGCCGTGGCCACCAACTCCGGCAATTCGATCTGCTCCAAGAACTGACACTGGGTTGATTTATCACATAGTAGGAAGTCTAGCACTTCAGTATAAGCTTTTCCACACCCAGGGATTTCCACACTGCCCTTGCTCGATTACATGTGAACAAAGCATGCTTTATATCTTCATCTGCTCCTCTGCAGATAGGACATTCTAAAACGTTTCCAACATGGTGATTAGCTAGTACAGAGAAGGTATCTCCACACGAATATTTTGATCTTCCCTGGGAGCTTCAAATTCCATAGTTTCCTCCATACCGGGTGTGGTGAAGAACTACCATAGCCCCCTGCCGCTGAGTTATTCCCCAAATATGTTTCTTCCCACTATTTGTAATATGCAGAACAAACCGAGAAAATACCATTTTTTTTAATTGCCAAGCAACAAAATCCTTTGTGAATTGCTGGAACAACGAAATTGTTGGGGAACGTAGTAATTTCAAAATTTTCCTACGAACACGCAAGATCATGGTGATGCATAGCAACAAGAGGGGAGAGTGTTGTCCACGTACCCTCGTAGACCGAAAGCGGAAGCGTTAGCACAACGCGGTTGATGTAGTCGTACGTCTTCACGATCCGACCGATCAAGTACCGAACGTACGGCACCTCCGAGTTCAGCACACGTTCAGCCCGATGACGTCCCTCGAACTCCGATCCAGCCGAGTGTTGAGGGAGAGTTTCGTCAGCACGACGGCGTGGTGACGATGTTGATGTTCTACGGACGCAGGGCTTCGCCTAAGCACCGCTACAGTATTATCGAGGTGGACTATGGTGGAGGGGGGCACCGCACACGGCTAAGAGATCAAAGATCAATTGTTGTGTCTCTAGGGTGCCCCCTGCCCCCGTATATAAAGGAGCAAGGGGGGTGTGGCCGGCCCAGGGAGAGGGCGCGCCAGGAGGAGTCCTACTCCCACTGGGAGTAGGACTCCCCCCCCCCTTTCCTAGTTGGATTAGAACTTGAGGGCGAAGGAGTGGAGGAGAAGGAAGGAAGGGGGGGCGCCGCCCCCCTCTCCTTGTCCTATTCGGACTAGGGGGAGGGGCGCGCGGCCAGCCCTTGCCTCCTCTCCTCTCTTCTACCTAGGCCCACTAAGGCCCATTTGATTCCCGGGGAGTTCCGGTAACCTCCCGGTACTCCGGAAAAATCCCGATTTTACCCGGAACACTTCCGATATCCAAACATAGGCTTTCAATATATCAATCTTCATGTCTCGACCATTTCGAGACTCCTCGTCATGTCCGTGATCACATCCGGGACTCCGAACAACCTTCGGTACATCAAAACATATAAACTCATAATATAACTGTCATCGTAACATTAAGCGTGCGGACCCTACGGGTTCGAGAACTATGTAGACATGACTGAGACATGTCTCCGGCCAATAACCAATAGCGGAACCTGGATGCTCATATTGGCTCCTACATATTCTATGAAGATCTTTATCGGTCAGACCGCATAACCATATACGTTGTTCCCTTTGTCATCGGTATGTTACTTGCCCGAGATTCGATCGTCGGTATCTCAATACCTAGTTCAATCTCGTTACCGACAAGTATCTTTACTCGTTCCGTAATACATCATCCCGCAACTAACTCATTAGTTGCAATGCTTGCAAGGACTTAAGTGATGTGCATTACCGAGAGGGCCCAGAGATACCTCTCCGACAATTGGAGTGACAAATCCTAATCTCGAAATACGCCAACCCAACAAGTACCTTCGGAGACACCTGTAGAGCACCTTTATAATCACCCAGTTACATTGTGACATTTGGTAGCACACAAAGTGTTCCTCCGGTAAACGGGAGTTGCATAATCTCATAGTCATAGGAACATGTATAAGTCATGAAGAAAGCAATAGCAACATACTAAACGATCGTGTGCTAAGCTAACGGAATGGGTCATGTCAATCACATCATTCTCCTAATGATGTGATCCCGTTAATCAAATGACAACCCATGTCAATGGCTAGGAAACTTAACCATCTTTGATCAACGAGCTAGTCAAGTAGAGGGATACTAGTGACACTCTGTTTGTCTATGTATTTACACATGTATTATGTTTCCGGTTAATACAATTCTAGCATGAATAATAAACATCTATCATGATATAAGGAAATAAATAATAACTTTATTATTGCCTCTAGGGCATATTTCCTTCAGTCTCCCACTTGCACTAGAGTCAATAATCTAGATTACACAGTTATGAATCTAACACCCATGGAGCCTTGGTGTTGATCATGTTTTGCTCGTGGAAGAGGCTTAGTCAACGGGTCTGCAACATTCAGATCCGTATGTATCTTGCAAATTTCTATTTCTCCCACCTGGACTAGATCCCGGATGGAATTGAAGCGTCTCTTGATGTGCTTGGTTCTCTTGTGAAATCTGGATTCCTTCGCTAAGGCAATTGCTCGAGTATTGTCACAAAAGATTTTCATTGGACCCGATGCACTAGGTATGACACCTAGATCGGATATGAACTCCTTCATTCAGACTCCTTCATTTGTTGCTTCCGAAGCAGCTATGTACTCCGCTTCACATGTAGATCCCGCCACGACGCTTTGTTTAGAACTGCACCAACTGACAGCTCCACCGTTCAATGTAAACACGTATCCGGTTTGCGATTTAGAATCGTCCGGATCAGTGTCAAAGCTTGCATCAACGTAACCATTTACGATGAGTTCTTTGTCACCTCCATAAATAAGAAACATATCCTTAGTCCTTTTCAGGTACTTCAGGATGTTCTTGACCGCTGTCTAGTGATCCACTCCTGGATTACTTTGGTACCTCCCTGCTAGACTTATAGTAAGGCACACATCAGGTCTGATACACAGCATTGCATACATGATAGAGCCTATGGCTGAAGCATAGGGAACATCTTTCATTTTCTCTCTATCTTCTGCAGTGGTCGGGCATTGAGTCTTACTCAACTTCACACCTTGTAACACAGGCAAGAACCCTTTCTTTCCTTGATCCATTTTGAACTTCTTCAAAACTTTGTCAAGGTATGTGCTTTGTGAAATTCCAATTAAGCGTCTTGATCTATCTCTATAGATCTTAATGCCCAATATATAAGCAGCTTCACCGGGGTCTTTTATTGAAAAACTCTTATTCAAGTATCCCTTTATGCTATCCAGAAATTCTATATCATTTCCAATCAGCAATATGTCATCCACATATAATATTAGAAATGCTACAGAGATCCCACTCACTTTCTTGTAAATACAGGCTTCTCCAAAAGTCTGTATAAAACCAAATGCCTTGATCACACTATCAAAGCGTTTATTCCAACTCCATGAGGCTTGCACCAGTCCATAAATGGATCGCTGGAGTTTGCACACTTTGTTAGATCCCTTTGGATCGACAAAACCTTCTGGTTGCATCATATACAACTCTTCTTCCAGAAATCCATTCAAGAATGCAGTTTTGACATCCATCTACCATATTTCATAATCATAAAACGCGGCAATTGCTAACATGATTCGGACAGACTTAAGCATCGCTACGGGTGAGAAGGTCTCATCGTAGTCAATCCCTTGAACTTGTCGAAAACCTTTCGCAACAAGTCGAGCTTTGTAGACAGTAACATTATCGTCAGCGTCGGTCTTCTTCTTGAAGATCCATTTATTCTCAATTGCTTGCCGATCAACGGGCAAGTCAACCAAAGTCCACACTTTGTTCTCATACATGGATCCCATCTCAGATTTCATGGCTTCAAGCCATTTTGGGGAATCTGGGCTCACCATCGCTTCTTCATAGTTCGTAGGTTCATCATGATCTAATAGCATGACTTCTAGAACAGGATTACCGTACCACTCTGGTGCGGATCTTACTCTGATTGATCTACGAAGATCAGTAGCAACTTGATCTGACGTTTCATGATCATCATCATTAACTTCCTCACTAGTTGGTGTAGGTGTCACAGAAACCGATTTCTGTGATGTACTATTTTCCAATAAGGGAGCAGGTACAGTTACCTCATCAAGTTCTACTTTCCTCCCACTCACTTCTTTCGAGAGAAACTCCTTCTCTAGAAAGGATCCATTCTTGGCAACGAATGTCTTGCCTTCGGATCTGTGATAGAAGGTGTACCCAACAGTCTCCTTTGGGTATCCTATGAAGACACATTTCTCCGATTTGGGTTCGAGCTTATCAGGTTGAAGCTTTTTCACACAAGCATCGCAGCCCCAAACTTTCAGAAATGACAACTTTCGTTTCTTGCCAAACCATAGTTCATAAGGCGTCGTCTTGACGGATTTCGATGGTGCCCTATTTAACATGAATGCGTCTGTCTCTAAAGCATAACCCCAAAACGATAGCGGTAAATCTGTAAGAGACATCATAGGTCGCACCATATCTAGTAAAGTACGATTACAACGTTCGGACACACCATCCTACTGTGGTGTTCCGGGTGGCGTGAGTTGCAAAACTATTCCGCATTGTTTCAAATGTAGATCAAACTCGTAACTCAAATATTCTCCTCCACGATCAGATCGTAGAAACTTTATTTTCTTGTTACGATGATTTTCAACTTCACTCTGAAATTCTTTGAACTTTTCAAATGTTTCAGACTTATGCTTCATCAAGTAGATATACCCATATCTGCTTAAATCATCTGTGAAGGTGAGAAAATAACGATATCCGCCACGAGTCTCAACATTCATCGGACCACATACAGTATGTATGATTTCCAACAAATCCGTTGCTCTCTCCATAGTACTGGAGAATGGCGTTTTAGTCATCTTGCCCATGAGGCACGGTTCGCAAGTACCAAGTGATTCATAATCAAGTGGTTCCAAAAGTCCATCAGTATGGAGTTTCTTCATGAGCTTTATACCGATATGACCTAAACGGCAGTGCCACAAAGAAGTTGCACTATCATTATCAACTCTGCATCTTTTGGCTTCAACATTATGAATATGAGTATCACTACTATCGAGATTCATCAAAAATAGACCACTCTTCAAGGGTGCATGACCATAAAAGATATTACTCATATAAATAGAACAACCATTATTCTCTGATTTAAATGAATAACCGTCTCGCATCAAACAAGATCCAGATATAATGTTCATGCTCAACGCTGGCACCAAATAACAATTATTTAGGTCTAATACTAATCCCGAAGGTAGATGTAGAGGTAGCGTGCCGACCATGATCACATCGACTTTGGAACCGTTTCCCACGCGTATCGTCACCTCGTCCTTTGCCAGTGTTCACTTAATCCGTAGTCCCTGTTTCGAGTTGCAAATATTAGCAACAAAACCAGTATCAAATACCCAGGTGTTACTGCGAGCTCTAGTAAGGTACACATCAATAACATGTATATCACATATACCTTTGTTCACCTTGCCATCCTTCTTATCCGCCAAATACTTGGGGCAGTTCCGCTTCCAGTGACCAGTCTGCTTGCAGTAGAAGCACTCAGTTTCAGGCTTAGGTCCAGACTTGGGTTTCTTTTCCTGAGCAGCAACTTGCTTGCTGTTCTTCTTGAAGTTCCCCTTCTTCTGCCCTTTGCCCTTTTTCTTGAAACTAGTGGTCTTGTTGACCATCAACACTTGATGCTCCTTCTTGATTTCTAGCTCCGCAGCTTTTAGCATTGCGAAGAGCTCGGGAATTGTCTTATTCATCCCTGGCATATTATAGTTCATCACGAAGCTCTTGTAGCTTGGTGGCAGTGATTGAAGAACTCTGTCAATGACACTATCAACCGGAAGATTAGCTCCCAGCTGAGTCAAGTGATTATGGTACCCAGACATTCTGAGTATATGTTCACTGACAGAACTATTCTCCTCCATCTTGCAACTATAGAACTTATTGGAGACTTCATATCTCTCAATCCGGGAATTTGCTTGAAATATTAACTTCAACTCCTGGAACATCTCATATGCTCCATGACGTTCAAAACGTCGTTGAAGTCCCGGTTCTAAGCTGTAAAGCATGGCACACTGAACTATCGAGTAGTCATCAACACGCAACTGCCAGGCATTCACAATGTCCGCAGTTGCTGGCGCAGGAGGTACACCTAGCGGTGCTTCCAGGACGTAACTCTTCTGTGCAACAATGAGGATAATCCTCAAGTTATGGACCCAGTCTGTGTAATTGCTACCATCATCTTTCAACTTTGTTTTCTCAAGGAACGCATTAAAATTCAATGGAACAACAGCACGGGCCATCTATCTACAATCAAACATAGACAAGCAAGATACTATCAGGTACTAAGTTCATGATAAATTTAAGTTCAATTAATCATATTACTTAAGAACTCCCACTTAGAAAGACATCCCTCTAATCCTCTAAGTGATCATGTGATCCAAATCAACTAAACCAAAACCGATCATCACGTGAAATGGAGTAGCTTTCAATGGTGAACATCACTATGTTGATCATATCTACTATATGATTCACGCTTGACCTTTCGGTCTCGGTGTTCCGAGGCCATATCTACATATGCTAGGCTCGTCAAGTTTAACCTGAGTATTCTGCGTGTGCAAAACTGGCTTGCACCCGTTGTAGATGGATGTAGAGCTTATCACACCCGATCATCACGTGGTGTCTGGGCACGACGAACTTTGGCAACGGTGCATACTCAGGGAGAACACTTTTATCTTGAAATTTAGTGAGAGATCATCTTATAATGCTACCGTCAATCAAAGCAAGATAAGATGCATAAAATATAAGCATCACATGCAATCAATATAAGTGATATGATATGGCCATCATCATCTTGTGCTTATGATCTCCATCTCCGAAGCACTGTCATGACCACCATCGTCACCGGCGCGACACCTTCATCTCCATCGTAGCATCGTTGTCGTCTCGCCAATCTTATGCTTCCACGACTATTGCTACCGCTTAGTGATAAAGTAAAGCATTACAGGACGATTGCATTGCATACAATAAAGCGACAACCATATGGCTCCTGCCAGTTGCCGATAACTCGGTTACAAAACATGATCATCTCATACAATAAAATTTAGCATCATGTCTTGACCATATCACATCACAACATGCCCTGCAAAATCAAGTTAGACGTCCTCTACTTTGTTGTTGCAAGTTTTACGTGGCTGCTACGGGCTTACCAAGAACCGTTCTTACCTACGCATCAAAACCACAACGATAGTTTGTCAAGTTGGTGATGTTTTAACCTTCACAAGGACCGGGCGTAGCCACACTCAGTTCAACTAAAGTTGGAGAAACTGACACCCGCTAGCCACCTATGTGCAAAGCACGTCGGTAGAACCAGTCTCGCGTAAGCGTACGCGTAATGTCGGTCCGGGCCGCTTCATCCAACAATACCGCCGAACCAAAGTATGACATGCTGGTAAGCAGTATGACTTATATCGCCCACAACTCACTTGTGTTCTACTCGTGCATATAACATCAACGCATAAAACCTGGCTCTGATACCACTATTGGGGAACGTAGTAATTTCAAAAAATTTCCTACGCATACGCAAGATCATGGTGATGCATAGCAACGAGAGGGGAGAGTGTTGTCCACGTACCCTCGTAGACCGAAAGCGGAAGCGTTAGCACAACGCGGTTGATGTAGTCGTACGTCTTCATGATCCAACCGATCAAGTACCGAACGTACGGCACCTCCGAGTTCAGCACACGTTCAGCCCGATGACGTCCCTCGAACTCTGATCCAGCCGAGTGTTGAGGGAGAGTTTCGTCAGCACGACGGCGTGGTGACGATGTTGATGTTCTACCGACGCAGGGCTTCGCCTAAGCACCGCTATAGTATTATCAAGGTGGACTATGATGGAGGGGGGCACCGCACACGGCTAAGAGATCAATGATCAATTGTTGTGTCTCTAGGGTGCCCCCTGCCACCGTATATAAAGGAGCAAGGGGGTGTGGCCGGCCAAGGGAGAGGGCGTGCCAGGAGGAGTCCTACTCCCCCTTTCCTAGTTGGATTAGGACTTGAGGGGGAAGGAGTGGAGGAGAAGGAAGGAAGGGGGGCGCCGCCCCCCTCTCCTTGTCCTATTCGGGCAAGGGGGAGGGGTGCGCGGCTAGCCCTTGCCTCCTCTCCTCTCTTCTACCTAGGCTCACTAAGGCCCATTTGATTCCCGGGGGGTTCCGGTAACCTCCCGGTACTCCGGTAAAATCCCGATTTTACCCGGAACACTTCCGATATCCAAACATAGGCTTCCAATATATCAATCTTCATTTCTCGGGCATTTCGAGACTCCTCGTCATGTCCGTGATCACTTCCGGGACTCCGAACAACCTTCGGTACATCAAAACATATAAACTCATAATATATCTGTCATCGTAACGTTAAGCGTGCGGACCCTACGGGTTCGAGAACTATGTAGACATGACTAAGACACGACTTCGGTCAATAACCAATAGCGGAACCTGGATGCTCATATTGGCTCCTATATATTCTATGAAGATTTTTATCGGTCAGACCGCATAACAATATACGTTGTTCCCTTTGTCATCGGTATGTTAGTTGCCCGAGATTCGATCGTCGGTATCTCAATACCTAGTTCAATCTCGTTACCGGCAAGTCTCTTTACTCGTTACGTAATACATCATCCCGCAACTAACTCATTATTTGCAATGCTTGCAAGGCTTTAAGTGATGTCCATTACCAAGAGGGCCCAGAGATACCTCTCCGACAATCGGAGTGACAAATCCTAATCTCGAAATACGCCAACCCAACAAGTACCTTCGGAGACACCTGTAGAGCACCTTTATAATCACATAGTTACGTTGTGGCGTTTGGTAGCACACAAAGTGTTCCTCCGGTAAACGGGAGTTGTATAATCTCATAGTCATAGGAACCTGTATAAGTCATGAAGAAAGCAATAGCAACATACTAAACGATCGTGTGCTAAGCTAACGGAATGGGTCATGTCAATCACATCATTCTCCTAATGATGTGTTCCCGTTAATCAAATGACAACCCATGTCAATGGCTAGGAAACTTAACCATCTTTGATCAACGAGCTAGTCAAGTAGAGGCATACTAGTGACACTCTGTTTGTCTATGTATTCACACATGTATTATGTTTCCGGTTAATACAATTCTAGCATGAATAATAAACATTCACATGATTACTTGTAGCATGATTTATCCCGTGACCTCAAGAACGAAAGTAACTACTCACAATCAGCAAACATGCTCATGATCGGAGGGGTATTAATATGCATAATGGATCTGAACATATAATCTTCCACCAAATAAACCATATAGTAATGAACTACAAGTTGTAATCAACACTACTAGCCACCCCTAGCAACAATCTATAGTTCCGGTAACAAGATTGAATACAAGAGATGAACTAGGGTTTGAGATGAGATGGTGCTGGTGAAGATGTTGATGGATATTGCCCTCCCCAAGATGGGAGAGTTGTTGGTGATGATGATGACTATGATTTCCCCCTCCGGGAGGGAAGTTCCCCCGGCAGAATTGCTCCGCCGGAGGGCAAAAGTGCTCCTGCCCCCGTTCCGCCTCGAGACAGCGGCGCTCCGTCCCGAAAGTATTATTGTGATTTTTTTCAAGGTCAAAACCACTTATATACCAGAAGATGGGCACCGGAGGTGGGCCGAGGAGGCCACAACCCACCAGGGCGCACCAGGGGGGCCTGGCGTGCCCAGGTGGGTTGTTCCCACCTTGTGGCCCCCTCTGGTACTTATTGGCTCCAATATTTCTTATATATTCCATAAAAATCTCCATAAAGTTTTAGCCCATTTGGAGTTGTGCAGAATAGGTGGCCTGACATAGCTTTTCCAAGTCCAGATTTCCAGCTGCTGGAATTCCCCCTCTTGGTGTGTTCCTTACAAATTATGAGAGAAAAGGCATTAGAATTACTCCAAAAAACATTATAAATAACAGTAAGAAAACATGATGCAAAATGGACGTATCAGCTCCACCAAGCTTAGCCCTCGCTTGTCCTCAAGCGAAAACCGAAATCAAAAAACATGTCAACATGCTTTGAGTGAGATGTGTCGATAAAAACAAAATCCAGACATAGGAGTATCATGTTGATCATTAGAACAACAACAAAATTTTACATAAGACTTTTATCATAGAACTTGCATCAGATACTTCCTATGAATAAGTAACAGTTCATCACACGATCGAAGTATAAAGCAAAAACTCTATTAGAAACCAACAAACTATGTTCTTAGTCAACTTTGCAACTACAATTCATCATCTTTTCAGGAAGGGTCACATGTCGGAGCCTTTTAAGCAAGTGCACATACTCAACCATCATATAGTATTCTATGATTGCTAACACTCACTGAGTACACATGAGCAAAATGTTTCAACCGAAAACATAGAAAGATAGGGGCTTATAGTTTTTGCCTCCCAACATACTCACCTCAAGGGTGATGTCAACCATAATAACTCATGCTATCTATATTCAAATGGACATATGTGCCTAGATCTTTCCTCGCCACATGATGCTTGCCAAAAGAGAAAAATAAAAGGAATAAAAGGAAAATTTTGACTCTTTGCATAAAAGTAAAAGATAGGCCCTTCGCAGAGGGAAGCATAGGTTGCCATGCGCTTATTTGTTTGCATGCTCAACCCCTTAGTGCAAAAGAACGTCACGTTACATTGCCCCTTAAGATGACAACCTTTATTGTGTAGTCTGTCGCTTTTATTCATTGTCATCCAAGTTCGTGCAACGCTCAATTTTCTCTTGCACTAAAAGATCTCACATATTTAGAAGCAATATTTATTGCCTTTTTGCACCAATGACAACTTACTTGAGGGATCTTGTTTAATCCCTAGGTAGGTATGGTGGACACTTGAAAAAAATTGGGTTTAAGGGTTTTTGGATGCACAAGTAGTATCTCTACTTGGTGCGGAATTTTCGGCTAGCAAAGATGGGGGCAAACATCACATGTTAAAGGATCTATGACAATATGAATTCTATGTGAATATAAACAAACATAAACCATTAAGTTGTCTTCCTTGTCCAACTTCAACCATTTTGGCATATAATATTTTAATGAGGGCTCACAATCACAAAAGATTTCTAGGATAGTATATCTATATGTGAATCTTCTCTTCCCTTATTAATTTTTTCATGAGTTGCATCACTGACCAATGCTATGTTTGTCAAACTCTAATAAAATTTTCTTACTTATACTTTTCCTTATGTGGTGATATCACCTACCATAGGATTAGTATATGATCTTATTGATCCATTTCCTTTCTTTTATTTGCTTCCTTTCTCTTTTACTTTTCTTTATTTGCAACAAGGAAGTAAAGAAAGTAAAAACTCAAACTAAACTTCATTATATAACTTGCACATGATAACAATGATGTATCACTAAGAAAATTCTCAAAGAAGAAAAGATCAGACTAAACTTTATTCATCTAAGAAAAATATCGAACTAAGATAAGTAAAAGCAAAAGATAGTGGGATGATACGATACCGGGGCACCTCCCCCAAGCTTGGCGGAAGCCACGGGGAGTGCTCATACCCGATACTCAATTCTCCTTTGGTGGTATCCATAGGCTCCTCCGGCTTCGTCTCGATCTTCATCAGCCAAACATCTTCTTCCATATGGTTGGAGGAGCAGGAAGACATGATGCCTAGCTTGATAAATCTGATCGGAAATAGCAAGAAAAGAGAACAGAGGATTTTCTCCGTGATACTGTGGTTAATAGGTTAGGGAAGTATATATAGAATTTTTATCTTGCAAGGCAAGCATATAGAAGAAAAATGGAGTACGGGAGGTGTCCCAGGTGGGCACAACCCACCTGGGCGCGCCAGGCGTCTTGTGCCCACCAGGGGAGGCTTCCTGGAAGTTTCTTTATTTCCAAAATTTTAAAATATTCCAAAACTTATAAAAAATATTTTTGCAGATTTTTCGGAGTCTCTTTGCTTATCATACTATGTACCTCCTTATTTTGACGATTCTGGAGTGTTCTGGAAGGACTCTTTTATGTATTCTTACGGTGTCAAAGTTTGGTTAATATTGCTTGCAACATTAATAGGCATACCGGAGATATAATGCTTTATTTGTTGCCCGTTGACAACCTTCGGGTTAGTGCCTTCGAAATTATTTATTTTGATGGCACCGGACCGGTAAACCTCCTCGATGACATAGGGGCCTTCCCATTTGGAGAGGAGTTTTCCTGCAAAGAATCTGAAATGAGAGTTGTACAAAAGAACATATTCTCCGACTTTAAACTCACGCTTTTGAATTCTTTTGTCATGCCATCTTTTAACTTTTTCTTTGAATAACTTTGCATTTTCATATGCTTGGGTTCTCCATTCATCTAATGAGCTTATAGCAAATAACCTCTTTTCACCAGCAAGTTTGAAATCATAGTTGAGTTCTTTAACTGCCCAATATGCTTTGTGTTCTAACTCAAGAGGCAAATGACAAGCTTTTCCATAAACCATTTTATAAGGAGACATACCCATAGGATTTTTTAAATGTTGTCCTATAAGCCCAAAGTGCATCATCTAATTTCTTAGACCAATTCTTCCTGGACCTATTAATAGTCTTTTGCAAAAATAATTTTATTTCTCTATTTCTATGTTCAACTTGACCACTAGACTAAGAATGATAGGGTGATGCAATTCTATGGTTAACATCATACTTAGCAAGCATCTTACAGAAAGCACCATGAATAAAGTGTGAACCACCATCAGTCATTAAGTATCTAGGGACTCCAAACCTTGGGAAAATAACTTCCTTAAGCATTTTAATAGAGGTGAAGGGGAGCCTTGGCGCAGTGGTAAAGCTGCTGCCTTGTGACCATGAGGTCATGGGTTCAAGTCCTGGAAACAGCCTCTTACAGAAATGTAGGGAAAGGCTGCGTACTATAGACCCAAAGTGGTCGGACCCTTCCCTGGACCCTGCGCAAGCGGGAGCTACATGCACCAGGTTGCCCTTTTTTTAAGCATTTTAATAGAGGTGTTGTGATCAACGCTACTAGTTGGAATAGCTTCTACCCATTTAGTAACATAATCAACAGCAACCAAAAATGTGTATACCCATTAGAGGAAGGAAAAGGTCCCATGTAATCAAATCCCCAAACATCAAATGGTTCAACGGCAAGAGAATAGTTCATAGGCATTTCTTGATGCTTACCAATATTACCCATTCTTTGACATTCATCACAGGATGAGACAAACTTACGAGCATCCTTGAAAAGAGTAGGCCAATAAAATCCAGACTGTAATACCTTGTGAGCAGTTCTATCTCCAGCATGATGCCCTCTGCTACCTCTTTTAGCACTGGCGTTGGTTTTCCCCGAAGAGGAAGGGATGATGCAGCAAAGTAGTGTAAGTATTTCCCTCAGTTTTTGAGAACCAAGGTATCAATCTAGTAGGAGGCTACGCGCGAGTCCCTCGCACCTGCACAAAACAAATAAATCCCCGCAACCAACGCAAATAGGGGTTGTCAATCCCTATAGGGCCACTTACGAGAGTGAGATCTGATAGATATGATAAGATAATATTTTTGGTATTTTTATGATAAAGATGCAAAGTAAAATAAAGGCAAAGTAAATGGCAAAGTAAATAACTAAGTAGTAGGAGATTGATATGATAAAGATAGACCTGGGGGGCATAGGTTTCACTAGTGGCTTCTCTCGAGAGCATAAGTATTCTATGGTGGGTGAACAAATTACTGTTAAGCAATTGATAGAACTGAGCATAGTTACGAGAATATCTAGGTATGATCATGTATATAGGCATCACGTCCGAGACAAGTAGACCGACTCTTGCCTGCATCTACTACTATTACTCCACTCATCGATCTATATCCAGCATGCATCTAGAGTATTAAGTTAAAAACAGAGTAACGCCTTAAGCAAGATGACATGATGTAGAGGGATAGACTCATGCAATATGAAGACAACCCCATCTTGTTATCCTCGATGGCAACAATACAATACGTGCCTTGCTGCCCTTACTGTCACCGGGAAAGGACACCGCAAGATTGAACCCAAAGCTAAGCACTTCTCCCATTGCAAGAAAGATCAATCTAGTAGGCCAAACCAAACTGATAATTCGAAGAGACTTGCAAAGATAACCCATCATACATAAAAGAATTCAGAGAAGATTCAAATATTATTCATAGATAGACTTGATCATAAACCCACAATTCATCGGTCTCAACAAACACACCGCAAAAAGAAGATTACATCGAATAGATCTCCACAAGAGAGGGGGAGAACTTTGTATTGAGATCCAAAAAGAGAGAATAAGCCATCTAGCTACTAACTATGGACCCGTAGGTCTGAGGTAAACTACTCACACTTCATCGGAGAGTGATAACCCACAAGCATAGGGGATCGCAACAGTTTTCGATAAGTAAGAGTGTCGAACCCAACGAGGAGCTAAAGGTAGAACAAATATTCCCTCAAGTTCTATCGACCACTGAAACTACTCTACGCACGCTTGAAGTTTGCTTTACCTAGAACAAGTATGAAACTAGAAGTACTTTGTAGGTGTTGTCGGATAGGTTTGCAGGATAATAAAGAGTACGTAAATAAAAAGTAGGGGCTGTTTAGATAAAGAAACAATAAAGTAAATATAGCGAGTGTGGAAAAGTGGTGGTAGGAGTTGTGAAATTTCCCCTAGGCAATTGACTACTTTACTAGACCGATAGAAAGTGTTATGTGGGAGAGGCCACTGCTAGCATGGCATCCCTGACTTGGAATTCTATGCACTTATGATTGGAACTATTAGCAAGCATCCGCAACTACTAATGTTCATTAAGGTAAAACCCAACCATAGCATTAAGATATATTGGTCCCCCTTCAATCACGTATGCATCAATTTCTATGCTAGGTTGAAGCTTCTGTCACTCTTGCCCTCTAATACATAGTCCTATCAACATACAACTAACCCTAGGGTGTGATCCACGCGCACAATCATATGATGGGCACCAAAGGACAGCAACATAACCACAAGAAAATTAAATCAATCATAGCAATTCATCAACCACTGATAGGACAACGAAAATCTACTCAGACATCATAGGATGGCAACACATCATTGGATAATAATATGAAGCATAAAGCACCATGTTCAAGTAGAGGGTACAACGGGTTGCAGGAGAGTGGACCGATGTAGATAGAGGGGGAAGGTGATGGAGATGTTGATGAAGATGGCGGAGGTGTTGGTGTAGATCGCGGTGATGATGATGGCCCCCAGTGGCACTCCGGTGCCACCGGAAGCGAGGGGGGGAGAGCCCCCCTCCTTCTTATTCTTCCTTGACCTCCTCCCTAGATGGGAGAAGGGTTTCCCCTTTGGTCCATAACCTTCATGGCACGGGAGGGGCGAGAGCCGCTCCGAGATTGGATCTGTCTCTCTGTCACTCTCTGTTTCTGCGTTCTCCCCTGGCTCTGTTTCACCGTTTCGTGTATATATGGAGATTCGTAACTCTGATTGGCCTAAAACCTTCGCCGTGATTTTTTTCCGAAAATTAGCTTTCTTGCAGCAAAAGAAGAGCGTCAACCGCCTTTTAGGTGGGTCACGAGGGTCAGGGGCGCGCCCCCCTACCTCGTGCCCACCTCGGACACTGGTTCGCGTTGATTTTTCTTCCAGATTTTCCAAATATTCCGAAAAGTATCTCCGTCCGTTTTTATCCCGTTTGGACTCCGTTTGATATGGATATTCTGCTAAACCAGAAACATGCAACAGACAGGAACTGGCACTGGGCACTAGATCAATATGTTAGTCCCAAAAATAGTATAAAAAGTTGCCAAAAGTATATGAAAGTTGTAGAATATTGGCATGGAACAATCAAAAATTATAGATACGACGGAGAAGTATCAGCATCCCCAAGCTTAATTCCTGCTCTTCCTCGAGTAGGTAAATGATAAAAAGATAATTTTTGATGTGGAATGCTACCTAGCATAATCTTGATCATATGTCTAATCATGGCATGAATATTAAGACACGAGTGATTCAAAGCAATAGTCTATCATTTGACATAAAAACAATAATACTTCAAGCCAACTAATAAAGCAATCATGTCTTTTCAAAATAACAAGGCCAAAGAAAGTTATCCCTACAAAATCATATAGTCTGGCTATGCTCCATCTTCACCACACAAAATACTCACATCATGCACAACCCCGATGACAAGCCAAGCAATTGTTTCATACTTTTGACGTTCTCAAACCTTTTTAACTTTCACGCAATACATGAGTGTGAGCCATGGACATAGCACTATAGGTGGAATAGAATGGTGGTTGTGGAGAAGACAAAAAAGGAGAAGATAGTCTCACATCAACTAGGCGTATCAACGGGCTATGGAGATGCTCATCAATAGATATCAATGTGAGTGAGTAGGGATTTCCATGCAACGGATGCACTAGAGCTATAAGTATATGAAAGCTCTAACTGAAACTAAGTGGGTGTGCATCCAACTTGCTTGCTCATGAAGACCTAGGGCATTTGAGGAAGCCCATCGTTGGAATATACAAGCCAAGATCTATAATGAAAATTCCCACTAGTGTATGAAAGTGATAACTCAAGAGACTCTCTATATGAAGATCATGGTGCTACTTTGAAGCACAAGTGTGGTAAAAGGATAGTAACATTGCCCCTTCTCTCTTTTTCTCTCATTTTTTTGGGCCTTCTATTTTTTGTATGGCCTTTTTTTGGGCCTTCTCTTTTTTTATGGCCTTTCTCTTTTTTTGGGGGGCTTCTTTGGCGACTTTTATTTTGATAACCTCAGATGGGACAATGTTCTAATAATGATGATCATCACACTTTTATTTACTTACAACTCAATATTACAACTCTATATCTAGAACAAGGATATTACTCTATATGAATGCCTCCGGCGGTGTACCGGGATGTGCAATGATCTAGCGTAGCAATGACATCAAAAAACGGACAAGCCATGAAAGCATCATGCTAGCTATCTTACGATTATGCAAAGCAATATGACAATGAATGCTCAAGTCATGTATATGATGATGATGGAAGTTGCATGGCAATATATCTCGGAATGGCTATGGAAATTCCATAATAGGTAGGTATGGTGGCTGTTTTGAGGAAGGTATATGGTGGGTTTATGGTACCGGCGAAAGTTGTGCGATACTAGAGAGACTAGCAATGGTGGAAGGGTGAGAGTGCGTATAATCCATGGACTCAACATTAGTCATAAAGAACTCACATACTTATTGAAAAATTCTATTAGTCATCGAAACAAAGTACTACGCGCATGCTCCTAGGGAGATAGATTGGTAGGAAAAGACCATCGCTCATCCCCGACCGCCACTCATAAGGAAGACAATCAATAAATACCTCATGCTCCAACTTCGTTACATAACGGTTCACCATACGTGCATCCTACGGGAATCACAAACCTCAACACAAGTATTTCTACAATTCGCAACCACCCACTAGCATGACTCTAATATCACCATCTTTATATCGCAAAACTATTGCAAGGAATCAAACACATCATATTCAGTGATCTACAAGTTTTATGTAGGATTTTATGACTAACCATGTGAATGACCAATTCCTGTCATCTCTCTAAATAGATATAAGTGAAGCAAGAGAGTTTAATTATTTCTACAAAATATATGCCCATGCTCTAACAAATATAAGTGAAGCAAAAGAGCATTCTACAAATGGTGGTTGTCTATGTAAAGAGAAACAGGCAATCCAAACTTCAAATGATACAAGTGAAGCACATGAAGCATTCTATAAAGCCATACTCAAAATATATAAGTGAAGTGCAATGAGAATTCTATAAATCAACCAAGGACTATCTCATACCAGCATGGTGCATAAAAGAAAAATGAAAAGTAAATGCAAAAGACGCTCCAAGATTGCACATATCGCATGAACGAAACGAATCCGAAAACATACCGATACTTGTTGAAGAAAGAGGGGATGCCTTCCGGGGCATCCCCAAGCTTAGACGCTTGAGGCTCCTTGAATATTTACTTGGGGTGCCTAGGGCATCCCTAAGCTTGAGCTCTTGCCTCTCTTCCTTCTTCTCACATCGAGACCTTCTCGATCATCGAACACTTCATCCACACAAAACTTCAACAGAAAACTCGGTAAGATCCGTTCGTATAATAAAGCAAATCACTACTCTAAGTACTGTTGCAAACCAATTCATATTTTATTTTTGCATTGTGTCTACTGTAATATAACTTTTTCATGGCTTAATCCACTAATATAAATTGATAGTTTCATCAAAACAAGCAAACTATGCATCAAAAACAGAATCTGTCTAAAACAGAACAGTCTGTAATAATCTGAACATTCACCATACTTATGTTACTTGAAAAATTCTACCAAAATTAGGAAAAATAAAAAAAGTGTATAGGAAGACAGCGCAAAAAGAATCAGAACCATTTGACATTCTAGCTAAAAATGTAAAATCGCGCACTACAGCCAAAGTTTCTGTCCTGCACCATACAAACCATCAAGCAAATGTAAATATCCTAAAGGAAAACCTTGGCACATTATTTTTATTTCTAAACTTTATAAAAGCACACAACAGAAATAAATTACTCTCTAAAACTTCCGGGTTGTCTCCCTGGCAGCCCTTTCTTTAAAGCCATTAAGCTAGGCATATAGTGCTCAAGTAATGGATCCACCCAGATCCCAAGGTATATCAAAGCCAATTTTAATTAACAATGATTTGTAATTTAGTGGTGAGCACAAGGTAACATATATCATGTAATTACGGAGTCTAACTCTCTTCCTATGCATCAGCATGTCATAAAAGAACAATTCATGCACACAAAGTAAAGGCCAATGCATAGTATAAACAGTTTCTTGCAATTTTATCATATTGGAAACATAGAGAGGTGGAGATATAGTTCCTCTCTCATAATAATTGCAAGTAGGAGCAGCAAGAATATGCATATTATATTCATCAAAATCATCATGTGCAACGGTAAAAGGCAACCCATCAATATAATCCTTAATAAGTGCAAACTTCTCCGTTATAGTGTAGTCAGGAGAATTCAAAAAGATAATAGGACTATCATGCGTGGGTGCAATAACAAAAATTTCATGTTTAACATAAGGAACTATAGCAAGTTCATATCCATAAGCATAATTCATATTGGCATCTTGGCCACAAGCATAGCAAGCAACATCAAAAAGGGATATTTCAAAAGAATCAACGGGATCATAACAATCATCCTCCGGTAAGCACGAAGGGAAATTAAACAATGTATGAGTTGAAGCGTTACTCTCATTAGAAGGTGGGCACGGGTGATCAATCCGCTCTTCCTCCTTTTGTTCTTCGCTCTCCTCCTCATCTTTTTCATCCAATGAGCTCACAGTTTCATCAACTTCTTCTTCCATAGATTCCTGCAAAATATTATTCTCTTATTGGACAGCGGAGACTTTCTCAATAAGTGCATTAATTTTGGAATTGTATTCATAATTCTCATAGCAATATTTGAGGATAGCTAAATTTTCAGATCTGTAAACAGCATCATCAAAATCTTCAAACTCTTTACACATAGATTCAATTTCATAAGCACCCATAAAAGCAACAAATTCTTGTATTTGTTCCATATCATAGTAATCATATATACCATTGGCATAAGAAGCTAAGGTTTGATTATCATTGAATTTGCATGAAAAGGGAAGGTGTGGAGCCTTCATCCTAGAGCAACAAGTATAATCATAACTCACGCATAATTGCCAAGCATACCACTTCAATATATGAATTTGATCCCATAATAGTTTCCCGTTTTGTGTCAAGCGATAATCCCTAAAGTATTCACGTTGATCCAACGTTACTCCCATTACATAATTAAATGGGGTTTTCTCAGGATTATTAAAGTAGTACATAATATCTTTCACATAACCAGCATCGAGGGTTTTAGGAGGTTCCCCATCTCCATGAGCAGAAAGTACACCTAATTTTTTTGGTATTTAGTGTTCCATATCCATAACTAAAGATAGAGAACAACTAAGAACAGCAAATAAAAATTACTTTGTGATAAAGCAAACAAGCACACACGAGAATACTCACCCCACGCTATTGCTCCCCGGCAACGGCGCCAGAAAAAGGTCTTGATAACCCACAAGTATAGGGGATCGCAACAGTTTTCGATAAGTAAGAGTGTCGGACCCAACGAGGAGCTAAAGGTAGAACAAATATTCCCTCAAGTTCTATCGACCACTGATACAACTCTACGCACGCTTAACGTTCGCTTTACCTAGAACAAGTATGAAACTAGAAGTACTTTGTAGGTGTTGTCGGATAGGTTTGCAGGATAATAAAGAGTACATAAATAAAAAGTAGGGGCTGTTTAGATAAAGAAATAATAAAGTAAATATAGTGAGTGTGGAAAAGTGGTGGTAGGAGTTGTGAAATTTCCCCTAAGCAATTGACTACTTTACTAGACCGATAGCAAGTATTATGTGGGAGAGGCCATTGCTAGCATGTCATCCCTGACTTGGAATTCTATGCACTTATGATTGGAACTATTAGCAAGCATCCGCAACTACTAATGTTCATTAAGGTAAAACCCAACCATAGCATTAAGATATATTGGTCCCCCTTCAATCCCGTATGCATCAATTTCTATGCTAGGTTGAAGCTTCTGTCATTCTTTCCCTCCAATACATAGTCCTATTAACATACAACTAACCCTAGGGTGTGATCCACGCGCACAATCATATGATGGGCACCAAAGGACAGAAACATAACCACAAGCAAATTAAATCAATCATAGCAATTCATCAACCACCGATAGGACAATGAAAATCTACTCAGACATCATAGGATGGCAACACATCATTGGATAATAATATGAAGCATAAAGCACCATGTTCAAGTAGAGGGTACAGCAGGTTGCGGGAGAGTGGACCGCTGTAGATAGAGGGGGGAAGGTGATGGAGATGTTGGTGAAGATGGCAGAGGTGTTGGTGTAGATCGTGGTGATGATGATGGCCCCCGGTGGCACTCCGGTGCCACCGGAAGCGAGGGGGAGAGAGCCCCCCTCCTTCTTCTTCTTCCTTGACCTCCTCCCTAGATGGGAGAAGGGTTTCCCCTATGGTCCATGGCCTTCATGGCACGGGAGGGGCGAGAGCCCCTCCGAGATTGGATCTGTCTCTCTGTCTCTCTCTGTTTTTGCGTTCTCCCCTGGCTCTGTTTCACCGTTTCATATATATATGGAGATCCGTAACTCCGATTGGCCTAAAACCTTCGCCGTGATTTTTTTCCAAAAATTATCTTTCTTGTGGCAAAATAAGAGCGTCAACCGCCTTACAGGTGGGTCACGAGAGTCAGGGGCGCGCCCCCCTACCTCGTGCCCACCTCGGACACTGGTTCACGTTGATTTTTCTTCCAGATTTTCCAAATATTCCGAAAAGTATCTCCGTCCGTTTTTATCCCGTTTGGACTCCGTTTGATATAGATGTTCTGCGAAACCAAAAACATGCAACAGACAGGAACTGGCACTGGGCACTGGATCAATATGTTAGTCCCAAAAATAGTATAAAAAGTTGCCAAAAGTATATGAAAGTTGTAGAATATTGGCATGGAACAATCAAAAATTATAGATACGACGGAGACGTATCAGAGAGGCTATGGTGTTGATGTAGAAGCCCTTCGTGATTGATGCCCCTTCCGGCGGAGCTCCGGAACAGGCCCCAAGATGGGATCTCGTGGATACAGAAAGTTACGGCGGTGGAATTAGGGTTTTGGCTCCGTATCGGATCGTTTGGGGGTACGTGGATATATATAGGAGGAAGAAGTACGTCGGTGGAGAAACAGGGGGCCCACGAGGGTGGAGGGCGCGCCTGGGGGGGTAGGCGCGCCCCCTTCCTCGTGGCCTCCTGTTACGTGGCCGCCTGAGTTGTATTCGATGAGAAAATCACGTTCCCTAAGGTTTCATTCCATTTGGACTCCGTTTGATATTCCTTTTCTTCGAAACCCTAAAACAGGCAAAAAACAGCAATTCTGGGCTGGGCCTCTGGTTAATAGGTTAGTCCCAAAAATAATATAAAAGTGGATAATAAATCCCAATAATGTCCAAAACAGTAGATAATATAGCATGGAGCAATCAAAAATTATAGATACGTTGGAGACGTATCACCCTCCATAAGACTCGGAGTGACATTTCCGTAGGATTTGTCCATGTTCATGCTCAGGTACACAACGTCTAATAATACCATCTACTCCTTTATAAAGATGTGGGCCATCCCAAAAGTAATGTCTCAAATCATAGAAGATTTTTTTCTTTTGTTGATACGTAAAGCTAGGTGGCAAATATTTAGCAACAATGTAATTAGCATAGTCAGCATACCAAGGAGTACCATTAGCAACATTTATTGCAGCTAACTGCTCATCAGGAAAACTATCATCAATAGACAAGTTATCAGCTACAGGGTTCTCAGCTCCTTTTCTATCAATAATATGCAAATCAAATTCTTGTAACGAGAACCCAACGAATAAGTCTAGGTTTAGCATCTTTCTTTTCCATAAGATATCTAATATCAGCATGGTCTGTGTGAATAGTTACTTTGGAATCAACAATATAAGGTCTAAACTTATCACAAGCAAACACCACTACTAAGAATTCTTTTCAGTAGTAGCATAATTTCTTTGAGCACTGTCTAGAGTTTTACTGGCATAATGAATAACATTCAATTTCTTATCAACTCTTTGTCCTAGAACAGCACCAACAGCATAATCACTAGCATCACACATAATTTCAAAAGGAAAATTCCAATCAGGTGGTTGAACACTAGGTGCAGTAATTAAAGCTTTCTTGAGTGTTTCAAAGGCTTCAAGACAATCATCATCAAAGACAAAAGAAATATCCTTTTGCAAAAGATTAGTGAGTGGCCTAGAAATTTTATAAAAGTCTTTGATAAATCTCCTATATAAACCAGCATGACCTAAGAAACTACGAATACCTTTGATGTCCTTGGGACATGGCTTTTTCTCAATAGCATCAACCTTAGCTTGGTCTACTTCAATACCTTTTTCAGAAATTTTATGACCCAAGACAATGCCTTCATTTACCATAAAGTGGCACTTCTCCCAATTCAAGACGAGATTTGTTTGTTCACATCTCTGCAAAACTCGATCAAGATTGCTTAAACAATCGTCAAAAGACTTCCCATAAATAGAGAAGTCATCCATGAAAACCTCAACAATCTTTTCACAAAAGTCAGAGAATATTGTAGTCATACATCTTTGAAAGGTAGCAGGTGCATTACATAAACCAAAAGGCATATGTCTATAAGCATAGGTTCCAAAAGGACAAGTAAAAGTGGTCTTTTCTTGATCAGGTTGAGAAACAGGTATTTGTGAAAAGCCAGAATATCCATCAAGGAAGCAAAAGTGCGTGTGCTTAGATAATCTTTAAAGCATTTGATCAATAAAAGGCAAGGGGTAATGATCTTTTCTAGTTGCTTTATTTAATTTCCTGGAATCAATTACCATTCTATAGCTTGTAACAATTCTTTGTGGAATAAGTTCATTTTTATCATTAGGAACAACAGGTATACCTCCTTTCTTAGGGACAAAATGAACAAGATTTACCCATCTACTATCAGCTATAGGATAGATTATACCTGCTTCCAGAAGTTTTAATATTTCCGTTCTTACCACCTCTTTCATCTTTGGATTTAACCGACGTTGGTGATCAACAACTGGTTTAGCATTATGTTCCATATTAATTTTGTGCTGACATGGAGTGGGACTAATGCCCTTTAAATCATCAAGAGTATATCCAATAGCAGCTCGGTGCTTCCTTAGAACTTTCAATAATCTTTCTTCTTCATGTTCTGAAAGTTAGCACTGATAATAATAGGATATATCTTCTTTTCATCAAGATAATCATATTTCAAAGTGTCTGGCAATTGTTTTAATTCAAACACAGGATCACCTTTAGGTGGAGGAGGACCTCCAAGAGTTTCAATACGTAAATTGTGTTTAAGTAGAGGACGTTGTTCGAAGAAAATATTATCTATTTGATTTCTTTCGTGCATATGTAAATCATTCTCATGGTCTAGCAAGTATTGCTCTAAAGGATCAGTAGGTGGCACAACAATAGAAGCAAGACCAATGAATTCATCCTTACTAGGCAATTATTTTTCATGGTAATTTCTAGTAAACTTGGAAAAATTAAGAGACTCATCACCAAAGCTAACTTCCACAGTTTGTTTCTGGCAATCTATCCTAGCATTAACTGTGTTCAGGAAAGGTCTATCAAAGATAATGGGACAGAAGTCATCAGATGGAGTACCAAGAACAAGAAAATTGGTAGGATATTTTGTTTTCCCACATAGGACTTCAACATCTCTGACAATCCCAACTGGTGATATAGTGTCTCTATTTGCAAGTTTAATAGTAACATCTATGTCTTCTATCTCAACAGGTGCTATTTCCTCCCTAATTTATTGATATAACTTGAGGGGAATAGCACTCACACTAGCACCCATATCACATAAACCATAATAACAGTGATCTCCTATTTTAACTGAAATGACACGCATGCCAACAACAGGTATATGTTTATCTTTTCCATCAGGTTTAGCAATTCTAGCAGCTTCTTCACAGAAGTAGATAACATGCCCATCCACATCTTCTTCCAAGAGATCTTTAACTATAGCAATATTAGGTTCAACTCTAATTTGTTCATATGGTTTAGGTGTTCTAACAGAGCTTTTTTTAACAATAGATGAAACTTTATCATGTTCCTTTATCCTAACAGGAAAAGGAGGTTTCTCAAAATAAGCAGTAGGAACAACTGGATCAACATTATAAAGTATAGTTTCTTCTTTAACTGATACTGGTTCTTTAATTTCTTCTTTAATAGGTGGTTGATATCTAATCCACTTATCTTTAGGGAGTTCAACATGAGTAGCAAAAGATTCACAAAAGGAGGCTACTATCTCAGAGTCAAGTCCATATTTAGTGCTAAACTTTTGAAAAGCATTAGTGTCCACAAAATATTTAACACAATCATACTTAAGCTTTATACCTGACTCTTTACCTTCGTCAAGTTCCCAATCTTCAGGGTTGCGTTTAATTCTTTCCAAAAGATCCCACGGGAATTCAATAGTCTTCTTCATAAAAGAACCAGCACAAGAAGTATCCAGCATGGTTTGATCATTACGAGAAAGTCGAGCATAAAAATTCTGAATAATAATTTCTCTTGAGAGCTCGTGATTGGGGCATGAATATAACATTGACTTAAGCCTCCCCCAAGCTAGAGCGATACTTTCTCTTTCACGAGGCCAGAAATTATATATATAATTCCGATCACGATGAACTAGATGCATAGGATAATTTTTTTGGTGAAACTCCAATTTCAAACGATTCCAATTCCATGATCCAATATCATCGCATAGCCTATACCATGCCAATGCTTTTCCCTTCAAAGATAAAGGGAAAACCTTTTTCATAACTTCATCCCTGGGTAAACCTGTAAGTTTAAACAATCCACAAATTTGTTCCACATGTATCAAGTGCATATCAGGATGTTCGGTTCCATCTCCTGCATAAGGATTAGCTAGCAGTTGTTCTATCATACCCGTAGGAATTTCATATTCAATATTTTCAATAGGTGTTGTAGGTTGGGGTGCAATTGATTGTGGTTCCGGACGAGGTGAAGATACCCCGAACATACCCCTCAAAGGATTGTTTTCCATAGTAACAAGTAACAATAAATTTCAGCACACTATATAAATGTTTCCTTACCGAATTCCACTTACTAAAGGCGCTTCACTCCCCGGCAACAGCGCCAGAAAATAGCCTTGATGACCCATAGGTATAGGGGGTCAATTGTAGCTCTTTTTGATAAGTAAGAGTGTCGAACCCAATGAGGAGCAGAAGGAAATGACAAGTAGTTTTTAGTAAGGTATTGTCTGCAAGTGCTGAAATTGTAAGTAGCGAGTAGTTTGGTAGAAAGATAATCTCGAACAAGCAAGTAACGATAATTGCAACAAGTATGCAGCAAGGTATCCCAATCCTTTTGAGGCAAAGGACGGGCCAAAATGGTCTCTTATGATAAGCAAAGCGTTCTTGAGGGTACACGGGAATTTCATCTAGTCACTTTCGTCATGTTGGTTCGATTTGTGTTCGCTACTTTGATAATTTGACATGTGGGTGGACCAGTGCTTAGGTGTTGTTCTTACTTGAACAAACCTCCTACTTATTATTAACCCTCCGCAAGCATCCGCAACTGCGAGAAAAGTATTAAGGATAAATCCTAACCATAACATTAAATTCTAGGATCCAATCGGTCCCTTATGGAATAGTGCATAAACTGAGGTTTAGGTTTCTGTCACTCTCGCAACCCACCATCTATTTACTACTCCACAATGCATTCCCTTAGGCCCAAATATGGTGAAGTGTCATGTAGTTGACGTTCACATGACACCACTAAGGGAATCACAACATACATACTATCAAAATACCAAACACATATCAAATTCACATGATTACTTGCAACATGATTTATCCCGTGACCTCAAGAACGAAAGTAACTACTCACAATCAACAAACATGCTCATGATCAGAGGGGTATTAATATGCATAATGGATCTGAACATATAATCTCCACCAAATAAACCATATAGTAATCAACTACAAGTTGTAATCAACACTACTAGCCACCCCTAGCAACAATCTATAGTTCCAGTCATTGTTGAGGAAATCATTAACTGGTAGCTGCCCGGTCGGCTGGTGAGTAGGGGATTAATAGGCTAATCGGCAAGTTAATCGGCCATTTAATCAATTAATCAGACGATTTATCGGGTAATCGACTACTCGGGGACCCTATGAGTAGGGATTAATCGGCAAGTTAACTGGTTAATCGGATGAATTCTTGAACAGGGGTTCCAGTAACAAGATTGAATACAAGAGATGAACTAGGGTTTGAGATGAGATGGTGCTGGTGAAGATGTTGATGGAGATTGCCCTCCCTAAGATGGAGAAGTTGTTGGTGATGATGATGACGATGATTTCCCTCTCCGGGAGGGAAGTTCCCCCGGCAGCATCACTCCGCCAGAGGGAAAAAGTGCTCCTGCCCCCGTTCCGCCTCGAGACGGCGGCGCTCCATCCTGAAAGTATTATTGTGATTTTTTCTAGTTCAAAATCACTTATATACTAGAAGATGGGCACCGGAGGTGGGCCGAGGAGGCCACAACCCACCAGGGCACGCCAGGGGGGCCTGGTGCGCCCAGGTGGGTTGTGCCCACCCGGTGCCCCCCCTCTGGTACTTATTGATTCTAATATTTCTTATATATTCCATAAAAAATCTTCGTAAAGTTTCAGCCCATTTGGAGTTGTGCAGAATAGGTGGCCTGACGTAGCTTTTCCATGTCTAGATTTCCAGCTGCTGGAATTCCCCCTCTTGGTGTGTTCCTTAGAAATTATGAGAGAAAGGGCATTAGAATTACTCCAAAAAGCATTACTATGGACAAAAAATTGTAAATAACAGTAAGAAAACATGATGCAAAATGGACGTATCACCGTGTCATCATAGGTCCCACCTCAACGATTTTATTGCAGTGTCATCCTTTTTTGCCCCTGCTGCCCCGCACGATGAAGGAGCCAAGGAGGAGTCGTTGGCTTTGCCTAAATATTTTTCCACATCGGCTCAATGAATCCTGACCCAGTCACCTCCCCAATTAACTCCCCCACCCTTTCCCAATTAACCACCCCGCCAATTGATTTCCATAACTGATCCTATTCATCTTCTCTGCATAATTGCAGGAGTAACAAGTGGAGCGATTCCTCCCCTATAAGCTTCCATCTTCGTCAGAGTTTGTTTCCCTTTAAGCTTCTGTCCACACCACATTATTCAAGTAATCGGATTTCTCCCTTAGCATACTGGAGATGGCTAATTTGAAGTCCCGACATTCCACGCCTTCATCCACGCCCATCGCCTCCTGGTAAATCTCGTGGAGGAGGAGTGTGGAGGCTTCTACAACCAATCGATGGGAAACGATTGGCTCTGCCGCACAGCCACCGTCCGCGGTGTCACCCTCCTTCTCCTACCTGGCCGAGTTTAACAATTGTCCGCTCGTCATCACCATTCTTGGATCTCCATCGCCAGTTCATCAATTTATTCACCACACGGTATGGCTCACCTACCCTACCTTGGCATTTGCCGCCGTCTAGATCTTATACATGTGTGCATAGATTGATCCCATCCCTTGGCGCCACGAGCAATGAACAAACTCACGCTGCCACAAATCCCCACAGGGAATGACTACCTAAAGGGCTAGCTCCTAAAGGAATGCATAAGAGTACATATTGTCGTTCATGTACTCATGTTTGGTTATTGCATTATCAAATCTTTGCGTGCGTGCATATCCTTCCATGTAGGTTGATTCCCCAAATTGATTTTTTGTTTTTTTAAAAGTTCAAGTATTAACGTTTCTTTGTTTTAGATGGTAACCTCATTGCAAATTTTCTACTGATCTGATTTGCTTTAGCAGGTTACGTCAATCACTTACTGAATCCCTTTGAGATAGGTGATGCTACCATTCACTGGACATAAAACATGCTCCATCATTCTGTTAGTAGATTTGGATCAATTTTGCACAGATTTTAGTATCATCCATCATAAAAATAACCTATGAAGAAATTACCTTACAAAGTACGCCAATATTTTCTGATGATATGACACCCCTAATCTTATTTTGTTGTTCAACACATCTACTATTTGCAAATATTTGTGTGTGTTGAATGTATTTATGAATAATCAATATAACCTGATGTTTGCAAGTAACTCTTTTCTTAGATCCTCTAGTTGTCTCCCGATCATTCTTGTATGTTAATGCCACTAGTTACTTCAGCATATATGCGGACTAGAGAATTTTGACAACAATAGGTCTGAATAATTGAAGGCACGTGATAAAAAACAGTTGAAGGAATATCAACATATTTTTTCCATCCATTCTCACTAGTCTTTCATGGACCTAAAGTTGTATTGTGAAACAAGATACAAATTGGTTGAGAGTTGTCAAAACTCCAATGGATATGCATCAGTAGTGATCACTACTTATTTTTTTCTAAACTCTATATTCAGTATTTTTCCAGTATGATTTTGTATTTGTTATCTACGATGACAACTTTGGTGGTTGTGCTTTCAAATGCTAATTTCCCTATCTATAGACAATAGAAGTAAGAATATGTCCTCCTATAATTTTCATTGCATATTATTATTCTTTGATTGTTACTGAATTGTTTCAGTTCTACACCTTCAATTCGGCTTTGTGCAATTGGTAAGATTTATTTTACTAATTCATCTTCATTGTCATAGTTGTTCGACTTAACATGCATGTTATTGTTTTGGACATGTTATCTTGACTTACCAAACCATGATTTTTATTGTATTAATTGGAATGGAATAGACATAATGCATAAAATGCTTATGGAATACCATGTTTAATCATTATTGTGAAAGTTCTTCACCGTGGTAAATTTAACACTACTTTATTCCATTCCGAAACTTATTTTTCTAGATAATTTTCTATAATATTGCTTTCACGGAATGTAGTAGAGGTTGAATCCATACTACCAGAAATCATATGTTTCTGTTTGCACCATCGTGCAACTCTTCCTACAAACTATATTTTTCCAATTTTCAAGTGTGCCCTACCAGAGTGGACATTTATTATCTCCACCACTGAAATCCACATAAAACCTATCAGACAGATATGAACAGAATTTTCGCATATCCTGTTTCATATCATGTTCCTCTCCACCACTGAAATCCACAGAAAACCTATCAGACAGATATGAACAGAACTTGTGCCATGGAACATTACTAGAGGCATATCATATTCCTCTCCACCACTGAACAGAAGTGGTTGCAATTCAGTGGTGGAGAGGAACAGGATATGCCTCTATTAATGTTCCATGGAACAAGTTCTGTTCATATCTGTCTGATAGGTTTTCTGTGGATTCTGCCTATGATATTGTCAACTCTTTTCATGCAGCGCAGCAGACAACTACACTTACTGCTTATGTAGAACCGTTTGAGCAGCTAATGAATATTATGAGAAGAGAAAATCCTGCAATTCCAGATGATTACTATGTCTCTAGTTTTGTGTCAGGATTAAGCACTTACATTAAGAGCTGTGTGGAGTGTTTTAAGCCCAAAGATATGCAAACTGTTGTATGGTATGCTAGGAGAATGGAAAAGGCCCAACCACAAAATCAAGTAATGCAAAACCAAGAAGACATGTTCTTTTTTATCAGCCCAAGCAAGCTGTTGTAAGCACTACACCTAATAGAAACACTATTATTCAACAAGCTAAACAGAATCAAGTATGCTACAAGTATAGAGAACCATGGGTGCCTGGTCATAGACAAGTTTGTAAGATGAGCCAAAGAGCACAAATTCAAGCCCTGCAAGCTCAGGACAATGAGAATCCCAAAACAATATATGTGACAGATTTTGATGATCCTGACTTGGAAAATGCTGAGCCTCCTCCAGATGAAACAGTGATGCAAGTGTCAATGCATGCTGCCATGGGCATTGGAGCTGCTAAAAACACTTTCATCTTGATAGTTAAAGTAGGCAACACCACTGCCACAGCTTTGGTAGACAGTGGTAGCACCTCTACATTTGTTTCACCTAAGATGGCTGGAAAATTACCTGTTACTGCCAGTCCTACCCCCAAGGTAAAAGTGGTGGTTGCTAGTGGAGGAATATTATGGAGTGAATTCGCAGCAAGGAACTGTTCCTATGAAATACAAGGCCACAAATTTTTTGATACTTCCAGAGTGTTGAAATTGAAGGGATATGATATGATATTAGGAGTGGACTGGGTGAGGAAATATAGCCAATTCAGATGGACTTCATCAAAATGGAGATGAGAATATCTGTCAATAGTGGACAGTTCATAACATTTTTGGATGAAACTGTACCACTTGCCGATGTAACTGAAACTACTGAGAATACAGATAAGCTGTTGGAACAAGCCGTCTGTGGATTTTTCTTGTTCACCACTTCTGGCTATGATGTGGTACCTGTAGCCCAATAAATTCCTTCAGAACTACAACCCCTTTTAGATGAGTATGAGAAAGTATTTCAAGAGCCTACTAGACTGCCACCTAGTAGACCCTGTGATCACAGAATCCCACTCATAGATGGTGCTAAAGTGGTTAACTAGAGACCTTGCAGAGTCCCTCATCACCAGATCAGAATGACTGAGGAGGACATCCCTAAAACAACATTTTCCACACATATGGGCCCGTTTGAATTCCTAGTGATGTCATTTGGACTTACTAATGGACCTCCAACTTTCCAAGCTCTTATGAACTTCTTGTTTGGTCACCTAAAATTTGTTGTGGTTTTCTTTGATGACATATTGGTCTTCAGTTTCTCTTTGGCAGAGCATAAAGTCCATCTAGGTGTTTGACATTATGCAAACCAACAAGCTTTATGCTAGAATGGACAAGTGTTCCTTTGGACAGCAGGAAATAGAGTATTTGGGACATGTAATCAACTCAGAAGGAGTGTCTACTGACCCCTCTAAAATCAAAGCTATTCAGGACTGGCCAACACCAACTAGTGTCATTGAACTGAGAAGTTTCTTGGGTTTAAGTGGCTACTACAGGAGATTTATCCAAGGGTATGGCATCATTTGTAGACCTCTCTTTGATTGCTTAAAAAGGATGCTTTCTCTTGGAAGGAAGAGCAAACAAAGGCTTTCCTAGCACTCAAACAGAAGCTCACTAACACCCCTGTGTTGGCCCTGCCTGACTTTACTAAACCCTTCATACTATAAGTTGATGCTTGTGGTTATGGTTTGGGAGTTGTGTTAATGCAAGAAGGGAAACATGTATCTTATTCTAGCAAGAGCATTGGACCTAAAGCTGCTGCAATGTCAACTTATGACAAGGAGGCTCTTGCCATAATTGAGGCTGTGAAAAAGTGGAGACGCTACTTCTTAGCAACTGCCTTGGTCATAAGAACAGACCAGGAGAGCCTGAAATATATTCAGGAATAGAAAATCACTAAAGGCATTCAACACAAATTGCTGCTGAAGTTGCTGGGATACAATTTCACTATTGATCATAAAAAGGGGAAGGAAACAGGGGTGCTGATGCATTATCAAGAGTCAAATGCATGGTTTCTGCACTGACTGCTAGTGCTGTAACTTCAACTTGGGTGAAAGAAGTAGTTAAGAGCTACAGTCAAGCTAGCAAGATAAAAGAGCTAATTGCTGAATGTATTGTGGTTGCACCTGGCACTACTGCTTACTCCTTTAGAAATGGCATACTCAGGTTTCACAACAAAATTGTGGTGGGAACAACAACTACTTTGAGATAGGAAATACTCAAAACCTTACATAATTCTGAGTTAGGGGGCATTCTGGTGAAACAGCTACTTACCATAGAGTGAAGTTAGTATTCCATTGGCAAGGAATGAAGCAGGATGTTGTTGCATTTGTCAAAACTTGTCCTGTATGCCAGTTGAACAAAGCAGAGCACTCTCCTTACCCTGGACTCCTAGAACCCCTGCATGTGCCAGACTTTACTCGGGCACATGTAAGCATGGATTTTGTAGAAGGGTTGCCAACTTCTGAGCACAAAATTTTAATTCTGGTTGTGGTGGATAGATTTACTAAATATGCTCATTTTATAGCTATGAAACATCCTATAACAGTGCAGGCTGTAGCTAGAGCTTTCTCTGATAATATCTTCAGATTGCATGGCATGCCCTTGGTAATAGTGAATGATAGAGACAATTTTTACTAGTCACTTGTGGCAATAGTTGTTCAAATAACTAAGGATCAAGCTGCACATGAGCACTAGCTATCATTCACAATCTGATGGCCAAACTGAAAGGGTAAACCAATGAGAACTACTTGAGATGTATGTGTTTTCAATAGCCAAGGAAATGGCATGGCTGACTAGCTCTAGCTGAGTGGTGGTACAACACTTCTTTCCACACCTCCCTGCAAATGACCCCATTTCAAGCTCTTTATGGTTTCCCTCCTCCTGTGGTGGCAGAATCGGCACTTCCAGATACTATTTGTGAGGATAGTGATAACTTGCTACAGAACAGAGAAGTGAAAACGGAAGTGATCAAACGAGATCTCATCAAAGCACAAGCTAGAATGAAGTATTATGCTGATAAGAAGAGAAAGGAAAGGGAATTCTTTGTGGGAGACATGGTTTATTTAAAGTTACAGCCTTGTAGACACACTTCACTAAGTCTGCACAGGCATCTGAAGTTACATTCTGAATTCTATGGCCCATTTAGAGTAATGGAGTGAATTGGAAATCATGCTTACAAGCTATTATTGCCAGAAGGTTGCCAGCTGCATTGCACCTTCCATGTCAGTCAACTGAAGAAGCGCATTGGGCCAGCAGTAGTTCCTTCTTCTCACCTCCTCCTTGTTGGTCCTGATGGTATTATAAAGGTGGAACCTGAAGCAATATTGGAAAGGAAACTAATTCCTCGACCACAAGGCAACATCAGCATTCGTGTGGTCAGGTGGTTGGTTAAATGGGTGAATATGCCTATCTAAGAAGCTACTTGGGAGGACTCGGCCTGCATCCAGAAGATTTTTCCTTCTTTTCGAGCTTGAGGGCAAGCTCAGGCTCAATCGGGGGGTATTGTTAGGTCCAGTCCTAGCTCCTCCCCTGTTCCTGCGTGCCAGTGCTATTTTAGTCCATCGATCATCCATCCAACAGCTTACCTTGAAGGATACCGGTTCGTCAGCATAGACAAGCACCATCCGTTCATTGACGATCCGACGGCTACGGAGGACCCAAGTGTCGTTGTGGCCTTTCCGACAAGCCATGTGCTCTGTTTTACTTTCTTCTTCTTTCCACTAGTTGTAATGGCTATAAAGCTAGCCTCCTACCTTATTCTGGACCATGTTGAATTGTATTGGGTTGTAAACCCTAGCTGCATGTGGCGAGCTAAACTACTTTCCCCTTTCTACTGAAGAAACCCTAGTTTCAAGCCCTCTGTTCTTCTCTAAATTGAAGTGATTGTGAGCTAAATTCCCCATTTCTGAGTTCAGGGCTTGACACCTCGCTGCTCCGCCCAACGAGCCTCGATCTCGCGCGTCGCCACGCCCCCGTCGAGTCAAACCGGTCCGCCAACACCGACACCACACGGACTTTGCCCAGTGGCGCGCGCCCTCTGGCGGCAGAGAGGGTCCGCCAACACCGACGCCACACGGACTTTGCCCAGTGGCGCCCGCCCTCTGGCGGCAGAGAGAGGGAGAGGGAGATGGGTGTGGCGAGCGACGGGCGTTCCTGGCGGCGGAGAGGGTCCGCCAACACCGACGCCACACGGACTTTGCCCAGTGGCGCCCGCCCTCTGGCGGCGGAGAGGGGGAAAGGGAGATGGGTGTGGCGAGCGTCGGGCGTTCCACGACCAGCTCTGGTTAGGAGGGAATGACCGCTGAACGGATCAATTCGAGACACAACACAAGGTTGCATCACACATCACACGGGAGAAAACAGCGAGAAAAACGAGAGTTGCATCATGCATTTCATCACGGAGAAGATACAGATCAAGACCAGATCACAAGGTTTGCAGTTCAAGCATAAAGAAAAGAGACCAGTAACACACGGTCGCCCTAGTATCTACACCCACTAGACCAGACCACCACCACCCACAAAAATCAAGCCTCCATCCATCCGCCCACCCACCAAGACGAAGCTGTCAAATGGTATCAATCATGCTCTTCCATCAGTTGCGGTGGTTCTGCAGCTGCAGCAGCCGCGAGTAGGCCCCCTCGGGCCGCGCCACGAGCTCCGAGTGCCCGCCATGCTCGATGATGCACCCGTCCTGCACCACGGCGATGCGGTCCACGCCGCGGATCGTCGACAGCCGGTGCGCCACCAGCACCGTCGTCCGCCCCTTCATCAGCCGCTCCAACGCCTCCTGCAGCACGCTCTCCGACTCGGCGTCCAGCGCGCTCGTCGCCTCGTCCAGCAGCAGGATGGCCGGGTCCTTGAGCACCGCCCTGGCGATGGCGATGCGCTGCTTCTGCCCGCCCGACAGCTGCACGCCCCTCTCGCCCACCGCCGTCCGGTACCCGTCGGGGAGCTGGCTCACGAACGCGTGCACGTTGGCCGTCTTGGCCGCCTCGACCACCTCCTCCTCCGTCGCGCCTTCCTTGCCGTACGCGATGTTCTCCAGGATGCTGGAGGCGAAGAGCGCCGGCTCCTGCTGCACCAGCGCGATCCTGCGCCGCAGGGACTTGAGGTTCAGCCTCCGGATGTCCTTGCCGTCGATCATCACCTTGCCCCCTGTCGGGTCGTAGAACCGCTCGATGAGCGCAATGACGGTGCTCTTACCAGAACCACTAGCTCCCACCAGAGCCTGGCTGCGCCCGGCCTGGATCTTCAGGTTGAAATCCTTGAATATCTCAATGTCAGGGCGAGACGGATACGAGAAGTCGACATGCCGCAGCTCAATGTCGCCGCGAACAGTGGTGACCCGCTCTGCCTCCGGGTCATCGGGCTCGATCCTCGTCGCCCTGTTGAGGATGCCGAAGATGGAGCGGATAGATTCGCCACCACGGACGATCTCTGGTGCAAGGCTGACCGTCTCGGCGACGGAGTTGGCGGTCACGACAAGGACGACGAAGACCTTGATGACCTTGGAGAAGGTCGACCCATGTGACCGCACCAGATGAGAACCGTACCAGAGAATGAGCGCTTCCGAGCAGTAGAGGCAGAGCTGCGAGAGGCCGTACAGAAGGCCCGCGGTCTGGCTGCGGCGCAGGATCTGCTCCTCTGGTATGCGCAGCTCATGGCTGAAGAGAGACATGACCTTGTTCTGAGCGTTGAAGGCCGCCACGGTGCGGATGTTGCTCACGCCTTCACCGGCAACCATGCTGCTCTTGGCGTGTGCTTTTGCTGTGTCACCAGCAAAGCCCTTCATCGAAAGTTGCTGCAAGCATCAAAAGAAACAACACAAAGTTTAGACCATATCCAGTTGCATTTGGTATATTTGGTTCTGATATAGATTTTGATTCAGAGAAGTGCACTAAACTGGTCTCTTTTATCATTTGCATTATCCTAGAGTGAGATACTGTTCAGTACTGAAAAAACTGGTTGACTTCGAGGAAATTACCTGAGCAAAGTTGGCAAGCACAAGAAGAGGGAAAGTGGCCAGAATAAGGATCGCCACTCTCCACTCAATGATAAAACCGACGATGAAAGATGTCATCAGGGATGTTATGTTCTGCAGTATAACTGATATCCTCTCAGCTATCGCCGACTTCACATCAGCCGCATCAACTGCTACACGAGCAGCCACGAGACTAGAGTTGTTTTCTTCTTCATCAAACCAACCAACTTCGTTCCTAAGTATCGCTGCAGCAAATGTCAAAGATTTACTGTAAGTTTAGTATGGGACCACAAAAGTACAATGATTATGATCTTTTTATGGTGCAGCAAGAAATGCATACCAGACAGCATCATCCTCCTAACTCTGGTTGTAAGATTTTCTCCCATTATGCTGAAGAAGTAATGCTGCACAAGATAAGCAACTACGGCGTATATGCCTGTGCCAATATAGATGAACACATAAAGTTTTGTCTTCTTCTCCATTTCAACGGGGTCCTGGTAGTAGAACACATCAAGCATTTCACCCATAACAATGGCGAATGTTGGACCAATGAATCCAGATAGAACAGAACCAATAGCACCCAACACCGCATACGGCCATTCAGGACCATTCAGTTTTAGGAGCTTGAAAAAGTAACCACGTGGTGCTGGGTATTTGAGGCTATTATCTGCGCTTGAGATCATCTCGATGCGCCCATCTGCTCCAGTGCTGTACTGATAGCTCAGGTTCCGTAAACTTCCCGACCTGAGGCTCAGAGATTTGGTGGACAGAGAGCTAGTCAAGTGCATCGAGCGCGACCTACGGGTAGAGGCAGCACCAAGATCTCTGTTATGTGCCGTTTCCTGAAAACGGATCAGGGAGGCATATGCTCCGGAGGTTCCCTTTGCTAAAAGTTCATCATGTGTCCCAGTCTCAATAACTTGGCCTTGTTGTAACACCGCGATCATGTTTACATTTCTGATGGTGCACAGACGGTGCGCAACAATTACGGTAGTCCTCCCAACCATCAGGCGGTCTAGAGCTTCTTGCACAATGTTCTCTGAGTCTGCGTCTAAAGCACTGGTAGCTTCATCAAGGAGCAGTATCTTGGGGTCCTTCAGCATAGCACGAGCAATCGCAATACGCTGTTTCTGACCACCAGATAGCTGAATTCCTCGCTCCCCAACCTATGAAAGAAATACAAACAAATAAATAATCGATTGATTCAACCAGACTTGATGTTATGAAACATATAAAAGTAGACTAACCATTGTGTTGTATCCATTGGGCAGGAGAGAGATGAAACTATGAGCATTGGATGCAGTTGCTGCAGCCTCAACTTCTGCCATTGTGGCATCAGGTTTTCCATAAAGTATATTCTCAATGATAGTAGTTGCAAAAAGGGCAGGTTCTTGGTTTACTAGTCCAATTTGATCCCTCAGCCACCTCAATTGAAGTGTCTTGATATCAACATTGTCCAGCAAAACCTGGCCTGCAATTCAAGGGAATTTAAGGGGATAAGATCCAACTGAAGATATATATAAAGAAATAATAACACATGAGGCCTCAGTGATTAGTCAGGTATTACCTTCATTAGGATCATAGAACCTTTCTATCAAAGCCACGACAGTGCTCTTTCCAGACCCACTGCCTCCAACAACTGCAACAGTTTTCCCAGCAGGAAAGAACAGAGAGAAATCCCGAAAGATCATGGCATCAGGCCTTGATGGATAACTGAAAGTAACATCCTTGAACTCAATATTTCCGTGGACCTCCGCCAACAACTTGCCATCCTTATGATCATGAACTATGGAGGGTTTCTGGCGAATGACCTCCAACAGTTTGTATCCGGCAATCTTCCCTTTGCTGAACGCTCCAAGGTTGGAGAATGCCTGGCCAAGACTCCTGCAGAACCAAAGTTCAAGCAACGACACCAGAGACGTCAGAGCAGCAACAACAAACAAGGGAAAATAGATGAAACAGAACGAAGAATTTTTACTTACATGCCACCAACGATTGCAGAAAAGATTGCAGTAAAGGCCTTGCCACCGTCGCTCTGCCCATTCCTGATGAAGACACCAGCATACCAGAATACTAGCGCCCATGACATGCACGCTATCCCGTAAGTGCACCCAATACCAAGACCTTTTGCCATCCCGGCTTTGTAACCAAGCTTCAGTGTATTCTGGATTGCTTCAGAGTACGAATTGAGAGCTTTGCTCTCTCCAACAAATGAGTAGACTGTTCTAACTTGCGCAATTGCCTGTGAGAGAATGACAAACCAATTCATAGTCAGCACTAGGTGTGAGGTTCCAAGCAACTTGATTCCAGGAGTTACATCACAGTGACAATATAGAACATTGTTTACAGTTAGTTCTATAAAGTGTAGCAAATCAATATAAACTCATGTAATTCTAGGCAATAGTAGAGCATAAGTATATAACTAGGTCAAGTAATTGTAGGCAGTAACAGAGCATAAGGATAACTAGTTTAAGCACTTCTTTCAGAAAACAACTGGCTAAAGCACCTTTAAACTCCGACGAAAAGAAAATTGCACGTGTTTCAAAGCATTTTAGCGCTTTATGTGCACATGACCCATAAATAAACAATTCCGGTAGCATATGGGTGGATTTTCTTTTGGAATACCAGAAAAGCATATACACCAACTCCCTGCTATCCACGGTTGACTGTCTACATCCTATGCCCAAAAATAGTCGTACCCAACCTCCTATATTCCACTGTCATCACACATCATCCTTAGTTTTCCTTTTTGAATACCACATGTTGTCTTCTTCAGTTATTCTCTATGTTCCCCTTAAAATAACCAAGATATCCACGAAAAACTTTATTAATCAGCGACATTTAATATGCTTTTTTTCTGCTGAAGATAGAGTAAAATTTGCTGGACCTGGTTGATTAAGAAAATAAAATGAGAGACGATATTTGTAGGCACTCTGAAAACCAAATCTAAACGTAGGCTCAGTGGGACACTATGGCTAGAAGGATAGCATGTCGTGTAAGTCTCCTTGAAGCACAAACAAACGACAATTCCGGCGCAATGCGCTGCCCCCACCCTAGTTATGGAATTGCTCATAGGATTCCCGAGGAACAAAGGTTCAAAAGCATTAAAGCGATGTTGGTCAGTTCTCAGTTGTCATGCTGCATAAGAATACAAAGATTTTCTCATGTTTGGTTCCTGATCAGCAGGCACCACCAGAAAATTACCACCCCACCTACCCACCACCCTGAATTCAGGCAGGGAAGTCCATGGACGCACTACCATGATGCATAGATTAATCCGACACATATCCTAAGCGGATCCACGACAAATATCCTATGACTAGGAGTAAGAATCAATTATTGTTACCTGCTCTGCGACGACGCCGGCATTGGCGTAGGACTCGCGGCTCTTGGAGGTGAGCCCGGTGAGCGTGTAGGCGTAGAGGCCGCCGGCGAAGGCGATGGCCGGGATGACGGCGACGCTGAGCAGCGCGAGCCGCCACGCGGAGACGAAGCCGACGACGAGGCCCGCGAAGAAGGTGGCCAGGTAGTGCATGAAGTTGCCCACCTTCTCGCCGATGGCGTCCTGCACGAGCAGCGTGTCGGTGGAGACGCCGAAGACGATGTCCCCCGTGCGCGCGTCCGTGTCGAAGAACCCCACGTCCTGCCGGAGCACGGCGTCCAGGTACGCCTTCCGGAGCGCGATCACCTGCCGCTCCCCGGTGTACATCCAGCACGCGATCTCTGCCAAGAACCCAAACAAAGAGTGTTACAGCTTCAGTCACATTGATTCCAAGATGGTACTGCAACGACTTCCACCGGCGCCGGCGAGAACTCCGGCGAGGTCGAACACGCCGGAGAAGGCGACAAACATAATTATTGTTAATTTGTTCCTGTTTGTGGTGGGATGGCGACGGGACGGGACTTGTGTTAGTGAGTGGGGTGGTCTCCGAGAGATGCCCCACAGGCCATGACCAGATCTAGCTTTGCGCATAGGACCCTGTAGTTCTTGCTATTCGTGTACCCAGCCGTAGTGCGCCGGAGGAAGCGAGAGGAGAGGGGCGTGCTGGGTATTTTGCGGAGATGTGGAGGGTGCGCCGGACGGAGACGAGGAGCTCACCTGCGTAGGAGGCAACGCAGACCACCAGTCCGAGGTAGACGAAGTAGAGCGCGTACTGCAATGGAGGAGCGAGGAAAACCAATCAGTGGTGAACGAACACTGGTGACCTTTGCGAGAGGAATGATCCGAAAACAAATCGGACAGAAGATCGAACAGTAGGAGTGGAGCGGGCGATGTAGTACTAGTAGTACGGACCTTGGCGACCTCGTCGGTCATGGCGCGGAGGTCGGTCTGGTTCTTGCCGAAACCGTTGATGAGGTCCCCGAAGAGCAGGAAGAAGAAGGGCATGGCGGCGCCGTGCGCCAGCGCGCCGAGGGTGCCGAGCGCCATGAGCGCCAGGTCCCACCGGTCGGCGAAGGAGAAGAGCTCGTGGAACGCCACCGCCTGGTCCGCCCGCTTCTTGCCCTGCCCCGCCGCCGCCGCATCGCACCCCGCCGACCCGTTCGCCATCTTCTCCGCCTTACCGTCCGCCGCCGGGTCCGCCATCGCAGTGCGCAGCCCGTCCAACCTTCGCCCGCTCGCTCGCTCGCACACGCGCTCAGGCCGCCATTGACGCCGCCGCGCGCAGGTGCATTGGACGGCGAGGCAGGCGGCACTGCTTGGCCTTGCTTTCTTGGATTGGGGCTCCGGCTCTCGCCTCGGGTTTCGTGACGTGCAGGAGAGGTCTGCGGGCTGGGAAGGGAGGGGGGAGGAGGGTGGTGCCTTTGTGCTCCGCGCCGCGGTGGTCAGAAGCAGGCAGGGCCTCGGGGCGAGAGATAAAGAGGAGAGCGCCGAGGCGCGGCGGGGTCAGAAGATCAGACCAACTGGTGGAGTGGAGTGGAGTGGGGTGGAGTGGTGGCCTCACTCGCGGTGAGCTTTTAACCTCACTCGCTCTGTTTTCCTTTTCCCAGACAATCATGCATGCGATCGAAAATTACTAGTAGCCCCTCAATCTTCCACACAATCTACACGGCACAGTTCACATCAGTTTCGATCTACCCCATCATGATCACGAAGGGAGTTACACGATCTAATTGCCCGTGTTGCAACGATGCATACATAGTTTTAGCAGTGATCTTTCGTCCATGATACTTTTCATAATTGGTTCGATCATGTCCAATGTTTGATGATATATTTCGTAGTTATAATGCGATTTTCTGCCAAAGAAAGGTGCTTTTCATAAGTAACGGATAATCCTCTCGTCCGATGGTCAAAGATGTTTTTAAGATTAATGTGATCCTTCCGTCCAAAGATTGGTACTCTTCACAATTAACATGATCATCCCGTATAAAAAAGATACTCTTCGTATTCGACACGATCCTCCTGTCGTGGTGATACTTTTCATGCATTAATGCACGGCTAAAGAATTGCGTTTGTTTGTGGGATGATTATGGGGCATTAATGGCTGCCTGCGAAATGAACGATATGACTACAGACTCCCATTTGATTGTGCGGGTGGCTCTAACCCCACATCAAAATAGTTAGGCCCGTTTGTAAAAAAAATATTCATTTTTCATATGAATATAATCATTTGTGAAATTTTTCATATCTGACCTTTGCATTGTGTTATTGGTTCTCAAAATTCCTATACGGTCCTTTTCTTTTCAGCATATTTTTGGAGAATTTTAAACAGTTGTTCAAACCAAATGTTTTCACTTCATCTGAGAATCCAATGCAACATGTATCGAAATTACTGTGAAACATCCAAACAACTACATTGTACAGTTCTTGCGTTTGACAATCATGTAGAAATCTATACAAGACATGACTTGCAATTCCTACACATTTTCTATGTGTATGTTTCTCATATCATGTGTTCTAAACGGGGCCTTAGGGCATTTTGATTCACAAGATTCACAGAACACATGAATTAAAAAAATGCAAGATTAGAGTGGCATGTCATTTTCAATCCAATGAGATTGGAAAAATACGTGAATTTGCATCAGCAGGTATTTGACATCACAGGGAAAGAAAAATGAGGAATTGAAACGAGAGAATTGAGTGGATGTAAGTTTCCTTGAGAACATAGTTTGAAGCAATCCTTAGAAGAAAAAACGTAAAGATTTCAATCTTGCCAATCAGACAAATGTGCATATGAAAAGTTTCTGAGGATTGAATCCACAAAAAATCCTATGATTTGCATTGAATCAAACGAGCCCTTGTGATTTGTTCAAATAGCCCACTGGTTGGTATCAGAGCTATTTTTCGACAGGCTGCTAGTCGCTCTTCGATCAACTCCTTATAAGTCGTAGTAAAGACTATATTAGCTGCAACAATGCAAGTACAATCCAAACAGCTGCCATGAATAGATTATTGAACTCACTATTGTATGCAAGACACATTTGACACCCGAAAAATAAAACAATATGCTAATGATTCAATGATAATATCCTGTTATACACCATCTATACTGTAGATTTTTTTAATTTCGTAATCCCAAACTAGAAACACCTATCAACGTATACTTATACCATACAATCTATAGAACTCTACCAAGACAGTTAAGGATACACAAAAGACATATGCACCATACTCATGCATGTGACACAAAATTATCTTATGAGATACGTGATTTTGTCTTTTGCTTTTCTCACATTTTAAGAGAAATTGTTAAAGATCTTTTCAAGGCATGATTTTGTCTTTTGTTTTTCTCACATTTTAAGAGAAATTGTTAAAGATCTTTTCAAGACGTGATGTAGCCAAATTAAAAATAATATGTATCTTTTAGTCAGAAAACATGACTTAACTTTAGCACAACATATTAGTTTTGTTATACACTAATAAAAATACATCTTAAACAATTTGAAAATATAAGAGTTTTTAGTATAAATAATTATATTTAACTTTAGCCAGCACAGGGCCGATAACTTGGAACCAGGAAATAGTGCACACATAAACAAAATAGTTCGCTGTTCCTGAGATTGAGAGGCAAAAGTGATGGAGGGTCGCTAGAATGAAAGCGATGATAAATGTGCAACCAATTAAATAAGTAGAGATACACAACCGTCATGTTTTTTTGCCAACTAATTTTTCGCCCTCATCCCTATACTATCATCAAGTTTGGACTCTAACATTATTGCAATATTTTGGATGGCATGCATCGGCAAATAAAAGTGTTAGAAATATACCATACAGGTAATAATATTTATATTATTTATTTTTGCAAAATGAATTTGGGGCATTAATGGTTGTGTGCGAAATGAACGACACGAATATAGACTCCCCTTCGATAATACATGTGGTTCTCACCCCGCATCAAAATGGTTAGGCCTGTTTGGAACGAATGAATTTTTAGATTTTCATATGAATGGAAACATATAGGAAAATTTTCCTACTTAACCTTTGTATTGTGGCATTGGTCTCATAATTCTTATCGATCATTTTCTTTTCTACACATTTTTGGAGTATTTTAAATAATTATTCAAACCAAATGTTTTCACTTCATCTACGAATCCAATGCAGCATGTGTCCAAATTACTATGAAACATCCACACAACTACATTGTACAATTCTTGTGTTTTACAATCGTGTAGAAATCTATACCAAACGTGACTTGCAATTCCTGCACTTTTATTATTTGTATGTTTCTCATATCATGTGTTCAGTCCTCTCTTCTTTATTTTCAGGGTAAATGGTTTCATATAGGAGAAGATCGCCGGCAATGGACCTTCATGGGGCCCACAAGCCTGGGTGGCGCGCCCTGGGGGTAGGGCGTGCCCCCATGGCTTGTGGGCCCATTGAGGCTCTTGTTCAGCACTATTTTCTTCCAAACTATTTATATATTCAAAAATAAATCTCCATAAAATTTCATGTTGTTTTGAGATCCAGAGATTTGTTCTCTCTGTTGTAGCTTTTCCAGGTTAGAATTCCAGCCGCCGGTAATCTCGATCTTTTGATGTATCTTGCATTTTAAGAGAGAAAGGGCATTATAGTTGCATCATAATGTGAAATATAACTTCAAAACAAGATAAATAACAGTAGGAAATCATGATGCAAACTGGACGTATCACACCTATACCAGAATTAACAAAAAAATCAAGGGGGAAAACTTGACGAACAATTTGCGGGCTATTGCAAGATCCTATAATAGGCTTGATTGGAGAAAACATATGGATGACATGCGGGTGCTGAACCAGGATGCATATAAGTACTTAGATGTAATTGAACCTAGCTCATGGTGCAGAGCTTTCTTCACTACATTTCCCAAGTATGACTTGCTACTGAACAATACATGTGAAGTGTTTAACAAGTGTTTTCGACATCTTTTGTTGCATGATACTCATTGCACTTCTTTTTTATGTTGAACTCCCTTCACTTTTCAAACTCAAGGTATATCATTTAAGCAAGAGAAATGCCTATAAGATCCATGCTACAGAAAAATTTAACCAACCCATGACAAGATATTATGCCAAGAATAATGAGGGTCAACATATTTGTGAAATCATATGTCCAAAGATAAGAAAGAAATTGGACAAACAGGTGCAAATGGCCAAAAATTGTGAACCTCTACCAACTGGGAAAGGAATTTTTCTAGTGCATGGTCTCACAGGAAAATATATGGTGGATGTCTACAAAGATAAGTGTGAATGTGGGAGTTGGCAGTTAAGAGGAATCCCTTGTAGACATGCAATTTCTTGCTTTAGGTACGAGAGGATCAATCCAGAGGACAAGGTGTGTCTTTCATATAGCACAAATACCTTCAAGCATTCATACCGCCAGATTATAATGCCTTGCAGAGATGAAAGATTATGGCAAAAGATTATTGGAATTGAAGTGAAACCACCTCAGTATGAAAAACATTATGGTAGGCTGTCTAAGAAGAGAAGAAAGAGTCTTATTGAGATGGAAGAAGGGGGGAAATGAGCAGACATGGCACTATATCCCATTGGAGTGTGTGCAACTCAACATAGGACAACAAAAGAAAGTGCCCATATAAAGGTCAACAAGGGAAATCACTCAGTGTTGTTAAAGGCCACAAAAACAAGGAGGTCATAAAAGGAAGATACAAGTGAAGAGAAACATTCTTACACAGGTACACAAAAATTATTTCTCTATTTATTAGTTAGGTCATTTAATTCTTGAAACTATTGTTCATACTCTGTTTACAGCAATCTAGTACAACAAGTGTTGGACATAGGAAGCAACACACTCCAACTACCGTGCTTGAGACACTCCTTCAAGTATGTTATTCTTTCTTAACATCTCAATTCCTTGAAATGAGTTCCATTGATGTTTGATGCTTCTTTAATTGTAAGCAGGCTCAAGCATCACAGCAATCCCAATATAGATCGCATCGTGAGATGGTTACATTGTCATCTTGGAGGCACAATAACTCATCGCACCCAATTAGCACTGGTTGAGGGAGAATCATTTTGGCGAGCTTGGCTAGTGGACTTCGAGTTCCACAATTGGATTTTGATGTAACGAGCAGCTCCGACCTAAATTCGTTGCTGCTTTTGATATAGTTTAGTATTTCTTTCTTCATCCTTGTTGTGTGTTGAGATTTAGATTTGAATCAAAAGCCACTTGATACAAACCAATATTTCAATAAGTAAGAGTGTTGAACCCAACGAGGAGCAGAAGGAAATGACAAGTGATTTTCAGCAAGGTATTCTCTGCAAGCACTGAAATTATCGGTAATAGATAGTTTTGTGATAAGATAAATCGTAACGGGTAACAAGTAAATAAAGTAACTAAGGTGCAACAAGGTGGCCCAATCCTTTTTGTAGCAAATTACAAGCCTGAAAAAACTCTTATATAAAGCAAGCACTCCCGAGGACACATGGGAATTGTTGTATAGTTAGTTTTCATCATGCTCATATGATTCACATTCGTTACTTTGATACTTTGATATGTGGGTGGACCGATGCTTGGGTGCTGCCCTTTCTTGGACAATCCTCCCATTTATGATTAACCCCTCTCGCAAGCATCCGCAACTACGAAAGAAGAATTAAGGTAAACCTAACCATAGCATGAAACATATGGATCCAAATCAGCCCCTTACGAAGCAACGCATGAACTAGGGTTTAAACTTCTGTCACTCTAGAAACCCATCATCTACTCATTACTTCCCAATGCCTTTCCCTAGCCCCAAATAATGGTGAAGTGTCATGTAGTTGACGTACACATAACACCACTAGAAGGAGAGACAATATACATCTCATCAAAATATCGAACGAATACCAAATTCACATGATTACTTATAACAAGACTTCTCCCATGTCCTCGGGAACAAACATAACTACTCACAAAACATATTTATGATTAAGATCAGAGGAGTATTAATTATCATTAAGGATCTGAAAATATAATCTTCCACTGGATAAACCAACTAGCATCAACTACAAGGAGTAATCAACACTACTAGCAACCCACAGGTACCAATCTAAGGTTTTTGGGCCAAGATCGAATACAAGAGATGAAGTAGGGTTTGAGAGGAGATGGTACTGGTGAAGATGTTGATGGAGATTGACCCCCTCCCGATGAGAGGATCGTTGGTGATGGCGATGGCTTTGATTTCCCCCTCCCGAAGGGATGTTTCCCCGGCGGAACAGCTCCGACGGAGCCCTAAATTGGTTCTGCCCAGGTTCCGCCTCGAGACGGAATTGATCCTTCCGTCCAAAGATTGATACTCTTCACAATTAACTTGATCATCCCTCCCAAAAAAGATACTCTTTGTATTCGACGTGATCCTCCTGTAGCGATGATAATTTTCATGCATTAATGCATGGCTAAAGAATTGCATGTGTTCGTGGGACGATTTTAGGCATTAATGGCTGCCTGCGAAATGAATGACATGACTACAGACTCCCCTTTGATTGTGTATGTGGCTCTCCCCCTACATCAAAATAGTTTGGCCCGTTTGGAACAAATGAGTTTATAGATTTTTCATATGAATGGAATCATATAGGAAAATTTTCCTATCTGAGCTTTGTATTGTAGGATTGGTTCTCAAAGTTCCTGTTAGCGTATAAATGTATTGTCTCATTTTCTTCCATCAGATTGGTCTTTCGATTGCATTGGCTAGAGCATGCACTTCTATAGTTCCTATGCGATTCTTTTCTTTTCTACACATATTTGGAGAATTTTAAAAAATTGTTCAAACTAAATATTTTCACTTCTTCTAAGAATCCAATGCAACATGTGTCTAAATTAGTGTGAAACATCCAAATAAGAAATAACTACATTGTACAGTTCTTGCGCTTTACAATCATGTAGAAATCTATACAAGGCATGACTTGCAATTCCTGCACTTTTTCTATGTGTATGTTTCACATATCATGTGTTCTAAATGGGGCCTTAGGGCGTTTTGGTTCACAAGATTCACAAAACACATGAATATAAAAAAGTGCAAGATTAGAATGGCATGTCTTTTTGAATCCTATGAAATTGGCAAAGTACGTGAATTTGCATCAACAAGTGTCTAGCATCACATGGAAAGAAAAACGAGGAATTGAAACAAGAGAATTGAGCGGATGAAACTTTCCTCGAGAACATAGGTTAATGCAATCCTTAGAAGTACAAAAACGTAAAGATTTCGATATTCGAATCAGACAAATGTGCATATGAAAAGTTTCCAAGGATCGAATCTGCAAACAATCCTGTGATTTGCTTTTGAGCCCTTATGATTTGTTCAGATAGCCCAGTGGTTGGAATCAGAGCACAACCCCTCCCTATACTCGTGGTCGTCCATGATTAGTGTTTGACAAGAGTCCATATTATGTGTGCATTACGTTAAACCACATAGTTCAATCCTAGCATATTCCCTCCCAACCTCTTTTCCAATCAGGGTTAAAAATACCATCATCCTCCTGGAACCAGGGCCGGCCCGTAGGCCAAACAAACAGGGCAATTGTCCAATCCCCTATGAGCTAGAATCCACTACCAAGTGTGTAGTGATCCATATATTATTTGTTTCTATTTATTACGCTCAAAAATCTAGTGAATATGTAGGGTAAACCCCAATTTTGAGAACTAAGTATGCACTAGTAAACACCACATAGAAATAAATCAATGATCATCGGCAACTATTTTTCAATAGGTTGATAGTCGCTCTCCGATGAACTACCTATAAGTTGTACTAAAGACTATATTAGCTACGGCAATGCAAATCCAATGAAGTACAATCCAAACACACGTCATCAATAAGTTATTGAACCCACTGTTATTCACGAGGTAGAAGGGCACGCCCAGGGGGTAGGCGCGCCCCCACCCTCGTGGGCCCCTCGTAGCTCCACCGACGTACTTCTTTCGCCTATATATACTCTTATACCCTAAAAACATCCAGGAGAGGCGCGGAACCACTTTTCCACCGCTGCAACCTTCTGTACCCGTGAGATCCCATCTGGGGACCTTTTCCGGCGATCTTTTTGGTTCTCAATATAAAGTTCTCCTCGATGTTCTTGGAGATCTATTCGATGTAATATTCTTTTGCGGTGTGTTTGCCGAGATCCGATGAATTGTGGATTTATGATCAAGTTTATCTATGAACAATATTTGGTTCTTCTCTGAATTCTTATATGCATGATTTGATATCTTTGCAAGTCTCTTCGAATTATCGGTTTAGTTTGGCCTACTAGATTGATCTTTCTTGCAATGGAAGAAGTGCTTAGCTTTGGGTTCAATCTTGCGGTGTCCTTTCCAAGTGACAGTAGGGGCAGCAAGGCACGTATTGTATTGTTGTCATCGAGGATAAAAAGATGGGGTTTATATCATATTGCTTGAGTTTATCCATCTACATCATGTCATCTTGCCTAAAGCATTACTCTGTTCTTATGAACTTAATACTCTAGATGCATGTTAGATAGCGGTCGATGTGTGGAGTAATAGTAGTAGATGCAGAATAATTTCGGTCTACTTAACACGGACATGATGCCTATATTTCATAATCATGCCTAGATATTCCCATAACTATGCGATTTTCTATCAATTGCTCGGCAGTAATTTGTTAACCCACCGTAATACATGCTATCATGAGAGAAGCCACTAGTGAAACCTATGGCCCCCGGGTCTATTTTATATCATATAAGTTTCCGATCTATAATTCTAGTTTACTATTTATTTTATTTTGCAATCTTTACTTTTCAATCTATACAACAAAAATACCAAAAATATTTATCTTATTATCTTTATCAGATCTCACTTTTGCAAGTGGCCGTGAAGGGATTGACAACCCTTTTATCGCGTTGGTTGCAAGGTTCTTGATTGTTTGTGCAGGTACTAGGTGACTTGTGTGTAGTCTCCTACTGGATTGATACATTGGTTCTTAAAAACTGAGGGAAATACTTAGGATACTTTGTTGCATCATCCTTTCCTCTTCAAGGGAAAACCAACGCATGCTCAAGAGGTAGCAGAACTCAACAAACACCATCGGAGACACCTGTAGAGCATCTTTATAATCATCCAGTTACGTTGTGACGTTTGATAGCACACAAGATTTTCTACGGTATTCGGGAGTTGCATAATCTCATAGTCGGAGGAACATGTATAAGTCATGAAGAAAGCAATAGTAATAAAACTAAACAATCATTATGCTAAGCTAATCGGATGGGTCTTGTCCATCATATCATTCTCTAATGATGTGATCTCGTACATCAAATGACAACACATGTCTATGGTTAGGAAACTTAACCATCTTTTATTAACGAGCTAGTCAAGTAGAGGCATACTAGGACACTCTGTTCTATGTATTCATACATGTATCAAGTTTCCGGTTAATACAATTCTAGCATGAATAATAAACATTTATCATGATATAAGGAAATATAAATAACAACTTTATTATTGCCTCTAGGGCATATTTCCTTCACCCCACCCCCCTTCATGCTCTCAGTGTTACTCATGATCATTGATGTAATTTTTTGACCCTATGGTTGTATAACATGTACCTTGCCCTTAACATGTATTTATAATGTTAAATGATATTTTATGCTTAGTTGCAAAGAAAATAGAGAACAAATAATTTAAGAAATGTTTTCAACAAACATTTTTTTCTTTGTAGGGATTTTGATGATGGAAATATGATCTAAAGGCAATAATGAAGTATTATTTTATTTTCGTGTTCGTAACTAATGTTTATTTTTGTGCTATAATTGCAATGGTTATGAAATATGAGATTCAGAGCAAAATTAGGTTGCATGTGTGGGAACATAAACACCAAGTAGATATTTAATCTCGCCTTTAAGACTATCTCATATACCGAAGATGATTTTGTTTTTGTGATCATATGACAATGATACAATAGCAAGGTTGCTGGCAATAATGAGAATGCATTGTTAGGAGAACAATGGTATTGGACAAACCCAACTTATGCTATACTGCGAGATCCTATTATCACTTTGTTGTATTAATTATCATGTCGTGTGTTAACATCTCGTTCTTGGAACATGAGAATGTCGTGTACCTTCATACCGGATGGTCAGTTTGGGGTTGGCAAACTTTACCTGTAAATGGATGATCATAACAGTAACTTTCAGGTACATCAGAAAAGTATCTCAAGGGGCTCTATAGTTCAAGACTGACTTTTGATCCTCCAACGGTGGAGAGATGCTCTCCGGGCCCACTCGGTACTAAGATATTCATCATCGTGTGGCCAGACACTATGTGATACGATCACGGGGATACCAGAATATGAAAACGATAAAAGAGAACGAAATTGGTAACAAGGATAGCTCGGTATCGTGTCATCAAGTAGTTGCTTCACGAGGATACCGATAAAAGTCTTACAACAAGTTTTGTTATGTATCGTGAAGCAAAGGGAATTGTGTTTTCAAACAAAATGTATGCTCGATAAATATCTTTGTGTGTATGTGGGAATTAATATGGGTGTCCAGACCCCGTTGTTGATTATTGACATGTCCACATAATCTCGAACTTACAGGGTCACATGCTAATTGGTTTCATTTTGATAGAGTACCAGTAGGTATTAGGAGTATGAGAAAAGTGCAATGAAATTGTTTCAGATAATTCCAGAAATGTTCTGGAGGTCACGGAAATTTCTCGCGGTATTGGGAGTGTCCTAGAGGTACCCTGGAAGGCCCAAGAAGGTTCAAGTGCCCCGAGTAGGTTGCCTCCTTGACCGGCCCAATGCATGACAGGAAACACGACCTACTATGATAAATGCACCCATCTCAAAGCTGTGTTTTCAATCAATCTATTAAACCACCCTGAAAATGTCATGAATGTTCTAGAGATCGTAGTACGACAACACCATATGATATGTATCGTTCAAGTTTTAAACATTATCATTTTACCCTATGTAATCAAGTGTAATTCCAACACTCAATCCTATGAATTAATAAGTATATTACATTGTTCAAGTCTAATATGTATGTGGGTGCTCGCGGTTGGGGCGGCCTCGACACGCTATATATATGCTTGCGGCCATTGTGCGCTCCTCTTGCGATTGTGGCAGGTGGGAGATCAGGGTTGAGGCGTCATGCATGCGCTTGCGTCACGCGCAGCGCCACGATATAGTTAGTGGGAGTAACTTAGATAGTAACATAGCGCACTCCATTTTTTTTTGCTTATGTGGCACGTAGTTAATAAGGAGAGAGATGTTTAGAGTAACATAATATGTTACTGTAACATAACGCTTCCCGAGAAAGGATGAGTCTACAAGCTATTAAATGAACTCATCTATGACACTACTATTATGTTACTTTGCACTATGGAGATAATAAATTAGAATAGTGTCATATGCATGACATAGCGCACTCCAATTTTTTTTGCTTATGTAGCACGTAGTTAATGGGGAGAGATGTGTTTAGAGTAACATAATATGTTACTGTAACATAACGCTTCCCGAGGAAGGATGAGTCTACAAGCTAATAAATGAACTCATCTATTGCACTATGAAGGTAATAAATTAGACTAGTGTCATATGTATGACACTAGTATAAGTTACTCCCCACAATGACTAGCCTTAGTAATTCTTTCGTGCCATTAATTGTGTCAATTCAACCTTTCGATCTTCCCACAACCCCAACAACCACACCCACGAAAATACTACACATAGAGGAGCTAGTCTTCTACAATGTTGATCCCAGGGACGAATGCTTATGAGCAATTCATAGAGGAGTTCACCATGCCGTCCCACGGCAGGACCAGCCTCGTGGTGGTGTACACCAATGAGCCGCACTGGGTGGACCGTTGCATCGCCACATTCAAGTGGTTCCTGAAGGAGGACAAGTACATGGTCGTCGGTTTCGACCTCGAGTACACACATGCATGTTGCGCATGATCAGTAGGTCGTCGTCGCCCAGTCGTGCGCGCATCAGAATGGTCACATCTACCACTACTGCATAGGTCACGAGGCCTTGTGATACTGTCAATAGGTTTTCAATAGCCCTGATTAAGAATTCGCCACGGTGCACATCACCAACGATGCAAAGGTGCTCGGTAATTCGGGCATTCTCCTACCCGAATCTCATCAACATCCAGAAGAAATACAAGATCATCGACAACGAAAAGAAGCAGGACTCCCTGGCTGACCTCGCCGCGGTCATCATCGACCCTTCTACGCCGACATGAAAGATGATCAAGAACGGGAATGTCCCACACTCTGTCTGGGAGGACAGACTGAACACAGATCATGTCACCTACGTTGCCAAGGACTTCCACACAAGCTACGACATGTACGCCCGGACCGTCGACATGAGGGTGTGCCTCCGTCCCCTTGTCGGCAAGGGGTCGCGCAACAACAGCCGCAACGGCAATAAGCGTGCCAAGAAAAAGATGACCGTTTCGTAGTTTTATGTAATTCTGCAGCGAGATGTGCAATGCGATTCTTAGTTACTTGTGTAATGGATATTTATGGAATGATGTTTTATAAGCATATGTTTCTGTTCTGCAAATAAAGCATGTTGTCATCGCGCGGACAGAGCAAGTCATATTGCACATGATTCACTTAAAGAACACGTGTGCGATGTCTACCACCATCGCACGCAGTTTTTTCGATCAAACCGTGTGTGACACTTCGCACATGATGTACAGATTATGCAACATCCGCGATGCTTCCCATCGTCGCATGCTAAGATAGATAAAAGATAAGATAAGGTAGGGAATTGAGATACGGGGAAATGAGACAGAAACGACATAAAATCGAAACTGAAGATGAGAGTGTAGCCACAAGGGTGGTGCGTTGTTGCCGTGGCAAGGAACAAGCGACCAAACCCTTATCCATCCGTTTCTTTCACCGAGTTGACCAACGAGCCTCACGCTCCCGAGCAAGAAGAGAGGCCCTCTACCCGCAGCCGGTATCCTCACCCCCGGTGACGGCACCGCACCCCAGCAGCCCTGCCCGGGGAGCATCACTGAGCAGTAAAATAAAAGAGCACAGAGCGGTAGAGCAACAGGCCGCTGAGAGGAGGCCCGGGGCCCAGCGCGCAGAGAGAGAGAGAGACGGGTGCAAAGTGGGGGAGTCGTGCGGCACGGCACGCAGCGAGGTCTGTCCGTGCGCGTGACGGGTTCCTCTGGGCTCTGGCTGCGGGGGCCCCGTGGTGGCCATGTCATGCGCCCCCGCCACGTCTCCCGTCGCCTTTCGCCCATCGACGACGCCTGCCACCGCCTGCACGGCTCCTCGTGGCCTCCTGTTTGGTCCTGACCTCATCCTCCAACCGGATGCTCTGCGCCCTATGGCGGCACGGCAGGCGCCAGCCCTTTGACCGTCCCACCGCCGGAAAAAGCCACAGTGCTCGTGCATGGGCCAATGGCCGGTGGCCGGCGCGGTCCGTGCCGGCGGTACATGCAAGTACGAGGCCGGCACCCACGTTTCGCTTCGCGGCGGTACATCCGGTTCGGGGCAGGGCAGACCCCGTGAACCATTGTACTACGTGTCGACCGGTTTGCATGGTCTTTCTTGGCCGCTTCGTCCCGGCCGGGCACGATCAAATCATGCGGTTACCAGACCCAAACCACGGACGTGACTCCAGTTTTGCTACACGGTACGTGACCCTCCTCCTGAGATGTTCACAGACAATCTCGTAGTAAGAGACTCGCAGAAAAGGCAGTCTCTCCAAAACGATCCTGCCACCCGACTACAGGGGCCTAAACTTTGGCCGCAAAGGCGGAAGATCAATTAGATGCATGACTAATGATGCTGTGAGCTTCCTATTTTCAGTGATCAGCTAGGGCTAACGATGCTGTGAGCGATGCAATGAAGTGTCACAGCCGAGCTTCCTCCCAGGGAAAGATAATGATGGCGGCTGACGACGACGAAAGGAGAAAGTTACGCTCCACTACCACCAGTACATACGCACGCGCGCTAAAATAATGCTGTCACCACGTGGGCAGAAGTGCCTTTTACACTAGATTAATCGGCGCCTTTCGTAAATCAAGTGTGAACCTAGACTTTGACGCTCATGGACAGCAAAACTAACTCTGTATACGTTGGCAGAACACATCGTGTCCCGAATATACAATTACTCCTACTTACCGAGATTACCACTGATGATCAACCTGAGCACCGCACCTGAACCATTCTTACGCGAGCTGTTGGGACAAAATAAGGCAGCGGCCGCTTTCGTGATAATGGGGATCTTTGAAACATCTGCGAAAGCAAAAGTTGAAACAACATCACGCCTACTGCTTGACGGCGATCTTCTTTGACCGCCCACCCATGCATATCTTCATGGACGCACGTCCGTGGAGATGGAGTCGCGCCTATGATTTGGTTGCCGTCGACCCGGATGTTGACGTGCATCTTCTGCTGCCGTTCGCCCTCCAAATACTACCGTCCTCCCAACGAACGAACGACCGGTGTGTCGTCTGGCCAAAATGCTGTCGAGGATGACGTATTTTTTTTTACCGTCAGGTGCTATCAAGTAAAAAAAAGTGTACTGTAAGTTACGTGTTTGAACTGTTACCAGAGTCTCGACCTGTAATCCAAGTTTCTAGTTTACGCATCCAATCGATCGGAGGCAAAAGGTAAGGCAGTACGTTCTTTCAAGAAAAAGAAAGGAAGAGGAAATGTACTACTACTACTCCACTGTAGTACTGCTAGAGTAAACAATAGGCTCCTGTGGCCAAGGTACTTTGGAGGATCACTTTGGTAGCATGGGCAGATTGCGGACATGATTGGCCCCGTCAGAGCCATGCCAGTGTTCACTCCCACGGAATTTCCAACTCACCAAGTGAATACAATACTCTAATGAGAGTGCTGCTCGACGCACTAAACAGACAAGCAGCAGCGTATTATCGCCAGTTAGCCAGTGTCAGTCGGTGCCTCGCATGTTTACGAGCCGAGCTACTGATGCGGGGAGAAGAACATGTGCCTGAGAAAAGCCGGCGAGTTTTGGGCTCTTTTCAGCTCACCAAAGTGCGGAGCTGGGACTAAAGAAAAGGCTGCGTCACTGACGCCGGTCGTGCTCGTGTGCGTGCGTCCTGCCCGGCACACGACGCCCTGTCTCCCCGCCGTCGCACGGAGCCGACGCGCGCGACGGTGGCCGTGCCGTGCACCGGCGGGATCCAGTCGTGCATGCGCCGCGCTCACCGCCACGACGGCGACGGCGACCGTGCCGTGCCGCGTTTTCTCTCGGCGGAATCATATCGGACGCCCGTGCGCTCGGTTTCCGCATGCTCCAAAGCCGTGCGCATCGACGAGGAGGCAGGGTCAGATAAACTCACATGCCGCTGCTGTTGCGATGGGATTACGGCGAAAAGGATGCAGCGTTTTGGCACGCTGTAATGCAATGCCCTGCGCTGCTGGGCACATGGACTGATCACTGGTGTGTGGACGCATGCCTTGGCCGGTTTCCGCGCAAGTTGAGGAATGTTTGAGACATTTATGTTTATGTTTATTCACGTGTACAGCGGGCCACGTACTTACGACCCCCTCTCATGTGTGGAATGCTTTTGTTTTTGTAGCCTGGCTTTAAAGCAAGCAAGTCTATCCATGATTAGGGCCTGTGGGACGCATGATACCTCCCTCGCCAGGCCTGGATGCTTAACTATGATGCTTTCGAAGCTGGTCCCTGCGGTTCATGTCGATGATTAAGGTTGGCTACTGTAGCTACTGTGATAGCTAAGCTGGCCAGGCGAAGCTGCTTAGGAAGCTGCATCTCCACTGTACTGCACTAATGCAACGCTCCAACCATATGCTTAGCGGGCAGAAAAGGTTAGGGGAAAGCAAACAAGGCTCCGAGCTGTGTGACACCGGCGCTAAACCTAAGCGCCCGCACGCACACTCCCCCACCACTAGGCACCACGAGCTAATCCTAGCATCACCATTAGTTATTAACTCGCTAACACGACAGCGCCATTGCACTGTAGTAGTACCATCTGTACTGATCCGCTATAGATTGCTGCTCCAGAATTTACCGTCTCCGTGATTTACACGGCAGACATGTCCATGTCGTTTTGCGTTGCAACGAATTGACGAAGAACTCTTAAAAATCCGAAGTAAAATGTCACGTCGAACGAATTCATCCATCCATGCATGTGTCCCGAGCGGATACGACGGTTCACGGATCACATCACCGCAAAGCGTGGCGTAGCGTGCTTCCTTTCGAGGTTCGACCCCAGCAGATAGCCGTGTGCGCGTGGCCACGTAGGGTTTTCACTGTGCACGGGACGGTTCGGGCCAGGCACGGCGCGTGCGTCCGATCTGCCGGGGCCGTTCCGTGCTCGGCACAACGGCGAGGGGCCGGGCACCACACCCGTATGATATGATTGTGCCTTTCCGCCCTCTCTCCCTCCCTCTCTCTCTCTCTCTCTCTCCATCGACAGCAGACAGAGCGACGAGACCGAGAGGTAGAGTAGACTAGACAGTAGACAGTGGAGTGGAGTGGAGTAGAGCGAACCATGAGCGAATGATTGACGGCGCTGTTGGACTTGACGCGTCCCTGTCCCTGCGCCTGTCCGTGCGTCCGTCCTCGGATTCAGTTCAGCATCCACAGCTCTCCCTCCCTCCAGTCTTTCTCCTGTGCCGTTTCTGCACGTACGTACGGTGCCACTGTTGGATCGGCGCCCCCGGAGATTCTCATCTCGTGGCCGGCCGGCAGCCATGGCGAGCTTCATTATCAGCTGGTTAAGCTCGCTAACCCCTGTCGGTGAGCGAGACCGTGCAACGGCAGCTGCTGTGATGTTCACTGATCACTGTTCTCTGTCTCGGTCCGCGAACTGTTGCCTACGGGTCACACGGAATGGATCCACTGCTCGTGCATGCTCGCTGTCAAGCTAGCGTGACATGCCCTACAGGAAATTAGGAACAGCGTCTGCTCTGTAGGTTTCTGCGTGTGCGTGCGAGGGGAGATGCTGGATGCAGGGTAGAAGTCTGTTTTAAACCTTGTCTTCGTTCGACCCGGCGAATTCGAACCCCGACCTTAAAATCCCTGAAATCCACACCCCCAACTCTCTAATCCCAGTTCTCTGCGCCCTTAAACCCGTTTTAGCAGAGGATTCGCTGACGTGGCAAGGAGAAGGCCGGGTTAGGTGAGAAATTAGGATAAGGGACGCCACCTGTACTACCCCATGCCTCTTTCTTTGTTTCTCTGCATATACTGTCTTCACGGAGCGTATTCTTGTCACCTTCAGTTCGGAACAAAACTGGGATTTCTCCGGCGACTGGCGACGGGGACTGGCGGCAGCAACTAACGGCGGGGACTGGCGGCGGGGACTGGCGGCGGCCATTGGCTCGGGTGATTACGAGCCAGCCAAGATGGATCTCATGGAGTCCAGCAAACCCTGGACGCAGGTACTATTCGTGCGTCGGTAACCAGGTAATTTTCGCCTCTTCTTTGCTGTCTCTGTTCCCCTCTCTTCTATTTTTCTTCTTCTAAAATCTGTTTTTCAATTGGACAGCATGGATTCATCGATTGGCATGACGGGCCAACGACACCATTTGTCGGTGATTTGTTGGGTGATCTTCGTGACAAAGTGTGGATGCTTGAGGCTGCTGTTGCTAGTCAATCCATTGACAGAGAAGTTGGTGCGTTGAGAGAGGAATTGGAGAAGAACACTGAAGTTATTTCAGAAATTAGCGCTAGGTGTGACAGGAAAGATGTGATTCAGATATATGAATGTGCAGTGTATGGTTTGATGATCTTTGTAGCTGGTTTAGTCGCAAGCTTCATGCTATCTTAGTTTCTGGAGATGTATAATGTGGTGCTGTCTTAATTGCAATGTATTGTATGTGACTCATATTCGAATGAATTTGGAAAACCCAAATTTGATGTGTATGTCTGAATTTCTCAGTTTTGACAGCTCCAGTTTGCACTTTTTGACACTTTGTACAACAGAAGTTTGCAATTTTTGACTGGCTTCCAGATTATAGTACAAATGTAATGCACTGCCATTATTCTGACAGTAGGAACTATATAGACATTCTTTAAGAGGAACAAGCACAATAACAATGCTCAGTTGACAGTAGCAGCACACTACACTGAACACCAAATTTCAAAGTGGTCATTTGACAGTAATAGTGACCATTCTGCAGCAAAATTGTGGTACACTCAAGGATCATTTGATAGTAACACTGAACATAAACCAGACATAAATATTGGTCATTTGACAGTAACACTAAACTGCACTGGATCACAAGCATCAGGCAATATTAAAGATAAATAGTGGTCATTTGACAGTACCACAAGGATCATGTTGACATCATAACACTAGAGTTCATACTAAAACTACCATCATAAGCAGTACTTCATACTGACACTTCCATCACAAGCACTAGTTCATTATGACATTTTCCAAAATAACCACGTCATTAAACACTTCTAGTAATTCCCGCTAGCTGTGAAAAAGGGCATGAATCCAGAAGCTGATCCAGTCCCTCTTCCAGCTCCTGTCCCTCTCCCAGCTGCTGTCCCTCTCCCAGATGATGTCCCTCTCCCAGCTCCTCTCCCTCTCCCTCTGCCAGCTGAACTTGTAGTCACTCTGGGTGGTCTGAAGCTCGATGCTGTAGCTTGAGAGCTTGATCCAGCAGCTTGAAAACTAGATGTTGTAGCCCTGCGTGTTGATGCATCTGTTTGTGCTTGCTGCAAATAAAATAGAGAAATTAGGGAAAAATCAGTGCATAATTTCATTTCAACATAGCAAACATAGTAATAAGTTACCTCTGTGGCTCTCTGTTTTCTCCCTCTCTTTCCAAGATGTGACTTTGTTTTTTTGGTACTATCTCCATTTTTAGAACAAGAAGTTTTATTGTGTCCCTTACCTCCACAAGATCCACAAGTTATCTGAATGCCATGCTTGCTCAATTTCTTACCCTTTGGTGCTTCACCCTCTTCTCTCCTCCTGTCATTGTTCTTTTTCCTTTGTCCTGGCATGGCAATGTAGCCAGGTGCAATTGGCCTAGGGTTTTGGGACACAGGCCAGTTTTCCTCTCCGGCAACGAGAGCTTGTCCCGCTCAATCTCCGACATTCTAGTCTCTCCACCCACATAATCAAGCGATGGACCAATCCGTATGAACTCGCCCCCAAAGTGGAATCTGACATTCAAAACTTCTGCTGGATCCATGTTTTCAATGACGAAATCCTACATTACAACAAATACATAAGCATACTTGAACTTCAGGCTACAAGTAGAACCATCAGACCATGGCAAAAATTTCCCCCTAAAACCCCCAGCTTGAATTGTAGAACCCTAAACCTAGCAACCGCAAGAGGCTAAAATTTCCCCCAAAAAAGCAGCGAACGAACAACTGGGATGAACACCGTGTACCTGCTCTTTTTCTGCAGCAGTGCTAGTCGGAGGTCGCTGCGATCATCCGCCGTTCGTCATCGCCGCCGCCAAGGAGAAGTTGATGCGTCAGGGGAGAAGGGAGATGAGCGGGCGAACAGAGCAGCTGAGAGGCGACCTGGTCCGGCTCAGCCAGTTATCCCCGTGCCTGAACTAGTTGGACCCACGACCAGAGCCCAATCAGCAATCCTGGTCACACGTCAGCGAGTCCCTGTTTGGGAACGGGTTTAAGGGCGCAGAAAACTGGGATTAGAGAGTTGGGGGTGTGGATTTCAGGAATTTCAAGGTCGGGGTTCGAATTCGCCGGGTCGAACGAAGACAAGGTTTAAAACAGACTTCTCCCCTGGATGCAGAGTCGACGCATGTGGCACTGCATTTCTGAACCTCTGAATGGCCGGAGGAAGGACGAGATTTTTTGAGGATTATCAGTGGCAACTAACTGAAAGAGCCATAGGTAAGTTCATTTCATACACTTTGTGTTAAGGATGGAATCGGAGGTTCAGAGAGAGGTGAAAAATTAGGAAAACCAGCACGCAGAGATGGATCGCGGAAGAAAAACATGGGCGTGCATTCATCTCGGCGACGACAAGCGTGGCGCCTGTACTGGTGCGCCCCGCGGGATCTTGTCACTCTGCCGCCTGCGCATCTTTATCGCCCATGGCGCGTACCGCCATTAAACACGGCTTTGGGTCCGTACGTACCGCGGCGACTGTTGCGGAGCAGCGGCGGCGGCAGAGGCCACCCCAAACGGGCAGGCGACGAGACGGTCTCAAGGACAGGCTATGAATGCAGATGCAGGTACGCAGTGCAGTGCAATTGCAACTGCAACAGCCTCGCTCGCTGTTGTTCAACGATTGCTCCACCCGAGGGTCATTAATAACTTCGGACGCATCGGGCCAATAGTATCAGGCCTTCAATGGCTGCATAGATGTGTGCGAGGCAGGCAGGCACGGGTACTTGCGTCGCATAGTGTTGCGTTGCGTTGTGTTTATCACTTGTTCACATGAGCACCCAGTTCAGAATCAGATAAAAATGTACTACTAGGAGCAGTCAAATACAGTCCACGATATTCATCTAGTTCACTTAACAGTCTACGCTTGCCCACATCTCGTTGCAGTCTACGCACAATACAATCTACACGTGACAGTCCAGGGTATCTTCAACGCCAACCCTTAAAATAGACACTATATTCCGCCAACCCTCAACGTTTTTTGAAACGAAGGCTCGCGAAGAGCCCGGCTTTGAATTAACGAAGCAAACAACCGGCCGAGGTTACAACCCAACTTACACGCGACAGAAACTGATACAATGGGGACGAAATTGGAAAGCAAATCCTATCTACCCAAGAACAAGCTGCCAAAACAACTTGCAAGAGGCAGCACACTCCACACTAGAATCATAAAATCTTGCAATAGACAACACCGACCGTCGAGGAAGGACCTTGCTTGAAAAGCACTTCGGGAAGGAGGCAACAAACATCTTCCTTCTCTGGCACCGAAGGGGGTCCCTACCCCCTCGCCATGGCTCGTGGTGCCGTACCGTCGGGATCCAGAGAAAGCTCACCCGAGAGCTGGAATAGTGTCATCCTCGCTTCGCTAGGTGACCATCGGGCGACCCCTCAATTTGGGAAGTGCCTGCCGGTTGCACCGCCACAGGAATACGCCCAACTAGTTGGAGAAGATTGCTTCAAGTCGTCGAACACCGAAAGGGAGGCAGCACACCCCACCCCTCACTTGCAGACCCTCCCATCCGATCCCAATATCCCTGGCGCCGCCTCTAGGAAGGTTACGGTGCACGAGGCGCCGCCAACGCCCGATCCGATGTCCCCTCAATGTTCGTTCCTGTTTTTTTTAAACACAACACTCAAACTAATTATAGAAAATACCGACGAATTATCCCAAGTACAAATTCAAATATAAACATTACACCTGAGATCACTGGATATCCAACAAGTTTAAAGAATTCATCGATTCCCTAATTCAAAAATCCTTGAGTCAGAATCCACATAGGTTGTTCCACATATACCGGCCATCGAGTTTCATCCAACAATGTATGTGCGTGACTGACCTGCACACGGTCTTGTAATACTACACGACAACGTTGGGTGAATGAATGAATTAACCAACACATAGAGCAACAGGAAGGAAAACTTACGATTTCCTAGGTTGACGAGCCCAAATGGCCACGTTGTCTTTCACATAGTGAATTACAACCTCAAAATTTCATAACGAAGTTGCAGATGGTATACAAACGATGCATTAGCGACTTCATATTGCGCTCATGGATGATGTGCATGTCTTAGGACGTGACTTGCTTTTGCTCATGACACGAAGCATGCACGTGGTACCAAAAGGTCGAGCCCATTTGCCTCATGCTACCAAATCCGCCGATACGACCAACCGCGCATCACATAACAACTCATCATCGATCACTGAGTGACCTGCCATTGAATTACTTTAGAAACATCGAAAAGTTGAACAAAATAGGGCAATGTATTTAACCGAACACCTCACGGGTGTGGTGTCTGACATGGATGACGTCCGCAGGGGTGATGCAGGGTACATGGCTGCGGGCAATGTATTTAACCGAACACCTCACGGGTGTGGTGTCTGACATGGATGACGTCCGCAGGGGTGATGCAGGGTACATGGCTGCGGAGGGATCCTGGGTGGACGGCGCTATAGTCCAAGGCAAGCAAGCACGTGTGTGGGGCTGCGTACGCCTGAGGATGCCTGGACGGCGGCCGGAGAGGTACAACGACGACGTCGGACGGGGATGGTGTGGATGCAAGACAAGGGGACAAGGAGTGAGTAGGGGTGGAGTGCAAGAAAAGTGGAGTGGGAGGGGGATTTGAGTGGGACGGGGGTGTTGGAATCTTGGCGGTTCGGACCTCCTGCAACCCACTCCGCCGACCCCCAATTTGCTTTCGGTTTGTGGGAAAACGACAATCAGACTGGTCCACAAACTGATGGGGTATCGTGCGGGATGGAAAATTGTGTCTGGACGGATGCAAGCGGTTTGAGGGCCGGTGTTAGAAATGCCCTTGCAGACTTTGCGTTTAGATGGCCAAATGTCGCCCACATCTCCTTAGTGCCAAGGGTGCACTAGGGCTGCCGTTTCTGGGTAGGGCTACTGGCTTCACCGAAAAAATGGTAGGGGGCTCTTTGTATTTGCAGGACTTAAAAACATAGGAATGTAAAAATACGTATATCTACAATGTCATGTCCATCTGAATCCTACATGAACATCATTTGCTTATTTGCATCACATAAAAAATACAGTATTCTTTCCAAAAGGTTTGATTGGATGCTAAAAAACTACGAAATGATGCAGAGGATTTCTGATGGAAAAATCCCATATACTTTAAATCTACAAATCAAATGACCAACTAAGAAATTTCCCCGGGTTTGTAATGCAATGTAATGTTGTTTTTCTGTAAATGCGTGTTTGTAAAGACCCATGATACTTAATACTCCTTTCGTCCGAAAATACTTATTGAAGGAATGGATGTATCTAAACGCATTTTAGTTTTAGGTACATTCATTTTTTCCATTTATCTGACAAGTATTTCCAGACGGAGGGAATATATGCCTTAGGCTTTTCAGCAAAAGAAATCAAAGTAAATTTTTCCAAGGATTTCAGTCCTTCAAAATTCCTACAAAAATTCAAAGAAAGAAGCCCTGAGGAAACGTTCCATCGCCACGGCCTCGCGAACGCCACGACGCAGAACCCCGGCCCAGTCGGTCGGTACTCCATGCCCACTCCAACGCGGGCCCCCAGATATAACACGCTCGACAGCCCGGCCCACCGGCATCAATGCAAGCCGCGCGAGAATTGACCCGCATTCACGCCCGCAAGACGCAGGTCCCACCAGCCAGCCTCACAGAGCCCGTCGGCCTGGGCCCCGAGCAAACCCAGACCTGGCCCACTCTCCGCGGACCCACCTGTCGGCGCGCATCATCGATGCGGGCGCCGGGCAGACGGACGGGAGCCAGTAAAGGCGGCCGGGCCCCAGGCCGCCATTTGGAGACGTTTTTTCAGTGTCCCATCACCGCTCACCGCCCCAGCCCCGGCGTTACCCTCCCTGCCGTTTCAAATTCAGCACGCGATAAATGTGTCCCCGGGCCGGCGGTGACGCCACTGGCGGTGACCGGACGCCTGGCTAGCATAGCGTAGCATAGCTGTGCGTGTGCGTGCCGTTTTGTTTTTGGTTTTGCTGCGCTCGCCGTTCCGCGTGGAGGCGTTTCGAAAAGTTGTTTCGTCACAGGCTTTTTCTCCCCAGCCCAGTCAGTCCACCGCCGCCGCGAGGGAGAGTGGAGAGATCGCCGGAGGGAGGGAGGGGGGAAGAGATGGCGGCGGGGGCGGCGGCGAGCTTCGGGCTGATGGACAAGGCCTACTTCGTGGGGCGGGGCGAGATCCTCAGCTGGGTCAATGCCACGCTGCAGCTCTCCCTCAACAAGGTCGAGGAGGTCAGTCGCCCAGGCTTCCTTCCGATCCCCCATTCCGGTCCCCGTTCCCCGCGTTCCCTGCGTGCTAGACTGTCCTGTGCTCGTGGGGAGGGGGGAGTTCGTGGGTGCTGCGGCGTGGCTCGGCTCGGATTTTGCCGGTGCTGATTTGGGGGCTTTGTTGGTCTGTTTCGAATTTTCGATGCAGGCGGCGTCGGGGGCGGTGCAGTGCCAGCTGCTGGACATGGTTCACCCTGGACTGGTGCCGATGCACAAGGTTAGGAGGCTTCTGGCCCGATTGATCTGTTCTCGAGCGCTGCGCTTAGGCGGCTCGGCTTAGATGGCTGCGATGCGATGCTCTGCTCATTTTGGGGGTGTTTTGCAGGTGAATTTCGATGCCAAGACGGAGTACGACATGATCCAGAACTACAAGATTATCCAGGATGTCTTCAACAAGCTGCGGATAGGCAAGGTACGGGTGATTCTCCCGGCCTAGCCACATGGCGGCCTCTTTAACCATGGATTCGTTCTTGATTTTGTCATGCATTTTGTGGATGAGTGAAAGCAGGGTGACCTGTCTGTTCAGTAGTAGTTCGGTTTATGCAGTGTGTTCAATCTGGAATAGATATCTGTGATTGATGTCAGCATGTGGTATATAGATGATTCGATGCCTTACTAATTTTGCTGTGCCGTACTCAAGTTATACTCATTGCTGTGCACAGTGAGGACGGATGTGGTCGAGATTAAGACCTGTGTTTGTGTGCATTGAAAGCTAATTTTCAAAGTTTGGTTGGGTGAAGTAGGCGTGTGATGACACATCACAAGGGCAAAGTTTGGTGTTGTGTGACTGTCTGTGTTCAGCACTTGACACTTGATATCAGGAAAGGCCTTGATAGTCTGGTGGTGGTTGTTGTTTTAATGGCTAGTTTCGCATGTCGCAACAAGTATATATTCAACTTGTGCTGTTCTGTTCATGTTCTGATCCCGTACAATATATAGTTTAGAGTTGTGCTTTCTGAATGTTTTGCCGATTTTATGGCCTGTGTTTTAGCAAACTGAGTTAAGGGTTCTTCAGCTCTGTCCTTCAGCATCTGTTCTTATTTGTATGAGGTAAGCTGTAACATATAAAGTTCTTTGTTGTGCTAATTAGTGGATGGATGCTTCTGCAGAATATTGAGGTCAACAAACTTGTTAAAGGACGGCCATTGGACAACTTGGAGTTTCTGCAATGGCTGAAAAGATATTGTGATTCTGTGAATGGTGGAATCATGAATGAGTATGTGCCATGCTTGTGTTAAATGCAAAGAAACTTCAATTTGTCCGGAACTATTGATTTGATAAGACTAATTTCTTGTTTTAGAAACTACAATCCTGTAGAAAGGAGGTCCAAGGGTTGCAAAGAGCGCAGCCACAAGGGTCCCAACAAGTCAACCAAATCACTTCAAGCCAACAGATTATCTAGTGCTAACTCAGCAGATGGTGGTGCCCTGAATTCTAATACTGATCTTGGTACTTGTCACACGTCTTTCTTTTAGCATATGATTTTCTTTTAATTAGTATGTAAGATCAGTTCCATGCTATTCTTAATGAATTGGTGATGTTCCTTCATAAATGACCGACACAAGGCATTAATTGAAGCTGGTCATCAGTTATCAGTTTATGCTCATTTTTATTTGAAATAGCATAGAGGCTCTGTGTGACTTCGTTAAATACTTAAATGACTAACTCAATGATGCAGCTTCTCCAATTGGAAAAGTCGTTAACGCTGTTAACGAAGAGCATTACATGGAGCAGATTCAACAGTTATCTGAGAAGGTAAGTAGTGTGTAACTTAAGGTGCTATTTCATTTTTATACTGTGGAAAAACCCGGGTATCTATACTGTAGACTGTTATATGAGTATGTGACTCCAGTTTTATTCTAAAATATATTGTTTTATAGCTGTAAAACCTTAGTCTAGCCTCTGATCATTATTCCGGTTAAACTTGTAGAGTTCACCTTTGGTAGCTGTAAATCTGGGCAAGTCGTATTCTTGTGTATGATAAATTCATCTACTTGGTGATGTTATTATCTCTACTGGATTGCAGATTGCAGATTTGAAGGTTTCTGTGGACAACACTGAGAAAGAAAGAGACTTCTACTTCTCAAAGTTGCGTGACATCGAGATATTATGTCAAAGACCTGAGTTGGAGCATCTACCGGTAAAACAAAATCTTTTGGGAATCTTATAGTCTGCATTTTTTAATTTTATTGTACTCATCTGCATTCAAGGGCCTTAGTGTCTGAATTTCAGTTAGTTTGACAAAGAAGATTCTCAGGGACCCCCAAGTCAATGTGGGGTTGTTAATTCCTAATGAATGGCACATAAGGTTAGCTAAAGGGGGGAGAGTCCCTCCTTTAACTGTCCGTTAGTAAGATAGAGATGAGCTTCCCTGCAAATCAAATGCAGGTAGGCGAGCTTACACCCGTAAGCTCTAGCCAATCCAGCTAGCGGTTATCACATTGCCACATAACAGTATCTCCTCATCAAAAGCAACACATGCCCTTGTATTGCACCATTCATTGGCACTTGAATCCAAAGATTGTCCTCTACTATGCTGATCTTTAGAGTATTTCTCACAACTTAAGCAACAAACTAATAATTTGGACAACAGTTAGATGGTATCGTGTGATTCATGTCTGTATGTGGATAAACTATTAGCTGATTTGTTTTTCACATCTGATATCGAAACTGAACTTTTGGGCATGAACTACTTGGTAGTTCACCTGAGTTGTAGTGACTTTTTTTATTGATAGTTCTCTATATTGGTTATGGCAATTCATGTTTTTTTATTCATTTTGGTTTTACTATTGACCTGGAGATTTTTCTTGACAGATGACCAAAGGGATAAGGAAGATACTTTATGCGGCTGATGCAAAGGATTCATCATTACCCGAGGCTAATGAAATAATCACCAGGTCACCAGGCATGTTCTCAGATGAAGCAGAGTGACAAGTGCCACGGGAGGCGCCAAAACCTTTGGAGAATTTTGTGGTTCTCCTACTATTAAACTGAGTAGCTCGTAATGTGTAAATTAGTAGAAAATAACACTTGGCATGGGGAACTGCTCATGGCCAGTCACCTGCAACTGTCTTCTGTTGTGGCACGGCTTATCAAAAGACAAATTTTCCTAAGTAAGAACACGTGGCTAGTTATGATGCATATTAATGGATAACTCCACTCCTGTCCCCAATCCCCAGAGATTTGTTACTACATTGATTTTTGACAGCTCTTTATTTCTTTTCCTGCATTTCATGGTACTGAGATCACCAATCTTTTATGGGCGTCAATGCGCCATAGTTTTCTCATAATTTTATGCGGAGAAATGTACTACGGTGTACTTCTTAAATTCTTTTTGATAGCTTCTCATCCTATCCCCCAAACCCAGAGATTTACCACGTTGAATTTTGATGGCTCTAGTTCTTTTTCTGCTTTGTCTGCTACTAGTAATTCCTTTTCTACTTTGATGCCAGCTTGATAGCAAGGGCCAGTATTCAACTAGCTCTCTGTATAGGATTATTCAACTAGCTCTCTGTACTGAACTTTAGAGTGATTCTCATTTTTTTAACTTTACAGTGATCCTAAGAGTGGTCCAACATGTGTTGTCTGAAAACTGTGTGTTCCCCCAGGATACACATTTTCCTCTAGCTTTCTCCCTCCGTTTCTAAATATAAGGTTCTTTAGAGATTCTAATATGGACTACATACGGAGCATAAATGAGTGAATCTACACTCTAAAATACGTCTATATACATCCATTGTAGTCCGTATTGAAATCTCTAAAAAGCTCTATATTTATTTTTCATCAAAAAAGCCTTATATTTAGAGACGGAGGGAGTAACAAACTTATGACTGAAGACCACTTGAAAAATAGAAACACGACTAAACAGAAGATTGCCAGTTTTTTCTTTCTTTCTGAGCAAGAGTATCCAACATCTTTTCTTTGACACTGTTGTAGCAACTGATATCTGGTCAGTCGATGCCTGTTAATTCAAGGGTGTAGGCAATTCTTATGAATCTATTGCTAGGTTCTGGATGGTTAGTACTCCCTCCGTTCCAGAAATAAGTGTGATGGTTTTAGTTCAATTGAAATGGAACTACCACACTTATTTTGGAACGGAGGGAGTAAGAAACATCTAGTGCTTAGCTTAGTTAGTGCAGCTATGATGTGGTGTGTCTAGAAATATAGGAAATAGACAGAAAAATACTATTTTTTACTTTATTTCAACTAAAGAACAGAGAATATAAAGAGGGTACAGAAGGTTGTGCTTCTAATTTCATCCATCTCATGCTCATCAAAAGGAATCCACTAACAAGGTTGATCAAGTCTTGTTAACAAACCCATTTCGATAATCATGAAACCGGAGAAATTTCGAATAACACTAAATTACCTGAACGGGGATATGCACATCCCCAATAATAAGTATATCATATTTCTTTTTGACAGTAGGAAGAGAAAATTCAAAACCTCCAAATATAATCGATGGAATTTTTCCAATAGAGTTGATATTGTGGACTTGGGGTTGTTTCCTCGGAAAGTGTACCGTATGCTCATTACCATTAACATGAAAAATGACATTGCCTTTGTTGCAATCAATAACAGCCCCTGCAGTATTAAGAAAAGGTCTTCCAAGAATAATAGACATACTATCATCCTCGGGAATATCAAGAATAACAAAGTTCGTTAAAATGGTAACGTTTGTAAACACAACAGGCACATCCTCACAAATACCAACAGGTATAGCAGTTGATTTATCAGCCATTTGCAAAGATATTTCAGTAGGTGTCAACTTATTCAAGTTAAGTCTTCGATATAAAGAGAGAGGCATAACACTAACACCGGCTCCAAGATCACATAAAGCAGTTTTAACATAATTTCGTTTAATGGAGCATGGTATGGTAGGTACTCCTAGATCTCCAAGTTTCTTTGGTATTCCACCCTTAAAAGTATAATTAGCAAGCATGGTGGAAATTTCAGCTTCCGGTATCTTTCTTTTATTAGTAACATCATCTTTCATGTACTTAGCATAAGGATTCATTTTGAGCATATCAGTCAATCGCATACGCAAAAAGATAGGTCTAATCATTTCAGCAAAGCGCTCAAAATCCTCACCATCCTTTTTCTTGGATGGTTTGGAAGGAAAAGGCATGGGTTTCTGAACCCAAGGTTCTCTTTCTTTACCATGCTTCCTAGCAACAAATTCTCTCTTATCATAATGTTGATTCTTTGATTGTGGGTTATCAAGATCAACATCAGGTTCAATTTCTACATCATTATCTTACTAGGTTGAGCATCATCATGAACATCATCATTAACATTTTCACTAGGTTCATGTTCATTACCAGATTGTGTTTCAGCATCACACATAGAGATATCATTTGGATTATCAGGTGGTTCAGCAATAGGTTCACTAGAAGTTTGCACAGTTCTATCATTTTTCTTTTCCTTCTTCTTGGAAGAACTAGGTGCATCAATATTATTTCTCTGAGAATCTTGCTCGATTCTCTTAGGGTGGCCTTCAGGATACAAAGGTTCCTGAGTCATTCTACCAGTTCTAGTAGCCACTCTAATAGCATAATCATTTTTCTTACTATTCATTTCATCAAGCACTTCTTTTTGAGCTTTAAGTACTTGTTCTACTTGAGTGGTAACCATAAAAGCATGTTTGCTAACAAGTTTAAGTTCACCTCTAATATTAGCCATATAATCACCCAAGCATTTAATTATATAAGCATTCTGTTTTAATTGTCTACCAAAATATGCATTAAAATCGTCTTGCTTGACAATAAAGTTATCAAACTCTTCTAAGCATTGTCTAGCAGACTTATAGTGAGGAATATCACCTTCATAAAATTTATAGAGAGAATTTACCTTTACTACCTGTGTCGTGTTATCGAGGTCTGGAGGTTCTTCAATAAATAAGGGATTGAGATCATATGTTTCTTCAACAGGTGGTAAATTAAGACCATGTATTTCTTTAATAGGAGGTAAATTCTTAACATCTTCAGCTTTAATACCTTTTTCTTTCATAGATTTGTTTGCCTCTTGCATATCTTCGGGACTGAGAAATAGAACACCTCTCTTCTTCGGAGTTGGTTTAGGAATAGGATCATTAATTGGAGCGGGAGCTGGCTCAGGAGGTGCCCAATTATTTTTATTTGTCAACATATTATTCAATAGAATTTCAGCTTCATCCGGTGTTCTTTCCCCGAAAAGAGAACCAACACAACTATCCAGGTAATCTCTGGAAGCATCGGTTAGTCCATTATAAAAGATATCAAGTATTTCATGTTTTCTTAAGCGGATGATCAGGCAAAGCATTAAGTAACTTGAGGAGCCTCCCCCAAGCTTGTGGGAGACTCTCTTCTTTAATTTGCACAAAGTTGTATATTTCCTTTAAAGCAGCTTGTTTCTTATGAGCAAGGAAATATTTAGCAGAGAAGTAATAAATCATATCCTGGGGACTACGCACATAATCAGGATCAAGAGAATTAAACCATATCTTAGCATCACCCTTTAATGAGAACAGAAATATTTTCAGTATATAAAAGTAGCACGATCTCTCATCATTAGTGAACAGGGTGGCTATATCATTTAATTTAGTAAGATGTGCCACAACAGTTTCAGATTCATAGTCATGAAAAGGATCAGATTCAACCAAAGTAATTATATCAGGATCAACAGAGAATTCATAATCCTTATCAGGAACACAGATAGGTGAAGTAGCAAAAGCAGGGTCAGGTTTCATTTTATCTCTAAGTGATTATTTGTTCCATTTGGCTAATAACCTCTTGAGCTCATATCTATCCTTGCAAGCTAAAATAGCGGCAGAAGATTCCATATCAAAAACATAACCCTCAGGAATAACAGACATATCTTCATCATCACTTTCATCATTATAATCAGATTCAATAATTTCTTTCTCTCTAGCCCTAGCAATTTGTTCATCAAGAAATTCACTAAGGGGCACAATAGTATCAGGCATAGAAGCAGTTTCATCATAAGTATCATGCATAGAAGAAGTGGCATTATCAATAACATGCGACATATCGGAACGAATAGCAGAAGCAGGTTTAGGTTTCGCAAGCTTACTCATAACAAAAGGTGAATCAAGTGCAGAGCTAGATGACAGTTCCTTACCTCCACTCGTAGTTGAGGGATAAATTGTTGTCTTAGCGTCTTTCAAGTTCTTCATAGTGTCCAGCAGATATAAATCCCAAGTGACTCAAAGAATAGAGCTATGCTCCCCGGCAACAGCGCCAGAAATTAGTCTTGATAACCCACAACTATAGGGGATCGCAACAGCTTTCGAGGGTAGAGTATTCAACCCAAATTTATTGATTCAACACAAGGGGAGCCAAAGAATATTCTCAAGTATTAGCAGCTGAGTTGTCAATTCAACCACACCTGGAAACTTAATATCTGCAGCAAAGTGTTTAGTAGCAAAGTAATACGATAGTGGTGGCAACGGTAACAAAAGAGTAAAGAAAGCAAAGTAATATTTTTGGTGTTTTGTAGTGATTGTAATAGCAGCAACGGAAAAGTAAATAAGCGTAAACCAGTATATGGAAAGCTCGTAGGCACCGGATCAGTAATGGATAATTATGCCGGATGCGGTTCATCATGTAACAGTCATAACATAGGGTGACACAGAACTAGCTCCAATTCATCAATGTAATGTAGGCATGTATTCCGAATATAGTCATACGTGCTCATGGAAAAGAACTTGCATGACATCTTTTGTCCTACCCTCCCGTGGCAGCGGGGTCCTATTAGAAATTAAGGGATATTAAGGCCTCCTTTTAATAGAGAACCAGAACAAAGCATTAACACATAGTGAATACATGAACTCCTCAAACTATGGTCATCACCGAGAAGTATCCCGATTATTGTCACTTCAGGGTTGTCGGATCATAGGATCATAACACATAATAGGTGACTATAGACTTGCAAGATAGGATCAAGAACTCACATATATTCATGAAAACATAATAGGTTCAGATCTGAAATCATGGCACTCGGGCCCTAGTGACAAGCATTAAGCATAGCAAAGTCATAACAACATCAATCTCAGAACATAGTGGATACTAGGGATCAAACCCTAACAAAACTAACTCGATTACATGGTAAATCTCATCCAACCCATCACCGTCCAGCAAGCCTACGATGGAATTACTCACGCACGGCGGTGAGCATCATGAAATTGATGATGGAGGATGGTTGATGATGACGACGGCGACGAATCCCCCTCTCCGGAGCCCCGAACGGACTCCAGATCAGCCCTCCCGAGAGGTTTTAGGGCTTGGCGGCGGCTCCATATCGTAAAACACGATGATTTCTTCTCTTGATTTTTTTTCTCCCCGAAAGCCAATATATAGAGTTGGAGTTGGCGTCGGAAGGTTTCCAGGGGGCCCACGAGGTAGGGGGCGCGCCCTAGGGGGGGGGGCGCCCCCACCCTCGTGGACAGGGTGTGGGCCCCCTGGTCTTCATCTTTGGCGAGGATTTATTATTATTTTTTATAAGACATCCCGTGGAGTTTCAGATCATTCCGAGAACTTTTGTTTTCTACACATAAAACAATATCATGGCAATTCTGCTGAAAACAGCGTCAATCCGGGTTAGTTCCATTCAAATCATACAACGTCTTCAATGCTCGTTTGCAACATCATTGGTACTCCAGAGTGCTCACGGGTGCGCGATTGGTAGCGGTTGGGTTTTGCAACATCGCCTATATTGCAGTAGCAACACGAGGCTAGTGTTGCCAACATTTTGGTATAGCTGGAGGTGTCTGGTGGATGAGACATCTCTCGTTCGTGAAATCTAATGGCTTGAAGGGCAACCGATTTTCTCCTCACAGCATCTGATCAACGTGTAGCACCCTCTCATGCACAATTGGGACAAACGTGTTTTTTTGTAAAACACAACAGAGATGCAGACGCTCAATTACTCACAATGGGCGTGTAAGTTTTTTAGGCAAAAAAGCGCATGTAGTACCAATATACTCTTTCTACAGATAAAAAGTGCTTTTCTTTTTGGAAAACGTTTGGCTTCTACCGGCAGATTGCACGCGAGCATCCGCCGGCTCGTCCGTACGACACGTGTCCTGACCGAGCAGTCATTTTCTTTCATTCTTCCGGTCAACGTGGCCGCTACTCGCTACTCACAGTCCACTATGATGAGCTTCCGCAGCAATGTCTCTGTTGCAAAAACTGCAATAAGACCTATGTTGCAGAAAAATTAAATTTGCAATGAGATCTCTATTGCAAAATAAATTAAATTACAACAAGACCCCTGCTAAAAAAACCAAAACAGGCCGAGGGCAACGGCAAGCGCTGCCACGACAAGGACGCAGACCGGAAGCCCAGATCCGGCCCACCCGCGCGCCGCCACGTGGCCACCACCAAGCGCCGTTCAGGGGCAGCCCCACCGCCGTGAGGGACACCGCTTCACGGGCAGCAGGCGCCAGCCACCGGCGGAACACCACCGCGCGCCACCGGCCGCCGCGAGATCTGCGCGAGAACGCCCCGCCGCCACCTTCCCTGGGGACCACGCGGGCTTCGCCGGTGACCCCTCCGGCGGCCGTGAAGCGGGGGAGGAGCGGGGAGGGGCGGCTGGCGGCGCGGTAGGGTTTCCCCCGTGCGCCAGAGGTGACCCCGTGTTGCAGATTTTTTTATCGCAGGTTTTGTTACAAACATAATAATTCATCTTCACCTTTTCGCAACATAGCTGATGTTACGGGAGAAACTTCTGCAACACTGGTGATGTTGCAAAAGTTGCCAAAGAAAAACATTAGAAACCAGGGATGAGCAAGGCGGCGAACTGGAGCCACAAAATCAGCCGGTCGAGGGGAATCGTTTCGCAATTAAGATTCAAAATAAAGCATGATGACTCACGAAATATTTATATGATTATACATGCGTGCACGTGTACGCTTACTAGTTACTAATAAGAAACACCCAGTGATTAACCTAGTTACTGCTGATATGCAGTGGTGTCTTTTGAAATACAGGAATAGTATGATTTTCTGCTAACCTAAGTAACACTTGGCATTGGCAACTGCTCATGACCAGTCGCCTGCACCTGTCTTCTGTTGTGGCACGGTGGATCGAAAGACAATTTTCCTCAAAGAACACACGGCTAGTTATGATGCATTCATGGATAACTTCTCATCCTGTCCCCAAAGAGATTCGTAGCATATTTCGCAGAAAATAGGAGATTCATAGCATGTCTTTTTTGACAACTGAGAACCATCGATACCTATTTGGGGGCCAAGGTGTTACAGCTGATATATCACCCCTTAAATGCTTCCATGATACGACCATTCAAAAACCAATTTGAATGTTTCAAAAGAAATCTGTTTTTTGTGTGTGTATGTTCACAAGGTATGTGTCTACAACCCCCAAAAAATCAGATCCAAATTAGAAATACACATTGAAAAACATAAATAACAAATCTAGCGTGAATAGTGCCTCAAAAAGAAAAAAAAATTGACACTTCACACCAGGATTTGTCTTTTTTTTTGTTTCCCAACATGCATACCAAATTGGACTTGAAATTTTTTAGAGGTTGTGGACACATTCCTTGTGAACATTCACATTTATTCCTGATTTTTAAAAACATTATAAGTTGGTTTTTCTTTAAATGAGAGCATGTGAGCATGTGGGAGTTGGCATCACTGAATATTCTCTCGGTGTCATAGCTAGGTTTCTGAAATTCCATATGATTTAATCATGAATAGATGTTTGACTGAAATCGTCGTGTTGATCACTTCAAGTTTCTCACTTCTCTTTTGTACATTGAATTATGCGGTTGATTTTGCATCTTAGAACCAATTTGTGGTTGAACGGTTAGAGCATCTCCAACAAGTCGCTTTCATCTATGAAAAAAAATGCTTTAGGGAGAGTTCAACCAAAAAAACAGCTTGAACAGACCCCATAAATGCAAAAAAGTCGAGGGGCCATATAATCAGCCCAATTTCCCCTCTATTTGTCAAAATAGAGTTTGTGAAACTCTATTTTGTGATCTAGCTATGAGACTCCCTCTCTATCATGCAACTCTTAATCTCCCTAAACAGATTACCAAAAGGCGAATTATAAGTGAAGAATTCGACATAGATGATAGATTATTAGTTGACATTATTAGTTGCCCTTGACATTAGTTGAGTAAAGTATTTGTAGCAGTGTTTTATGTTCAAGTGCTTGGCCATCAGGATTTGGTCAACCCTAGTTAAGGCCACATGGTTTATGCTGAGATGTTATGTGACCATTTGGATCATGTCAACTTTAGTTTAGTATGGTCAAGTTTGGAATGAACTGTAATAGTAACTATTGTGATTGGTCGTATCACCGACACAGTAAGTGGACAGTAGAGGTTTGTAAAGGCCACAATACTGGTCGGACCTGCTCACGCGAGGTCTCAATTCACGGTGAGTAAGGGACAATGATGTGATGGATGGAACAATTCAACCGTTCCACTCGCCACGAGAGGTAACAATGCATTTACTTCTCAGTTATGCGGTAAGCTTATTTGTGTAGTGGTGCAGATAATATTGTTGTAGTTACATTTGCTTAAGCTTTGTTCTTGCTTTTGTTATATGTTGCTTGATTGATACGTAATTTCTTGTCTTGCGGGCACATTTAAAATACTCACCTGACCTTGCACGTGGTCAGATTCTGAAGAAGATGGATAAGCTAGATGGTCGCCCCAGCCAGGCCTGTGAGTTGTGAAGCCCAGCCAAGCCGTCAACCTAGTCTTTCGCCGTCATTTAATTCTTCCGCTGCCGAATAACTCGGCTATGAAGTTATACGGGATAGACCCCATTGTAATATCCCGCATTATTAATAAAGCTATGTTTGAAGCAATGTACCATGATACTGGCATGCGCACGTACCCCGTATGGGCGAGACGGGGGTGCCACACAAACCCCACATGATGACGAGGATGACGACAACCACTAGCAGACCGCCCATGCCAGGTGCAACGTTGCCGGTATTGCCCTTCGAGTTGCTGCAAAGGCGATGTCGACCACCAATTTGAGTTCACGCCCTCAATCGTTGCAAATTTACCGATGTTGTGAGATTACGGTCCGTAGCATCACCGTTGCTGCGACAGTGGGGGCATCACAACGTCTTCAATGCTCGTTTGCAACATCATTGGTACTCCAGAGTGCTCACGGGTGCGCGATTGGTAGCGGTTGGGTTTTGCAACATCGCCTATATTGCAGTAGCAACACGAGGCTAGTGTTGCCAACATTTTGGTATAGCTGGAGGTGTCTGGTGGATGAGACATCTCTCGTTCGTGAAATCTAATGGCTTGAAGGGCAACCGATTTTCTCCTCACAGCATCTGATCAACGTGTAGCACCCTCTCATGCACAATTGGGACAAACGTGTTTTTTTGTAAAACACAACAGAGATGCAGACGCTCAATTACTCACAATGGGCGTGTAAGTTTTTTAGGCAAAAAAGCGCATGTAGTACCAATATACTCTTTCTACAGATAAAAAGTGCTTTTCTTTTTGGAAAACGTTTGGCTTCTACCGGCAGATTGCACGCGAGCATCCGCCGGCTCGTCCGTACGACACGTGTCCTGACCGAGCAGTCATTTTCTTTCATTCTTCCGGTCAACGTGGCCGCTACTCGCTACTCACAGTCCACTATGATGAGCTTCCGCAGCAATGTCTCTGTTGCAAAAACTGCAATAAGACCTATGTTGCAGAAAAATTAAATTTGCAATGAGATCTCTATTGCAAAATAAATTAAATTACAACAAGACCCCTGCTAAAAAAACCAAAACAGGCC